>NW_023596576.1:16143293-16228293 GCF_011947565.3 Pollicipes pollicipes
GCGCCAGACAGTGCAGAGAAACACCAAGATCCGAGCGATCCAAGCGCATGTAAGTCAGTTATTACATAACTTTTGGAGCAAGCGCACAGGCGAACATTAAGATGAAATCAGGTTCTAAGTGTCTTCATAATAACTGGGGTGTACATGAGGATATGAAGCCGATTGTTTCCGTGCATCATCCAGGTACCCAGTGGCACCGTTTCGCAAAATGAAATGATGACACCACCCAAAATATCCCAACAAGCTGGTTTCTTCCTCGATTTGGCCCTTACTTTCGAAGTTGCTGGAGTGCTGGGGCCCAAGTTGCGGGGTCTGGTGAGTGAGGGAGATTTGGAGACCCCCAACTGCATAGTTAACTATGTCCGCGCACATGCCTCGTGTCAGAGGTGTGGATGTATCGTGCAGCCTAACATACACGCGTTACGCATCTGTCCCACGCTGAGCTCCGTATGTCCCGAGCCGACACGGCACGCGTCACTCAATTAACGGGCGCCTGGTCACCTCGTACTTCCATCCGCCCTTCTTTCTTCATTCACTTCTCACCCAGTGGCCTATTTTTAGAAAACGTCACTTGCTGTCATGCCGATCGTTGCACATAGCTTCCATTTGTGTATTTTAGTCAAAACCAAGTGATGTTCGTTAGAACTGGAGTGTAGTTACCTACTCAGCTGGAGTGCCCGGCCCCACCCCACCCCCAGCTTTGAGAAGGGAATGGGCCAAGTCTGTGGAGAAACCCGTTTGTTGGCGTATTTTGGGGGAGGTTTTCTTCTTTTTATTCCCACCCCCAATTCACCCCAACCCACCTCATTTTACAACACTACGCCCTTGTTTTTTGTTTTAACTGTGTTAAAACCAAGTTTGGAACACGGAATGCAGAATAACGTCGGCTGCGGTACAGGGGTGCATAGTATTTCTGCACCGGCTTCGTGATAGGCAGAGGACAATAACAGTCCTGAAATTTTCCCAGCACGCTTGTACACCATGAGAAGTGCACATGCTGGTGGACGACTCAGCACTGGGATTGAGTAGCGCCCTGTGCACGTTGGTAGTCCGCTTAAAGCCCATAGGATCATCATAATCGTATAGGTGGTGAAACAAGTTGAGCTGTAATCAAACCGTCCAAAAGGTATCCACTTTGATGGGCGCGCATCGACTAGTCCTGGGATCGCATTTGAAGGAGGAAGCCGATTTAAGTGAATAGCGCTAGTCCACGAACTGTCGCACCGCGGATCGAGGACAATCGTGTGGATTTTATGCGTTAATACCTCATTCAGTGATACAGCGATGCAGCGATACGCTACCAAAACTGCTTCAGAAGGCGCTATTTGTGCATCAGGTTCAAATTGTGCGGCATCGAGGTATTGTGGCACTGGTAAGTCACAAATACAACGACGGAGTTAAAGACAACGTAACTGGCTTGAAATTTTCCGGCTTGCAAAAGAAGCCGCGGTGATAACCACTCGATAACCCTGCACAGGCCATCGTTTGAACTTACACGCGCCCGGGTGGTCGGCTAGGTACCCTTCGCTCGGGTGGGGAGGTCAATATGACGCCCAGCCCCCTCCCCCCCGCTGAGATCTCGGGGATTTGAAAGGCTAGGGGCACCAAACGTACAGGGTGTGTTGACCTGTACGTAAACTCACATAGGTCAGCTTTTAAGGCTCCTAGGTCATGATCTTTGGGTCAAATAAGGTCAAACAAGGTCAAATTTAAGATTGGTCTCCAAAGTGCCCCAGAAACTAGATAACTGTTTTTAAGTACAAGGTCATATGCTCAGTTAAGGTCATTGACCTTGTTTGACCTTTTGAAGGTCATGCTGCCCAAAATCATGGAAGACTGCTCTGAGTTTTGCATTTGAATAAGCAACAAAGATTACGCTAGGCAGCATATCTATCAAAATAAAATGTTGACATGGGTCATTTTAGGTCAATGCCCTATTATGACTTCTAAGAAGTCCATGGAAGATGTATAATGCGGTTCTTGCCATCAATAAATTCGAAATGAGCACCAGAAACTACTTCATAGAGCAAGCCCTAGAGCAGCAAAACAGGTTGGTTTTGACCTTGGTCTGACCTTTATACCTGGCCTTAGGTCAACGTTATTTACTCATTCAATATTGGTGTTGCCTAAGAAAACATCTCAGATATGCATGGCTTCGTTTAACACTCCGCTGTTTCATCAGATTAAACGATTCTCTAGAAATTGACTTCGCCGAAACCATGGCCTGACTTTGACCTGCCATAGGTCAGCGACCTCAGAAGGTAAATCTAAATTTGTATTACCAAACGATCTGCTTTTCAGTTGTCTATAGCTATGCAAAATTCGGCGCGTCGCTCTGCCGCGCCGTTCGGAAACCACTCTGGAAAACATTCGGGGCTCAGTTTGACCCCCACCCGGCGCGTGTTGACACGGGTTCAGCTGTACGGCGCACAATAAAAGGTTGGGTTCATTTTGTTCAATGCGCGTTCCAGTTTTACCGGTCTGTGTTGCATGGGTTTTAACATGCTCCCAATATTGGTTTGCGGCCATTCAGCATGACCATCGAAGCCATGCGCTGTGAGTCGGATATCGATGGACATCGTGAGTGGACATCGATTCCACTGAAGTGGGAGTAAGCACAAGTCTGCTGATAGCAAACTTCCCAGGCCCACCAGGTTCTTCTTGGTATACCAAGGAGAGTGTCAATGGTTGGCTTTACGATGCGGTGTACAACTGCCAGACGAATCCAGTTCCCGTGTTCCCCAGGTCGGATTTGATCGGAATTTGAGCTTGTCAAAAACCGGCAAACTGGTAGATCGCAGCTCCCTGGATGGACAGGCCTAGATGATCGAAACACAATATCATCGTAGATCCCGTCAGCTCGTGACCTGCCGCCATCCGTCGGGTCTGCGGCGCTCAGTGACGGGTGGGCGCGGCGCCGTCAACCGCGCCAGATAACACCCCGACGCGCCGCACCTGCCGCCGCCCGGCGCCGCGCCGCCGCGCCGCCGCCGCCTCCACAAACATGCGCACCCGTCTCTGTTGACGGTAGCGCGCCGCTCTCGCCGCGCCGCGACGGCGGCGATAGCGGCGCTTCGGAGCGGCGCGGCACGCCCGGGCGGTCCGCACACACCCCAGCGCTGACCCTGGCGCCAGCCGTCACCCCCAGCCGTGTTGACTCGACCGATAGATGGGAGGCGCGCAAACACCGCCGAAATGCAGGATTTGATGCGGGTGTCTGCTGTGCGCTTCGCATGCCGCGAAAGTGGTGTTGAAGCGCGTCGTCGTTGTGGACGACAGGCGCAGAATCTTTGCCAGGAGGAATGTCTGTCGCTCGAAGAGCAAAAACGATTTCAGTAGGCTCGCGTATGGAAGTACGACTTAAAACTCACGCATCGTTTATTGCTCCTATTTAAACCGATCGCAGTTTAAGTCCAGCGCGCCCGTCGATGTTTCCCCGGACCAGCAGCGGGTCGACATTGCAGATGAGGTTTCTCCGCGGCGCCCGCCGTCCGTCGCCGCCGTGCTCGGACCACATGCCGACGACGGCATCGAATCAGACATGCACACGTGCACATGTGTCGGGCGGCCCGTGCCAGGCTTGAGCCGGCTCTGAATGACGCAACGCTGGCCACCGGGCGTCGGCCGCGGCCGATCAGCTCAGGGGCGGCGCGGGCGGCAAGTGTCACCCGAGAGATGTGAGTGACGTCACGCTCACGCCAGGCCGTCGAGACATCCGGTCTGGGCGTTGGGCGGCCGGCTCGTATTCGCAGGAGGCGTGTCGTTACTCGGCTGGCGATAACGCTGCTGGTGCTGCTGGCTGAAGAGGAAAACTACGTGAGGAGGGCGCGATCGCTGCTCCCCACTCTGCCTGTGCCGTGGGATTATCAAAATGGAACTCAGTACGGATGAAAACGAAAATTCAGCAACATTTGAGCTTTTTAGTGTTTCTGTTGCTAAGTGCAGTCTTGGCGTTTGCGTTTCTCAGCTGGTGAAAGTATGACACCGACCAATTTCTGGCAGGCACACGGGCACGCGTTCTAGTAACCACGCCCGTGTGACTCTTTGACGGTCAGTTGGCAACTGGCTGACACAGACTGAGTCGGCTTCAGTCGGGCTGAACCGGGGCGGCCGCGTCACACCAATACATAACACAGAGTTTGCCCGCCAAAAATTGGCAGGTAAACTGGAATCGCATTACTGAGATGGCGGGCCTGAGATCAGGTATTTACAACAACCTACGCTTAAGCCAAAGGATGCCGTCGTGGACAGTCCCAAAATCATCTTTCCAAAGTTCATGGTTTTGTGAAACGTGTGGCGAGGCATTTCTGTGCCGCTGAGACGTCTTGTACGGTGCGGGACGATCGGCCCAACAACAACTGCGGGAATTGTCAGTTTCCATCATGGACAAGATGGCACAAGGTGACATGGCAGATGTGTGCTTCAAGCACTAACCAGCAGAACTTACAATGCTCACGGCCACCACAATGCCGAAAACTTAAGTAAGTGGGCTAGACACCTTTAACAATTGGTACCAATGGGTCTGTTAAGTGCGTTGAAAGGTCACCTGTCTTGAGAATTTTAACAGACGGACATCCACCGATATTTGAATGTTATTTCATATCAAACAGTGCAAAATAACCCGACAATTAATGGAACAATCAATCGCGCATACAGTTCCAAGGTGGTTGCAATTGCGAAAATGGTAAATTAATGCAAAACATTGCAATAATTTACCGTTTACACAACTGAGATCGCAGGATGTCGAAGGCGCAATATGTTTGGGTATCGGAAACATTAAGCTAGACCACACGCCTGTAGTTTCCGAAGCCTGACCTCCATTGGTTTAGGCCACGCCACTTGTATTCCATATCACTTTCGAAAAAAAGGTGGCATTGGTCGCTTTCCGGTCGATTTCTAGAGCACTCATAAGACGGGCAATTTTGGAGCTCTTCGCGAGTTGCGGCCGGTCATTTCCTACACCGCGTAAACAATATTACGACTTCATCTTCTCTGTTTCCTGAGAACCAGCATCAATGCTCAAAACGCCCCAATATACCTATTCACCCAATATATTCCGCAGAAGTGTGAAGGGCTTGCTTGGAAAAAGGCCTGGTTATGTAGGCATCATTTATATGATCGTAGAGCTGGCAGTACATCAAGCAGTCTGAAGACGAAATAGGTAACTCGACAGGGATAATTGCAACGACGCAAAATGACCTCGATGTTGTTGCCCCTTGAAACCAAAATCACCGCCAAATCGTCATCAAGCGTCAATGCGATGCTGCGTTAAACCATACTTACCTGCCAGTGCTCGCACCCTAATGCGCGA
Source organism: Pollicipes pollicipes (assembly GCF_011947565.3). Lineage (NCBI taxonomy): Eukaryota > Metazoa > Arthropoda > Thecostraca > Pollicipedomorpha > Pollicipedidae > Pollicipes > Pollicipes pollicipes. The sequence goes on from NW_023596576.1 coordinate 16,148,605, forward strand.
GGATATCGTATCTGTTTATGGAGGTAGGGTGCTCTTAACTAACTGAATCCCCTAGAGACACTAAACTAAAACTAAACTCAAGGACTGATTGTTTAGAATCGATTGCATACATGTCCGTCTCGCATCTAGGTTGTCTTGCCTTTTGGAGGCTGTGACATGTTCATACATGACACCAATGTATTGCTTTTCCTGTTACGTGTAGGCAACTGCTGTCTGCGCTAGACGGTATCCGTCAAGCGAAAAAATGCCCCGTCAGTCATTTCTTTCCTCTTAAAAAAGCAAACTTTCGTTCTCCAGACCGGTCGGCCTCGGGCGAGCCTATGACACACTGATCGCGATATTCGAACGTGCGCTCGCGCGGATTACCAGAAACTTGTGCACGCATTCCAGCAGCGCTGATCGGAGAAACTCGGCCAATGCTATGACTTTGTCGGCGCGGGATTTTGTCTGTGGGCGCCCGCTCTGCTGTGACCCGATCGTGAGAACATGCAACTATCGGATGTCGCCCGGCCAGGTCTGCATCGTACCGAGAATTGCCGTGATGGGGTTACGCAACGCCTCCCGTGTCCCGGCATCCGAACTCACGCTGTCGGCGTCTGCATTGATTTGCATTTCGGTTGCTGGTTACACCAGGGTCAGCTCACTCATATGCATTCCAGATTCTATGCGAAATATATGAAAATAAGGATAGAGACCAGTCCCCAAGTAATCAGTCTGCAATATGCCCGAAACAGAGAAACCCACACGCTCCTTTGCACTTGTTCCATTCGTAAGTACGCAGTAGAATACCCCAGCTCCAAAGCAGCTCGGCTCCTTTCGTCATCACCAAGCGCCGTCCCTAAGCCGCTGCCAATGACGTCACTGGTATTTACGTCGCCGCGGTCCGTCCGTCTTTCATTCCCCCGTATGCGGCGCAGCTGCCTGCGACGTCGTAGGAGACAACCGCTGCTGAGGACACTTCCAATGAAGTGCTCGGCCCTCAGCTGTTCATACCTGGTGTGACTGAAACCGGCGCGACAGACAAATGCGCAGCGAGTTTAGTCAGGCTTGTGATGCAAGCTGTGGGATGTGCTTGGAATGATGAGTGATGTCTGCTCATACTTTCGGCTTTCGTGGACGGATCTGTTGAGGTGTGATATAGTACACGACTGCCCGTCGTGCCAGCTGCAGCCACCAGTTGACAGCTGTTGATACTGCTCAAACTGCAACGCTCACTGAAGTATAACAAAAATGTTGTAAACGGCCGAGCGAAACCTCTCACACCGTACCCAGCCGGGAGAGTTGACTTCCCCTACGGTTTTTTCGAGCTCAGATCTGAAACGAACGCCTGCAGCAACGCCATTTTTTCGCGTTGAGGATAATATGTACTAACTTGATAAATGGTTTTATCTACAGCAGTCTATTCCTCTTACAAGTATACCGAAAGTTTTAAGGGAGATTATGTCATCCTATGTGGTACTCGTTTCAATATCTTCAAATGTGGAAGATTCCTTTTTAAAATTCAATGGACACTTGGTGTTTAGGTATTTACAGGCAGCATTTAGACGGCACATGAGTGTCCTCGCGATTTTTGTCAACTAAACCATTTGTGATATAGCTGCAGATCTCTCGCAAGAACGTTGGTTTGTAAATCCACCCATTGCTGGAGCCAGGAGCTGGGCAGAGCGAAAGTGGGCGCCATGCTATGCACACTGTGCCTATTATCTTTAGCACCCCCGATCACGCAACTGATGAAAACAGTTGATAGGCGACAGCGTTTGCCGGCTGCTGCATGAGTGTTATCAGTGGCGGGGTTGGGGGTGGGGATGTGTGGCTTGAGGGCCATGTTCCCTCCAATTTTCTCGCGGCTGGAATTTGTCTCCCCAATTTTCCCCGTAAAAGGCAGGGCCTTTATGTTTCCGGAGAACATGGCATTTGTAGGTCAGGTTGTCCCCTTAAGATTCCGGTTTGACGCCGTCGACATGGTTTGTCCCCAATCTTAGAGACGTTGATGCAGCTATGAGGTAATGTAACCCCAACCTGATCAAATTATTGGTTTGCACCTGCCGTCCATGTATGTTATGATTAGCGTTTTAAGTGTCCTTCTCTCTTGACTTAAGGTTACCATAAATATAACCGCAACGATGTGTATCTCACCTTGCCACATGGTGTGCTATGTTTTGGTTCTTGATTCAGCCCTTCGTGAATGAAGATTAGGATCAGTCAAATAGAACAGCCCAAATCAAAAACCCGTTCGAATCGTGTTTAAGGTAATAGCTCTGAGTTCAATCATGGTTAAGCTACTAAGTTTGATGGTCAGAATCGATTGGGTCAGAACCATGCAAAGATGAATGGATGAAGTATGGTGGAATCACGCTATGCGTGGAAACGCTTTGACTTACCGGCCAGTTTCCAAATATCAAGCTCCAGATGACTCGTACTCCACTTTCATCGATTAACTCCCCAAAGACCCATGTCGAATCGGGCCAATCCGGAATAGGAAATGGAACGGCCACCAGCGCGAATTTGACGGACATTTTGGTGCGTGCTGCGAGCGGCGGCCAAGATAGATAGCGGGATTTGGTCCCCAAAGGTAGTTTGGCTACCAGTGATAGACGCAAACCGCCCAACTGTGTTTTATCAAATCTATTCTTCACCCCTGTCTCCGTCCCAAAAAATTGATGATGCGCCACTCCGACGGTCAACAAGCAGCAGCTTAGCCTGGTTCCCCTTCTTCCCTTTCCTTCCTCCCAGGCCAAGTTGCAAGTCTGGACCATTGCCCAGTCTGGACCGTGGCTCTGCGCCGTCGTCCCGTGTGATGACGACGGCAGCTCGCCCGCCGCCGGGACGGGCGTCGGAGGCGCCGCGATGAAGCCATCACTCGCGGGTGGGCTCCGTCTCACCCCGAGCCGGCCCGCCCGTCCAGTATGCAAATCCGGCGCGGCGCGCCTGAGAGAGATGCCGTCTGCACTCTGCGACCTCAGCGGGGGCCGCCGGCCGGGACCGGGTCGACGAGAGGCCAGCGCCGCGGCCGGCGGGACCTGCCCCGGCGGCGCCGGCTCGTACTCATCGCTGACCTCCGGGGGTGGCCCTCAGGCGGTCAGGCGCTGATCGGCGGAGGGATGATGCGGCCATGCGCGTGCAGGAGGGGCGAGTCGAGCCGCTGACACGTGTCTGGCGCCGTCGCCTGCACTACCGCTGCGACCTGGTGCCGCTGCCTTCAACTTGTGACTGGGCGCCCGCCTTGCGCTTCTGCCCCCAAACTGCGACCTGACACTCTTCTGGCGCTGTTGTCCTCATACCGTTACCTGGCACAAGCCTAGCGACACTGTCCTCAACCTGCGGCCTGGTGCCGCCATTCCCAACTTGCGACCTGGCGCCCGTCTTGCGCCGCTGTCCTGAACCTGCCTCTGAGCGTCCGTCCGGAGCTGGCGCCCTCAAACTGCGACCTGACACCCGTCTGGTGTGGCTGTCCGCAACCTGCCACTGGGCGCCCGTCTGGCGCTGTTGCCCTCAAAGTATGACCTGGCACAAGCCTAGCGCTTCTGTCCTCAACCTGCGACTGGGCGCCAGTCTGGCGCCGCCGTCCTCAACCTGCGCCGCTTTTTACGGCGCGCCAGGTCGCATCGCCGCCGGGTCAGGAATTTGTAAATATTAGCTCTGGGCGGGCGCCGTGGCCGGCCGGGCCGGCGCCCGTCTGACGCCTTTGTACGCGGTGCTGACTACCCTGTGCTGTCGGCACGGGGGACGTCGCGGCCGAGGCCTCCACCAGAGCTGGCTGGGGCCGACCAGGCGCCTCCCCTGGCCTTCTTACGCAGAGCGAGGACCGCGCTGGTGTGGGGCGGGGAGCGTGCGTGGGGACGAAGTGTTTGTCTCAGGATTGCCGGACAAGCTCGTAAGTTCAGTTCGGTTATTGATGGGTGGTCTTGGAAGGTCTTGCAGCAGTCCACGATTGAGACAATGAAGATGATTCGTGGCTGGCTTATAGGTGGAGGCTGCGGTAGTGATTGGTGTAATTAATGGAAGAGCGGGCTGAGGGACCGTGGAGGGCATGTTGCGTCTGGGAGTTGGTATAGCTCGCTTTGTAATGATAAATTTACTCGATTATTGGAAAATGGCAGTGTTATGGCTAGCTGCTATGTGGGGACGGTGACGGACATAGGTGAAAGATGTTGCAAGGGGAATTGAAAGGATCAGATTTCGTGTTTCACAGTCGTCTGCTATGCTGCACTTTTGATGCGGCATGCATTCACATTCCACTCACTGGGAAATTCTGGGCACCAAACATCTGATTTGATGCATTGATATGCTCATCGGCTGCCACGCCAGGCACGTGAGGCATCAATCTTGCATCTTGGTATGCGCCTATCAGCCAGACGTTTGGAAATGGACCAAGTTGAACTGGAGCTTGAAGTGCACGTTTTTGTTCGCTTTTTTGTTTTGCTGTCCGTCAGCTCGTTGTCAAAGGCAGCTGTCGGGCAACGCCACCGGTAATCAGCAGAGGAGCACAGTGATTCAGATGAAATCATGCAAGCCAAACAAAGATGTCCTTTTGAAATGGCTCCATGGACCGCTTGCTTAGACAGATCGGGCAGTCATAAATAAAACGCCCCGGTTTGTTTACGATGCTCTGTCAGGCTGACAGGAGACCGTAACATAGTAATGGATTCTGCGAAGCCTTCGGCTTTTAGCTGGCAGAGTGGCGGTGCCTGCGCGCCGCAGCTATCCGCTGGGCCAGACCGCTGACGCCTGGCGGCTCACACTCGATCCAGAATCGGGCGGCCGAACCGCCCTGATTGGCTGCTATAAGCCGCGTTCCCACGTACTGGCAGATTCCGTCTCCTGGCCGGGCCGGGCCAGCCTCATGCCATAGTGCTTACGAAGGAATCGCTGCATGCCACGATGGATGCGCGTTCTTTCGTGAAACATGTGGGTCAGCTTACACTGTGCGGTGCGCGTTCCGCGCGCCGAAGTGGTTTTGTCGTCACCACTAGGAGAAAAAACCTGCTAGTTTATTCGGTACCATCGGTGACATGATGTTGCCAAATTTGCATTTTTGCGCATTTGGCAGCTGTTTTGTGCTGTTTCGTGCACTGCTGTTTTGTGACCAAACCTCGAAACTTGAGATGATTTGACAATGACGACGAGAACACGATGCAACTCCTAAAACTCAGCGGTGATTTATGCTCGGCAGTTCTCGCTGCGTGAGCTGATATGAAACACGTAATTGTCTCGTTTATGAGCAAAGTTGTTGTCGTATGTTCCCGAATCCAACCTCTAGCGGTATAACGTGGCTTGTGACCGAGATGTACTACGAAATGTAACATATCGGCGTTGATATTACAGATCGTTGGTCACTTGGTGCTAATCCCTCACCTGTTAGTTGGGTAATTTTTACAAATATTTCAGCCAGGATTCACAAATGTACTAAAAAAGTTGAACATACAATGAAGGTAGGTTTATTCCCCGCCTTGAAGCTTATGCTGTGAATAGACAGCCCGCTCGGGGGCAATTCGACAGATGTAGCTGTAGCGCGGCATTTGCAGGTGGCGCTCCTGACGCTTCTCTGAATGGCGGCTGTCAACCGAAAAGAAAGCCCATATTACTGCGATCAGGTTAATACTAAAGCAAAGTAATTAAGTGCAATAAGGGAAGAGGTCAGCAATTTGCGGAAGAAAATTGTTCTATGCGGAGATGCAGGGATACATGGCATGCTGATAAAACCGTAATTGAGAGCAGGACTGGATGTAGCTTTGCCAGGATCTGTTCCCAGATTATAATATGGAAGGTCTGTGACGTTTTGGAATGTCAGTGGTTATTAGGTGCAGTTATGCTGGAAATGACCGTTACATGCAGCGATTTGTTAGAATATATTCTAAGGTACTTCTAAGACTTACAAACATTTTCCCAGGCAGTGGTTGCAACTACTTTCAAGCAAGACAGCCAAAAAGCTGATACTGATGAATACTACAAGCCTAGCCCAATCTCTCTCGTTTCGTTCACGTCGTCCCCGCTAGAGAGATTGCATGGGAGATCGCAAAAAGATGAACGCTTTGTGATCTAGTCCTAAATACACCGCCAGCGTTGGAGCATTCTGAAGCAGAGATGGTAAAGCAGGGGGTCAGCAGTCAGAGCGGGCAAAGGTTTATTCCCCCTCCCCCCCCCCCCCCACACACCGAATGTCTTGGGAGGCCCCTTTTCCCAACTCAAAGACGTCGTAAATTGCGGCCGTACCTTACGGAAACTCAGATCAAGGAGATCCCTATAATTGAACCGGAGTGAAAAGTCGGGCTCAGAAGACGCTTTTCTACGTCAAGAGGTCCATTTTCGGATCATGAAGTCACCACTATAAATAAGGCAGCCCATACTCTATATTAGAAGGTCCAATGTTGTGTAAAGGAGGCCTTTTTGCCGACCTGCGAGACGCCGTGATAAACTAGGAGGCCCTGTTCGGGGTTAGGAGGCACCCCCAGGACGCCCATTTCTGGAGCAAGATGGCCCTTTTAGGCATGAGATGGTCGCGGTTCCAAAGCGTGATTCCCTGTTTCGCGATAACGACGACCTTTGGCCAGATTTGCAGACCCCCTCCCCTTTGTGAATGGGAAGCATCTTATTCTGGATTAGGTGGTACTGTTTTAAGTTGTGGTGAACCTTTGCTGAATAAATGAATGGCCCTTATTATGTTCTTTGATTAGCGGCATTCAGTTGTTTTTCACACGATCCATGTAACAGTTTGGTAAAGGAGCCCAAGCTCCCGGCACTCCTCCCTTGAATACAACACTACCCAAGAGGCCCCCTGTGAGGAACCCGATTTTGTCCAAGCACACTGAAAATTCTGCCGTCCGCTCTCAAATTCCCCACGCTCAAAATTCGTAACGCCTCCATTGCTCTAGGCGCATAAGTAGAATTATGCGTACGATATTTATGTGTATGCGTATCATAATGCGTACGATTTATGATAAAAGGAAAGTGGCTATGGTGCGTTGTTGCTATTTGCGCTGCTGTTGGCCATATCGCAGCCGTCCGTGAGCCATCTTGAGCCGCGTTTGGACGCATCATGGCCACCTCGGGTGAGCGCGGGACCACGTTCCTTTTGACATCTGTCGGACTGGCGCTATGCTGTAAGGGGGTGGGGGTGGGGGTGGGGGGGTGGGAGGGGGAGCGGACGTGGGCTCGGTTAGTGCCGTAGGGGGACGAGGCTGGAAGGATGCGGCGCGGCGGTATGCGCTGAACGCGCGTGTGCCGCGTGCCGCGTGTGGACCTGACATCAAGCCACTGAGTGGTGGCACTGGTCACGCAGTCTTGGCAGGGATTTCCTGGTAATGCTTGCTGAATGCGCAGCACGGTTAGCTAGACGCAGCTTGTGACTCTGATCACACGCTGACTGCGCCGGGCGGCGGCGGACGCGACCTTCCCAGCACGCTGCCACCGGTGGTTTCACACTCGGAGCGTCGGTTCGTCGTTGGGCTGGCGGTGCACGCCGGCCCTACACGCTGACCACGCCGGGTGGCGGCGGACGCGACCTCCCCAGCACGCTGCCACCGGTGGTCTCTTACTCGGAGCGTCGGTTCGTCGTTGGTCTGGCGGTGCACGCCGGCCAGACTGGTCTGCATCGCTCGCTTTCAGCGCAGCAGCGGACGCCGCGCACGCTGTGCCCCGATGGTTTTTTGGATAGTGACGTCGTGGTTTCATGTGTGCATCCTCAATTGCATTCCACAACTTAGGCATGCAGGCTTCGGGCTAAAAACTTAATGCTTGGACGTGCATTGGCTGCAACGAGTGCGGCAGATTTCGAGGCTTTGAGGCGGCCGCAGCAGGATGTCGTCTATGACGGCCGGAGCCACGGGCGAGATGAACCAGGACCTGTCACTGAGCAATCCTACTGCGGCTAGCGGCCGGTGTGGATTTGTGACCCCCTGCAGCGATGGTGGGCAGCTGCTCCAGCGGGCTGCGCTTCCGTGCCGGGGCTCGGGGCGCGCCGGCGCCCTGACTTGCGTCAGCGCGTCCACGAAGCCACTTGGGTCTCAAGCATGATGACAGGTGACGAGCAAACTTCTTTGAGAAGCCGCGCGACTAGCAGACTTCCGCTCGGTTCGCTGGGTCACCAGCGCAACGCCAGACGAAGAGATCGGTCAGCTGCTGCGGTGTTGCCACCTTCCACCTGCCAGCCGCCGCATGGCGGCCGGCTGGTGACCAACGTATCTGGCATTTAGCAACGCCACCTGCCAGTCCACACCGGGCTCTGGCAACGAAAGTGCCGTCAGCTGCTTATGACGTCATTCCCAGCGACCTTATTGTTTTTCCAGAGTTAGGTGTTGGATTGTGGGCGCAGCTCTCGAAGCGCTCTAAAACCCAGATCACGGCAATCGGGTCTGAACTGTTCATAGCTTCAGTAAGAAGACTATGTCGCGCTCAAGATGCCCACACTGTATGGTGTAGCTCTCATCAGCTAGTTTGGCCACAGATGACTTATTGATGTCCATTACTGTCAGTTTATTTGTCAGTAGAGAATCACTAAAAATGGCAACTTTGAAGTAGTGGTACGCAAAATGGCATATTTTAAAAGCTGTTCTCTTTGGAAGACATGAAGTCAGTTATGGTTTCCTCCAAAGAGAACAGCTTTTAAAATATGCCAATTTACGTACCACTACTTCAAAGTTGCCATTTTTTGTGATTCTCTACTGAGAAGTGAACTGACAGCAATGGGCATCAGTAAGTCATCTGTGGCCAAACTAGCTGATGAGGGCTACACCATACAGTGTGGGCATCTTGAGCGCGACATAGTCTTCTTACATGAAGTCAGTTATGGTCTGATGCCGAAAAACTGTCAAGTACACTGCAACCGCCAACATTCATTTGGGTGAGTGTTTGCGTTGCTAATGACTTTTGCCATTGATATGAAGGGTGCCACTATGGTGTCGTTGGGCGCTGACGTGCCTTTACGAGATTTTCGTCGTTCCATCTTTTTACCTTCCTTTGCTGCCATGTCACTATGACAGGTAGATTCATAATTAACAAAATGCGTGGGTACACCCACTCACCAATGCAATGTAATTCAGTGCGAAGCATATTGGTAGCTCACGGCTGTACAAAGCGAGCAATTTAAGCTGATGTAATTTCCTTCAGCTTGCAGGAAATAATGTTCAGCAAAGAAGGCAGGCTTCATTCCAGCTCCGCACAGATGACGACTGGCTGATGGATGGTATCCTGTGCGGCTGTACACCTCGTTTCGTCATGAGGTCCGCCGAGTGCTGACGACACAACGGCATCGGCGACTGATCGTGTCTCCGGGGTGGCATCGAATTGTGGTCAGATGACGCAACGGACAGATCTGTTTGTATTTGAAGCTCATAGCGACCAGCGCGACGGCGCACGGTGGCCGTGGCTAAAACTTTCCACGCGTTTGGGTGTAGCGGCTGGGTTCAGGCTCCACCAGAGCTTCCACGAGCTTCCCATCTTCTCGAGTGGGGTTCATGGACGATGCATGGTAAGGATCGATCCCAGATCCTGCTGTGCCCCTTCCCCTCCCCCCCCCCCCCCGATGACGTTTAACTTTTGGTGAAGATCGCATACTGTAGGGCCGATCTGTTACGTTTAGTGGATACGTATTTAGTGGATACGGATTAGATTGATCTGTTTTAGATCGCATACTGTTACGTTTAGTGGATACCGGCAAACGGGGTCTGGGAATATCCAGTGACGAGTATTAGGAGGGTAACCCCATGCCCGGCATTTTTTGAAGTCAGTGCTGACGGTTCAAGAGACAGTACAAGACAGCGTGGTCAACTGAAAGGCGTGATACCCATCATCGGCGGCAGCACTGGACAGGAGGTGCTTAGCGGGCGAGTTTTCGGCTCGCCTGACGCGGTGGGTCAGTCGGCCACTGACTGGGAGGTCAAACAGTCCCAGTCCGGCCCTGTCGTGGCACCGTACCGGACACAAAACACCCCGAGTTTCTGTGTTGCTGAACGTCCGGAGGCCTTTCTAAACTGGTCTAAAGAAATCATCTGGATCATCCGGATGAACCAGATCGGACTGTCCTGGTATGCGGGTTTAAGGCATACGTAATAAGATCTGCTTGGCAAGTACTGTGAACTTAATGCCACCCACGCAGAAGACTGAAACCTTATCGGTAGAAGTAAGGGGAAAATGATGCGTGTTACGATCATCAGGATGTACTGTAAATTATAGTATGCCTGGAAATGCACACTGGAACGCTTCCGGCTCCGTCAATGGCAGATGATTCTCAAGTGCCATTATGCAGGAAGGATCGTGGGGTGGATATAACAAGTGGCTTTGGAATATTTGGCTACGTTACACATGTATACTTTGTATGCTCATAGATAAGACAGCAGTATTAGCATTATTCCTCGGAGGATACCAGGAGAATGGAGATATAGTTGGGTTGGTATTTCGACAATATACCTTTATCGAAACAAGACCAGAAGTCTTCTGCCATTGTTTCGATAAAGGCATGTTGCCGAAATATCAACCCAACTATATTTCAATTATCCTGGTTTTCTCCGGGGAATAAGGCTAATACTACTGTCTTATCTGTGTGAATGATGTTCCTCGCTAATGCACTGAACAACTTACGTAATATTGTGTGCTCATGTTGCATTCCTATTTCGTGTTTGTGATTACATAATAATTATGACCGGACCCAGTGAGTCTGGTTCTAGCATGACCATTCTTCAACTCAATGGCCGGGCCCGGCCGTCGCGCTTGTTGGAAGCAAATATTTTTGCAGCTACTGATCACGGTTTCAAACAGTTTTCAGCAAAAGGAGGCGTATGGTTGTTTAATATTTGTGATGTGCACATTTGGATTTGTAGAAAAATGCGTTCAGACTGTTCAGACCTCAGTTTTTCAACATGTAGTCTTTCCGTCATTTTGTTTGTTTGTTTTCGTCACGTAATTTTCAAATCGCGAAAGCGGTGAATGAAACGGACCAAGGTAACGTGGAGGCCGTGGCCATCCGACACTGCAGCGCCACGAGACCAAGGGATTCAAACGGAGCAGAGAGTGGAAAATCACATCGGCAAGCGTGTGGAACGATGCTTCCTCGGCCCGCACGCTGTCGTGAGCAATGGCTGGATACACCCGCATTGCAGTGTTTTAATTTCCTTTTTAAAGAACTTTCCAGATCTCTTCAGCCGGACCAGATATTGACGTGAACCCAACCGCACAGTGGAGGGGAATGCGCCATGTATGTACACAAGCACGAGGCGATTTCAGCGCCGCCAGATCCACAGGTGTGTCGGTACTCGGCCGGGCAGCCGCCAATGCCGTGCTCTCTGGACGCGGCCTCTAATACATGCCTCATGATGTGGCCTGATCTGATGGGGGATGGAACCATGAAGATGCACAGACGCTCCGGCGCGGGCCGTTCGGGTTTAGGCCCCGTTTCGGACGCGCCGTGACCACATTTGGATATGGAGTCGTGCTGGCGGGTCCCACACATTGCATGTCTGTTACGGACGTGCCACCGTTAATAAGAGGAGAGCCCTTATTAATGAGGGGGTAGTGCGCGGCATTTAACTTAACTCATAAGCTCATGGCTCCTGTTCGCAGCGTACCCAAAGACCTGTTAAGATGGTAGTTAATTGGGGTTTCTGACGATAGTCTTTTTCTTTCAAAAGTATTCAATGCGTGCTTATTGGAGTGCGTTGGTTGTACATTGAAGTTGTGTTGGGGCCAGATACACATGGGCATCGTGGAGCGATTGGGCTTACCAAAAGTGCTACTTAGTTTTATAAATAAAAAAACTTTCAGAGCATCATGATTCCTTTAAGTAGTTTTCAATCCAAACAGGTCCTAAATAACTGAGATGCTGCCAGTTTCGTCAATGATCGTTTTTCGTCACTTGCCAGTTTCGTCAGCTGTTTTCGCCAGTGGGGTAAAACGCCGCCATGACAGAAAAAGCACTACCACCACTAGCTCTCCAGAATTTATTCTCAGACTAAAGGTTTGCAGAATGATTGCAGTTTATTGGGAAAACTCACGACACAAAAATAAAGATATCGAACGAGCCAAGCATGCGTGCTGTCGACAGCAGTCTGTCCGTGGGCGGAGTCCCAGCGTGTACCGGGCACGGTGTAAGACTGCGCCATGGGCCGGCAGTCCGCGGCCTCATGCTGCAACTCTTAGACAGGACTGCTTTAAGAAATAAGCCTGGCTGTCGTTGTGTGATTGGGTTGACCGCAGCAGTGAGCGAACATTGTGTGGTGGGAGGATGCGGCGGATGTGTGGATCGCATACCAGAAACTCGCCAAAGGATTTGACGGTGCTTGGCGAGGCCGTGGAGCGAGTTTAACCGCATGACCGGCTAGGTGGCACAATATCTTCGGTTGGTCATGCTTGACGCAGAGGACCTGGTGGCGCACAGTCGCGTGCTGGTCGGGTTCTGTGTGATGTGGCGGCGGTGCCTGGTACAAGGCGTCTCACGCGGCACGCCGTGCGCGGCGCGGATCTGGCAGGGGCGGGACGAGGCGCCTCCGGCTGCAGACGGCGGCGCGGCCCACAGCCGGCGGCGGCGGCGGCGGCGGCGGCGGCGCCGGCGCGGACTGCGCTCCCTGTTCGCCGGTGCCGCCGTCGCCGGCCGCACCGCGGGGCAGGGCGTGATCTGCCCGGCCGCCCCACTGACGCCAGCCGCGGCGGACGCCCGCCGCGCCGGCGCCGCTGCGCTGGTTCCCGGGTTACGGGGCAGCCCGCCCGCGCTGCTGCGCTGGTCCCCGGGTTACGGGGCAGCCCGCCCGCTCTGCTGCGCTGGTCCCCGGGTTACGGGGCAGCCCGCTCGCGCAGCTGCGCCACGCACTGTGGGTTTAAACTCGGGGAGTTTTGCACGACCCATTTCGGCTCAATGTGCGATCCATAACCCAATCCGGTGTGTTCTATAGACCGTTGTTTGTATTTGATGTCCCTGCTATATTACGTTGAAATATATAGCAATCGTTTCCGCAGCAGCATCGATCAGGCTAGGTTACGATGCCAGGAGGACTCTTCAGTGCACCACCCCGGCGGCAAGACGTCTCATACTGTGATGCTTGTCACCACTCGTCAGTCGCAGCAAGATGCCTGATCACAGCCCAGCACATCCTGACAGGCGGGTCAGCACTGGCATCAGGCTCGACGGCACCCGCTCACTTCAATGCCCTCGCCCCTTTTAAGTGCCTGGACCCTTCGACCCAGCGGAAGTGGCACGAAGTCAGAAAGTTCGTCTCTTTTTTCTCCGGTCTTCTTTTCTGTTGTCTTGCATATGTCCAGTCACGCAAACGCCGATAAGGAACTTTACTTGGGCAGGTGTGTCCCAAAAAGTGGAATACCATCCCCTTAATGGCCGATTCTTTCTAATTATCGACAAAGGCCTCACGTCAAGCTTGGACGAAAAGTGTGAGAACCATCAGTTCGTCCCCCCTCCTCCCCGGCCCCGCCCCGAAGTGCGGGAGTCATGGGACCGTTCTCCCCCCGCGTCGAAGTGAGAGCCGTGAGTCCGCTCTCTCCCCTCCCACGCCCCGCCCCCACACACTATACTCTGTTTTTGTGTATTTAGGTCGCCACTGCTCTTCGTGCATGCTGGTCGAAATTACTTTCTTGAAACGCATTAAAGCAAGATGACAGCCCAAATGACCAAGCCTCTTCATAGGCACATGCATAGCCAAGGACCATGCCTCGAATTTTCTATGACCGGTTTTTCTAGGACAGGACTCCATGATAAAGTATTGCAAGAATCAAGATAAATTTTTCGTTCGGTCCCCATATTTTGGGACATTTATAAGCCACCGAGAACCATTCATATTTCCGGAGAACACTGCTGCAATCTTATCTTGAGAACACTGCATCCAGCGTATACAGCGCAAGCTGGTTGTACGCCAACAGCCCGCCAGCGCCACTCATGCCTGGCATAGTGAGCGATCTGCCCCCGTTCGGAGAGCTCCAGTGTGTACCGAGCGCGGTGTATGATCACTCAGTCACCGGGCGGCGGCCGGTGTCTCATCGACCCGGGATGGCGTGAGGGGCCAGGAACGCTCCGGCACGCCGGCGCCTCCTGTCATCGGGAACCCCGTGTTGGATAGCTGTGGGGTGACGCGGCAGAGGCAGCAGAATGCTGCAGCCTCAGATGCGAGGCCGTGGGGAAAATCCATATCTAGACATTCATCTACTCCGGAACATTTAGCACAGCAGCATCACATGTAGAGAAAGGGCATTCTTATATGTAGAGCTTTGCTCGGTGACGTAACTACTCGTCTTCGTCCTTTACGTATGTGACCTTTTGATGACCGGGTGGAGAGATCTGGCTGGGTCGTCGGAGATGAGACTTTTTAGACAGAGGAACGGTGAGCATCATGCGCGATTTGCATACAAGACCTACATCTCCACTGGCTGGACCTGGCCGCTCGCTCTTTAATTCATCATTTCGCAAACGGTTGCGCGTTAAATGGAGCCCATGCAAAATCAGCCACGCGTCGGGCACATGTGTGCTTGTACGGTTGTTGCCTGCGGATGGAAGAGCCTGCAAACTTTCAAAACCAGGTCGGACCGATGCGATAACTCTGAACCAGTTCTAACGCCGCCAGACCGAGCTGGCCGGAGCCAAACAGAGCTGCACTGAACTGGACCGACCTTCGCAAAAGGCGAACAGGACAGGAGCGGACTTGATTGCGCTGGTCGGCGCAGAGCTGGGCCCGGCTGAGGGTAGCTGGTGCCGGACTCGGCCGGGGACTCGGCCGGTTCGGACTCAGGCAGTGCCGGACTCGGCCGGTTCGGACTCAGGCAGTGCCGGACTCGGCCGGTTCGGACTCAGGCAGTGCCGGACTCGGCCGGTTCGAGCTCAGGCGGTCGGCAGACTGTTGCGGATGGGGGCGATCGTTACCAATTGGGGAAGCGGCCACTTCCCGCCCGCCGACTTCGTAGCTCGTGCAGGGCGTGCATGCCATGACAGGGCTGATGTGTCTCCGAACGGACATGGGGTGTTGTGTTTTGTGATCAAGTATTACATATGGCGATAAAAAATGTTGCTGCACACTGCGGTTTTCCGTGCTCAAACAACACAACCTGCCAGTAGACATCCCTGTTCTACATTTGCGCTGTTAAAATGCACCAAATGAAACGAGGCTGAGCCGTCTCCGTACGCGGATGTGGTGACGCGACAGTGAAAAGCAGTTGTTGCTTTTAAATTGCACGTTGTCGACATAAAGTGAGCAGATGACTTATTGGTGCATACTCAGCCTGAGATACAGGGATTTGTGTGTTCTGCGCTCCGCTGCACCGGCTCGGGTATGCTGCTGGGGGTGAGGCTATAGCTTTCAAGCATTGGACAGTGTTTGTACCATCAGTGTTATCATCACGCCACAATTTGGTGATGACGGATTTAAGTAAACAGCAATGATTGTGATGGATGCCTAAGGCCGGGTGAGTCTTGCTTGAACTGTGAGCAATCAACTTGAGCGATTTGGCCTGACACCGACGTCGCCTAGAAGCTAATATCGTCGCAAGCACTGATCGCAGGTGTAATCGATTTGCGGCAACAAAAAGCGTGATTCCTTAGAAACCATAAAAAAGAATGAAGTTGCATGCAAAGTTACAAACAGTTGCATGCAGACGACTTGATTATATGGGTTTGTTCTGCAGGGTCGCAAATCGGTTAAACGATTTCGCCTCCCCATTTCGATTGCCATTTAAAAGGTCAAATTTTTAAATTACGTGAAAGGGAAAAGTATGGAACTAAAACGGGTTCAGATCTCAACGACACGACTTTGCGGCGACACGAGGCAAACTACTTCCTATTGAGAGGAGAGCGGACAATCACACTGACCACAGCGTGTGTCGATGTGTGTATACCATCACGGACTATCGTGGGATAATTATGAATTCGCTGTCTTTCAGGTGTCTTAAAGAGCTTAGGGCAGATATCGGCAATCAGGGAAGACCGGGACGTGAAACTAACTGCGCGTTGTTGGCGTAAGTACCGGCCTCAGCTCATTAACATATCTCAAACTGTCCTGCCCTTAGATGCGTCTATATTGCACGGACAGGGCACACGCCACCCTTCCGAAATCCTCCTCCAATATAATGTTTTGTGGCCTATATTGAGGAAGGTTGGGCCCCAGAAGCTGCATCAGCAGTTAGGTCAATTTAAAACGATGAAAATAGTGATCGAAATTCATGTCAACCAAAATGCATACGCTTTTCACGATGCTAGAGTTACAGTCACCAAGAACCGTAGCTCAATTCAAGCGCCTCTGTTTCATCAACCGAAGTCGTTAGGCTTTTCCAGACTCAAGGGCATCCCATTTTCAAGCTGTGCTTAGTGTTAGCTTGTGCGCTAGCGTCAAACATTAGTGCATATCTGCCCATCAAACCCATAGAGAAAAGATATTCCAACGCAGTGGCAGGTCCCATTCGCATTGCCTCCCAGAGATCACCGGCTTTATTCGCGTGGGCTTTGTTTTCATGTGGGACGATAGAATTCACTTACGTCTCGCATGTCCCCGTTGCAAAAGGCGTCTCACTGGTCATGTATACCACCTGGTTAGCTAATCGACCAGTTTAAAGGAAGTGGCCTTCACTAGAACATGTTGTTCAGGGACGAAGACTAAAGATAACTTAAGACCCAATGACATTCAGTTTTCCGGCCATCGTGAAGCAGGCTCGTGGCATTCAGTTGCCTTGTTTCCCTGTCGTAAAACCATATTTACAGTCCATCTTGTGATTCATTCGGCTGACAATGCCATTGTCTACGCTCCCTGGCCACCAAAACCGGTGTGTCGCACGTTTCTCTAGAATCGGTTCAAATGCTCCGTGGTCTGGCCATGAATATGGAAAAAGATGATGACAAGTCGGCAACAAATCGTGCTCGCGCCCTTCACACCACCCACGGTCAATCGTTAATCGTTGCTTAAGTTATATTTTCCGGTAGCAGTTACATAACTCGCAACACACCTGGGGCCACTACACGGCGAGGGCACGCTCTCCGCCCGTCTTCGTGACTGCTCTCGCACTGTCCATCGCTCCAGCGCCATCACGCTCCCGCTGGCAGCGACTCCGTGCGGTCCTGATCCGGCGGTTGGGCCGGTTGACCATGGCAGGCTGTGTCGCGCCGTCGCGCCGCCGGCCAGTCAGTCAGGTGTGCCCGGACGCCCTGCCGGCAGGAGCGACGGCCGGGCCCGGCGCGGCGCGGCGCGGCCAGTATCTCTCGGCGGGCCGCCGGAGCCGGAGGCGGGCGCATGCGGGGTGCCGCCGCCTCCTGATGGGCGATGGTGGTGTGCGACCGAGTCACTCCGGCCCTGCTGCTGCTGGCGCTGGTGGGCGGCGCCGGCGCGTCGGCGTCGACCCCGGCCGACCAGCTGCCCGACCCGGCACAAGGTCAGTGGCCGGCCAGAGGGGAGGCTGCGGGTAGTGTCGGGTCACGGAGGCACGGGTGGTGATGGGTCAAGGTAGTGCGGCTCGGCACGATGGCAAGAGCCACGGACTAGGATATTGTCAGTGATGGTCACAGTTGGGAGCCTGGCACAAGCTAAGCGGAGGGTTGCAGGCGTGACCGGCCCACGGCGAATCAGTGACGGATCAGAGATGTGTCAACCGGGACAAGGCTGGTCAGGGGTCAAATGCATGCGATCTCGTCGGTTACCATTAGCAGATGCCCGACTTGATCTACATCAGTGACGGTTTAGATGCATCGAACTAAGCTTGATATCTACGATAAAGTAAAAACCAGCGTGGCTTTTTAGACCCGTGCGGAAGTCAGATTGGAGTCTCCTTCTTGGCGCTTGCGACGGGTCAGGGTTATTGTCCATTGACTGACTGTTGGGCAGAGCCATTAGTTTGAAAGGTTTCGCTGGAAGAGACGCGGTCGCAGGTGCAGTAGAGCCAGTGTCTTACATAACCATGTAATTCGGGTGCGTACTGAACCTTGCTCGCCAATGGTGCGCACAGTGGTGTTCGAAAGTTTATTTCAGTTTCATAACTACCAAGTCAGTCCTGTTGGTGGCGGACTTCATGTCGAACCATTGCGTGGTCGGCTGACCACTCTGTAAGTTCCCTCGAATGTCAGTCCTGCCGTGGACGAACTTCATGTTGAGCCATTGCGCGGTCGGCTAGCCATTCTGTAAGCTCCCTCGAAGACGGCCTCGTTTCCCGGTCGTCCCTGACGGCCATGGAGCTCTCTCACGGAGCTGTGAGCGGCGCGGCCGGGGCGGGCGCCCGGCAGTGCGCTCAACCGAAGTGTGTGGGGGGGGGGGGGGGGGAGCCCGACCGTCCCCTCTGCACGCGGCTATCACTGAGCAGGGGACACCAGCACGCGATGGGGATTAGCTGCACGGGGTGCTTCAGGAACGTAACGACCCTTGATTCCACATGTTTGGACTGTCATACGATGTTCACTGGTCGCCAACTTCCTAGCCAGTAGCATGGCTGTAAGTTGTCGTGGCAAAACTAGATGTTTTGCTGTGATATATACATAAGTGTGCTTTATGGATGTCAAACAGAGCCACGAAGTGTGCAGATAACTAACATTAGACATGTCTGTGGCATCGGCACAAACAAGTGCGGTTTCTTTGCCCGCAAGGAAACTGATGCACCCGATCATTACTTGTGTTAGCGCACTTTTGTGTTGCGTCGTCCCGTAATTTGTGTACCTTAAAGATCTTTGTCCGGAAGGTAACAAGCTGACGCAAGAACTGAGCACGCTTATCTGGAACAAAGGCGTGTTGTATTTCTCAGCAGGCTTCACAGCTTCGGATTATTCTGTTATGACCAGCTGCGCACCATAGATAGGCGCTGTAGAACTGATGCAAACCAGTTCGCCAGTACTCTCCAGCCGCGGCTCACACGCTTGTTTTCAATGTGTGTACACTGCATGCGCATAGCATGTTGCGTTGCATGCTTATCTTTTCAGTGAGCGGTTGGGTATGAGGCACTGCCCAATCTTACATATTTCCTGTGTCAAGTTGCTGAGCTGGCTAGTTAGTGGTTTGCCACGGAATGAAGAAATTTCAGTCACGCTCGACCAGCCAGTGATTGGTTTCAACCCAGGCTGGATACGTAACATCAGTTGCATGGACATCAAGAGGAGCGGGTTTTGTTTTCATGCTAGCTTCTGCTGGCGGACTCGATATTTCTTTGCGATGGCATTTATCCTATGCCATGCTCGCATAGTCTTTATGGTACATCATTAGGCAAGAAAAGCCATAGGTTCCTGGCTTTTCGGCTTTATGGGTTAATAGTCATTCTGCTTTTGCTGACACATTCATTATACCAGGAGGTACTGGACGTTATAAAGAAAATATTAGTTAATTTATGAACACTCGACTTTCAAAGCTATGGTAATGATTACGAGTGGTTATAAGCGTATGTTCACGGACAATCAAATATGTTTTATGTGAATATTGTGTTGCTAGCTCCGAAGTTGTCGTTGCTCCATGCTGTGCTCCGCGACCCACGCGGAACACTACAAATAATTTCATTCAATATTTCATGTAAACTAAACTAAACTGAATAATTGAGCGGATAAGGCTACATTTGATTCGCTTAATGTACCTACTACATAATGCGCAGATATGAAATAAACGACCAGTTGTTCTACTCCGCTGATGCTTGCCAAACTGTATTTCCGGTGGGTGGGTTACGTGGGACGCTCTCACGCGAATTTTGTGTATAAAAATAGGCACGCCCCAGCTCAAATGCATGCATTATCACGGTGGCTGACAGCGAAGTTTTGGTGCCGTGGTCTAATAACGAACGCAGACTTTAGCCAGCACGATAAATTTCGTTTCCGCGTGCACGTTCCCAGCCACTTGGTAGCCCTGTGGCTTTACCCGGTCGTAGTCATCCGGCTGCGGGTTTGGCCATGCATGTGCAAACTCATTAAACAACTTAGTAGAAGCAAATATTGAAAAAACATGCAAAGTGGAACACACCTGACGGTCTGAATCATCACGGATCATAAGTGATCACCTAACATGCTTTCCTTTTAGGGCATTGTAATTTAAACAGGTCCAGGCGAATCGCATGGCATGGCTATCCAACGAAACGCTCTGCCACTCAATCCAACAAAACGCCCTGACACTGCATCCAACGGGACGCTCTGGCGCTGCATCCAGCTGAACGCTCTGACGCTGCATCCAGCTGAACGCTCTGACGCTGCATCCAGCTGAACGCTCTGACGCTGCATCCAGCTGAACGCTCTGACGCTGCATCCAGCTGAACGCTCTGACGCTGCATCCAGCTGAACGCTCTGACGCTCTATCGAACGGGATTCTTTCGCGCTGTGTCCAACGGGGCTGTCTGGCGTCAATCTACGGGACGCTCTGACGCTGCATCCAGCTGAACGCTCTGACGCCCTATCGAACGGGATTCTTTCGCGCTGTGTCCAACGGGGCTGTCTGGCGTCAATCTACGGGACGCTCTGACGCTCTACGTAGCGGAATATTCTGACGCTCTATCCAACGGATGCTCTGACGCTCTGTCCAGTGGGACACTCCTATGCTCTATCCAACGAGACTGTTTGACGTCCATCCACGGAACACTCTGACGCTTTATCCAATGGGATCTTCTGACGCTCTTTTCACTAGGACATCCTGACGCTCCACTCAACGGGACGTTCTGACGCTCGGTCTTATGGGACGTTCCTATGGGCAGTGATAGCCGGCGCCTGGGCTGCCCCGTTGCCGCCGAGCGGTATCGATTGTGTGCGATGCGTCTGTGAGGCAGGCCTCCGTTGGCCCATGCCCCTGCACGTCGCCGCTGTCTGGCTGTCTTTGTTCAGCGCAGTGTCTTGGCGCTAGTGAGTCGCGTGTATGGGGATTGTTTTTGGTTAGATGAAAATACTTGGTAGAAGACAGCGAGTCGCATCGCGTGAAACCGGCCAGGTTCTAGCAGGTGACGCATTCGAGGTAGATTTGTCTAGCTTCCTTCAGTCGAATGGTGCCAAATCTCCCAATGTCTTGGACATTTGCAACTTGTGTCAAATTTGCCTTCAAACAACATGATTCACTGATGTATGACAAAGTAATATGAGAACCGGCCTAAAACCGAAATTGTCATCGTCCGAGGTGCAGGTTTTTTTTCTTTGAGAAGAGGGCTAGGTCGTGTGCCCAATTTTCTCGACTAGCATGTCTTCACTTTTGGGTATCTGGAATCAGCGTTACCTCATCAAATCTATCGCAGGGGACGATGTCCACATTGTACCGATTTGGTTTTGTCTTTTTCGCTGTGGTTCTATGACTAGTTTGTTTGTGTTTTTAACCGTTGAGAGGACTGAAACCTTGAAAAACACAAAAAAACTAGTCATAAAACCACAGCGAAAAAGACAAAACCAAATTGGTACAATGTGGACATCGTCCCCTGCGCTATATTTGATGAGGTGACGCTGATTCCAGATACCGAAAAGTGAAGACATGCTAGTCGAGAAAATTTGGCACACGACGTAGCCCCTCTTCTCAAAGAAAAAAAACCTGCATCTCGGACGATGACAATTTCGATTTTACACCGGTTCTCATACTACTTTGTCATACATGAGTGAATCATGTTGTTTGAAGGCAAATTTGACACAAGCTGCAAATGTCCAAGATATTGGGAGATTCAGCATCATTCGGCTGGAGGAAGCTAGACAAAGCTACCCCGAATGCGTCATATATAATCGCAAGCATATATATATATATATATATATATATATATATATATATATATATATATATATATATATATATATCAACATTTGCGTGATTACATATTTATTTAAGTAAGGATGTAAGATCGCATGCATAGATATGCTGTACTAATAATGCATTTATAGGAGTATGTGTCGCGATATTTGCGGCTGTTTGCATACTCGGTTCGCACTCGCTTTGCGTGATATGGATTCATGGTAGTACTCTTGCGTGCTCTACTATTCCATCAATAATCTGTACCTGCCTGCACGATCCAATCAAAAAGCAAATGCTCCTGAAAGCTAGAAGCGAATTGCTACTGCCTGTCGTGAGACCGAACCGCACCCGTCTGCCATTGGCTGCCTTCTTGCCTCCATTTTGGTTATCTTGCGATAAGACCTAAGCCGATACGAATCATTGAAGGGTTTTGATTCCTTCAGATGAAGCCCATTAGTTTCAGATAGGCACCAGAGGCCTTCACGGGGTTGATTCTCCTGACCAAATCCATTCGCTACGCATGGTGCTGCGCCTTTAGCGACTAGCTACTCACCCCTGGTGAATGGTGCCCACTCGGTACCCACCCGTTTGCTTTGCTCCTGCATTTTGCCTAGAATGGCTGGAAAGGTTGCAAGAAACTTCGCACGTAGTCTTACCCTTTCGCTTGATAATTGTAAAGGCATGCGTGGGATACGTAACTGTATGTGTATGCGTATGTGTGCGCGTGCGCGCGTGCGTGCGTGCGTGCGTTTGGCTCTCTTTTTCTCTCATGCGCATGTGAGCACGAGGGCACACAAGATATGCGCCTGCATGCATCAGCGAGAAGCCTTTAAATAAGCCTGCAACCTTTCAAGCGAATCTGGTCCGTGACAGACCATCCGAAATGGGAACAAAATGTGCATGCTATGAACAAACGCCTGTGCCGACAGGTCCATATCACTGCGTTGCAAAGCATTGGTTCCGAAAGAGAAGCGTAGCATTGCTGTGTCTCTCTCCCCCCCCCCCCCCCCAAAGACGCTGCCGTCCCAGCACCTCCACCATGTCGTCATTAGCCTGAGCCGCTCCGACGAGCTGCGTGTCCAGCCGCCGTCACCCGTCGTTCCCTTTGCAGCCAGGATGGTCGAGTCCCTCGCCGCGTACCACGTCACGTACCCGGAGCGCGTGCGGCGCAACGGTGCGCACCTCTCGCACGACGTGCGCCACTCCTATGACGTCAGCGGGGGCTGGCGCGGCGGCCGGCGGCGGCGGCGCGGCCTGCGCCGTGACGCGGCCGCCCACTACCGCCTGCAGCTGGCGCACGGCGAGGAGGTGGTGCTGGACCTGCGGCCCAACCGGCGCCTGCTGGCGCCCGGCTTCGTGGTGGAGCGGCGAGCGTCGGCCGGCCGGCCGGGCTCGGTGCGTCGGCCACGCCGCCACTGCCTGCTGCAGGGCCGCCTGCGCGGTCGGCCGCACTCCCGGGCCGCCCTCTCCACCTGCCGCGGCCTGGTACGCTGGCGGCTGCGGCTGAGGCTGCTACGGAAAGACCTGCAGCCGCGGCTGGGGCCGTGGATCCCACGCTTGGGCTGGTCAGGAGTGGCCTGGACTGGCTTTGTACGGTAGGATCTGGCCTGGGTTGGTTCGGTGCTGCCTGTCACCGGCCACACCACAGTCGGACCTGCTTCTGACCAACACTGTGGTATCTGGCACAAGAAAGTACACCATACCAAGATAAACGTCTGTGAGGCAGAACCAGCTGTAGGTGGGGGCAGGAGGCTGTAGTGTATCCATTTTGCATGCCCTTTTAAGAAGGCTTGTGCTGTTTGTGAGCAGTCAATGGTTAACTACCTATATCCTGGCCCGCTACTGATAATTATTAGCCCAATGATTCACTGTAGCAATATACGTTACGTTCTCACACCCTCGGCGGTTTTCAAAAAGCGTGTGTGAGACGGAATTGCTGTCCTTTACACTGTGAAATACTGCCAATCACTGTGCTTGGCTGCAGAAGCCTTCCAATGAGGCCGTGTACCCAGCTTTCCCGGCGAAGTACCTGCACAACCGCGGCAAAATTGAGATAGGACCGTCTGGGTTTGTTCAAACGCGCTAACCGCCAGATGGGGCGCGATGGGGTGGGGTGGGGTGGAGGTTACTGTCACGGTGATGAAGGCCTTCTTTACAACGGCGAGGTCATGGGTTCGATGCACGCTGTCGGCTATATCTCGATTCCCCTCTCCAATCTGTGTGAGAGATAGCGGTGTTAAATGACGGCAGCAGTTACCGCGCAGAGGGATGGTTAAAAGCCACCGTGCCGGGCTTTCCTCTGCTGGCTGGGTTCTCATAGAACCACTTCCGTTCCATTTGCACTATTTGTCGGCTGTCGCGTGTTCGGCGTCCACAGAAACCCGCTCCTTAACCGTGGAACGATCTGTCGGCGCCGCTTCTGTGCGATCGTTCCCGCCGACTGGTCGGGCGCCGCCGACACATCCGCGGTTGCTGCGGTTGCCACCCGCGGCGCCGCCCCCCATCCAGCCACTGACGCTGCCGTGCACCGCTGCCGCAGTTGGGCTACATTCACACCGGCCAGCACCAGTACATCGTGGAGCCGGTCAAAGGTCACCAGCGCGCCGGGGGCCGGCCGGCGGCGCACCTGGTGTACAGGCCCCCGGCCATGGATCACAGCGGCGCTTCCCGTGCGTCGGGCCGCCCGCCCCATCCCAGCGGCGGTGAGCGCGACAGACGGTCTGACGGAGAATCTTGACCCTGGTGCTGGTCGTTTTGATTGCGTTCCTGTGGTTTGTACTGTTGTATGATGACGTGTGCCGGGGCGTCGATGTTCTAAACTGCCGGTCGCTGGGGCACCAGCATGCCGTAGTTTCAGTCTAAAAGCGGTAAATGTACTTGCAAATGTGCACACGTATGGAGCCAGGTATGAAAATGTGTAAAATGATGGCAAGAACCTACGTCCTGGAAGAACAGGGTGTAAGGATTCATCGATGCGAGTCATCGTTGGTGGTCATGCTGTTCACGAGTGAGGCTGGCTGGCAATGACGGAGGCAAATTAAACTACCACACTCAGGGTGACACGGGAAGAACATTTCCGTCTCATTTCTAAGTCGTTCCTGATGTTCGGGTGTAACTCTCTCTGACGTGCTCTATTCTGTTGCAAAAATGGCCATCGCCTTGCACGCGGCTCATTCACCGGCGGAGAAACATCCGCTCACAGCGTCACCCCGTGGTTTGACGGTGCTGCCACCTACAGGGCCGCCGCCGCTTCCCGCGCTTTCCGGCCGGGCACGGACGCGCCGGCCGCGCGACGACCCGCTCCGGGGTAGGTCGTGGGGCCGGGTCAGGAGGTCAGACGCCAGGTCACGCCGCCGGCCGCGCTCCGTCAGCGCGGAGAGGAACGTCGAGACGCTGATCGTTGCCGACCCGGACGTGGTGCAGTTCTACGCAGACGACGACATCGAGACGTACCTGCTCACCATCATGAATGGGGTTAGTCAGGGTCCGACCCTCCTCCGACCCTCGCCCCCCACACATAGCAATGGCTGTTCTACACTCAGGATGACTTAGTGGGGTGTCCAATAAGCAACCGACTTTGCGCATGATGAACTATCTCGATGCCGTCATCTCGGGGACAAAGTGGCTGTTTCGAGTGGGGTGGAACAATAGCCTGATTTGCTCGGTTTAAATTTTGCCTAAATGTGATGAGCATGAGGGGCGTGAGTGCTGCTTGCATAAATTTTCGGCTGTAAATATGTCAGTGCTGTCGCTACCCTAGTCCATTCGTCATCGGCGTAGTCAGGCCCTGGGCGAGAGGGGGTGGGGGAGTCTGCGCGCGCAGCTGGCGCCAACGCCACTGACTGCATTTCAACGCATCAGGCATCAGGCATGTGTGGCATTGAAGCCTTCCATTTGACCCAATAAATATCCCTGTGGAAGTAAAGGTCATGTCCGAATGTGAAATACGGCGATAGGAGGTAAATGTAGATGTAGATGGAGGTAGATAGAAGATAGACGGATGGTCACAATGGTAAACATACACGCCACGGGTCACCCACCTCACCTGCGCCAGAAAATGGTGCGAACCCGAATATCAGCTGAAAACTCTATAAGGTGTATCAAATTTCGGAGCTCTAGGTCCTCCTCTTGCCGTTATGTTTCACGCAGTGCTTGTGGGGGGGGGGGGGGGGGGAGGGAAGGGGCGAGGCGAGCTTATATGTTCAAGTGCCGAACTGCTGTTGACCGCACGCATACGAAGCAGGTACATCAACGGGGCGCATATTCTCAAAGGACTCAGTGTGCCATGTTTCATGAGTGGGACATCAGCCGTTCAATGGCCAATACACAGCACTCAAAACGATTTTGCGCACATCGCACGCAACTGTTGTAGCGATCCCGCCAAACTGTGCCTGCCCTTATGCTTGTATGTGCTTGGAAGATATCAGTTTGCTTCTATGTACGCTACCCGTAGCTTTATCGGTGAAAACATATCTCGCTCAACATATCCGTGGCGGAAGGTGTGGATTCGATACGCTTCGTCGCTCAATATGTGCTCCTGGTTAAGATGGTCTGCGGTCGATGGCAGGGGCCGCTCAAGGTCAGATGAGTTCGGTGGGAGGATAGAAATATGCCGGGTATTGCGACACGTTCAGTTTTTGGCCTCAAATAGGTATCGTTTAGCTAGATGGCCGGTTGGTGGTGTCGGGGTTTACACAAAAATCCATGCTTAGCGTGGCTGTGATCCCAGACATGCTTTCAATTAGACTGTCGTGACGAAATTTACCTTTAAAAACTCACACAAACAATGTACCGTGTTTGGTTGTTCCTACCCCTTACGTTCGCGGCAAGAGCCTCCAAGGGCATGAGAGCGCAAGTGCAGGTCTTGACCTTCAGGCCGAGCGGCACGGGGGACAGCATGCATATGGATGTCATTCAAATCAACTGCAGGACTGGCGCACCACGTGTCATGTGCTGTTGCTAACCGTTCAAAGCCAGTGCCATAGGGACGCACGTTGTTTGAGCATGCGGTGTGGGCACATTAACACCGCGTACGGAATGGAGCCTGCTTGGGTATGTTGCGCTGTCACTCCGCTATCCTGTAAAGCCAAGAACTCGACCAACGCTCGGCCTCTAGCCCGCCGAATGGGTAAGGAGCCAAGTCCGGGGGTGCAGTACCTGATCTTCGCCCCGAACAAGCGTATCCTTGACGAGCTTCTCGACCGGGTCCAAATTGTCCAAGAGCCCAGAACGCCCACTCTCATATGTGGTACGACTTCCTTGCACACACGTACAAGTAAGTTGTACCTAATCACGACCTTGGTAGCAACCTGAGCGGATGAAGCGCGCCTGGTTGGGTTGTTCCGTCACCATGTTATCGTGTTGCGCCAGGAACGTGAGCAGCACACAGCCGAAGTGTGAGGTATGAACCACATCAATCAGGGGGGCTACACCGTGCGTGAGCGCCTCATGCGCGTATCGAGCCGCTGCCACCTTCAGCTTTGGTGGCCATGCACACCTTTACCACCAAGTGGGCCAGATTGCGCGATTGTAGCTGGAGGTGTTCCGAACCGGAGGTACTCCAGTCCAAAACGGCGCACGCGCCTGGTGGGGTACCGGGCATCATCGGCCGCCGTCACCCCCAGGCACTGTTCAACCGCATTGATGGCCTTGTTCAAGAACCATGTGATGAACTGGCGTCTTTTCCGAGTGGTCGTCATTCACAAATTCTGATGAGGCAAATGCGTGCAAAGAGCGCCCCTCACTACTTTGGTTGTGAAGTATGAGGTTTGAAGGCATATGCAAGGCGAGTAGATACTCGCAACCATTGACTTCTCTATTCCAGGTAGCACAATTATACCACGATGCAAGTATCGGCAACGCCATAAATGTCATCCTGGTCCGGATACTGATCCTGGAATCCATCGAGAATACGACGGTATGTTTTGGACACCGCTTGCTGAGCAAGCGAAATGTTTGTGAGTTTGCATAGTAAGCGGGGCGTGGTGGACATGAAAGTAAATCCGGTATAGTGGTGATCGATGTTGTGAAAATGTAAAGGAAAGACGACAGTTGTCGGGTTTCATGACAGCCACTTCTGGAAATGTCAAATGTTCAGCACGTATCCTCAGAACCGGCCACCATTTCGGAAATTGTGTTCATAGTTCAAAGGAAGTGGCGACGCCTGAGCCACCAGCTAGACTGATGCGCCCTGCCGTGGACCCGTCGCCCCGTGCCCCCCTCACCCCCAGAGCAGTAATAACTCGCTGTCACTTGTGCCTCTTGGCTGAGCTCACAGCGCCGGAGACCGCTTTCAGTTGCATTTTAACATCAGTGAGAACGCTGACAGTTCTCTGAAGAGCTTCTGTAGCTGGCAAATCAAAATGAACCCCTCCAACGAGAGCCATCCCAATCATCATGATGTGGCCGTCCTGCTTACCAGGTGAGAGGCTTGCAACAGGTGCCAGGGTCGGTCTGTCTTCTGTTATTAAAGCCGCCCTGTCCCGTGATAAGGCTCTTGACAATGTCTATTGTTGGCCGTCGTTGGGTGTCAACAGTTATATGTGCTGTCTCACCCCCCTCCTGTATTTTTAACGGATGTACAGCGGCGCGCAACTGCATTGAACCCATGCAGTTTCACTGGATTCAGGCTCATTTCAAAGACGTAACTCTACCAGAAAGACGCTTTTTGCGACGGGGGACGAACGAGGTGATAATAGACGAGAGTGCAAGCCACCAGGTGGATTGATGCGTTCTGCTGTGGCGTAATGTGCATAATGCCAGTGCATACGCGAATGGAGCAATACGCTTTTCCCCAAAAGGGCATTCTCGATGCTCTGAAGATCCCCTTTCCAGAGCTGAGCTGTATTAGGTGCACTGATGCACAACATATGCGTGCAAAACTGTAAATGATTTGCCTGAACATTTTTCTAACTTTTGCCTCGTTTGTCTAGCATTTCTAAACCATCGACGTCGCTGAATTTCTTCTGGCCTACTTTTTCGGTGGCACGGCTCTCTCTCTCTCTCTCTCTCTCTCTCTCTCTCTCTCTCTCTCTCTCTCTCTCTCTCTTCTCTCTCTCTCTCTCTCTCTCTCTTCTCTTGCTCTTGCTCTGCTCTTGCTCTTGCTCTGCTCTTGCTCTTGCTCTTGCTCTGCTTTGCTCTTGCTCTTGCTCTCTTGCTCTGCTCTTGCTCTTGCTCTTGCCTTGCTTTGCTCTTGCTCTTGCTCTTCTCTTGCTCTTCCTCTTGCTCTTGCTCTGCTCTTGCTCTTTGCTCTCTCTTGGTCTTGCTCTGCTCTTGCTTGCTCTTGCTCTTGCTCTTGCTCTTGCTCTTGCTCTTGCTTCTTGCTCTTGCTCTTGATCTGCTTTGCTCTTGCTCTGCTTGCTCTTGCTCGCTCTTGCTCTTGCTCTTGCTCTTGCTCTTGCTCTGCTCTTGCTCTTGCTCTTGCTCTTGCTCTTGCTCTTGCTCTTGCTCTTGCTCTTGCTCTTGCTCTTGCTCTTGCTTGCTCTTGCTCTTGGCTCTTGCTCTTGCTCTTGCTCTTGCTCTTGCTCTTGCTCTTGCTCTTGCTCTGCTCTTGCCTCTTGCTCTTGCTCTTGCTCTTGCTCTTGCTCTTGCTCTTGCTCTTGCTCTTGCTCTTGCTCTGCTCTTTGCTCTTGCTCTTGCCTCTTGCTCTTGCTCTTGCTCTTGCTCTTGCTCTTGCTCTTGCTCTTGCTCTTGCTCTGCTCTTGCTCTTGCCTGCTCTTTGCCCTTGCCCTTGCCCTTGCCCTTGCCCTTGCCCTTGCTCTTGCTCTTGCTCTTGCTCTTGCTCTTGCTCTTCTTGCTCTTGCTCTTGCTCTTGCTCTGGCTCTTGCTCTTGCTCTTGCTCTTGCTCTTGCTCTTGCTCTTGCTTCTTGCTCTTGCTCTTGCTCTTGCTCTTGCTCTTGCTCTTGCTCTTGCTCTTGCTCTTGCTCTGTCTTGCTCTTACTCGTGCTCTTGCTCTCTTTAAAGGCCACACCGATTTCGGGTAAAAGTTGCATCGATCGCTCCCCGGTGGACGACACTTCGCCACGAACCGCAAAGGGCTGCAATCGCCTAGAGATTTGTACACGGCACATTCATCGAAGCATTACCTCTGGTGTCGTGTCGCTATTGATCTGGCTGCCACGATAGCAATATTTTCAGGATAGAACCGTTAGGCTTCTAAAAAAAAAGCACTCAAAACCGGCCGATCCACGGGTTTACACTCGAAAGTATGTGACCGCCTACACAGGTTCGCCCACTCTTTTACCAGTACGATTTCGTTCTCTTATTCAAAATGTGTTGACCTTGCAGTTTCGTAAAGTGATTTTCAGGGCTTTCGCAATCGGTAAATTCTTTGTTTTCGAGGCAGTCGAACGGGTTAAGCGATTGCAACTGCGTTAGTTAAGTTTGCTGAGATCTCAAAAAACTGGAGGGCGACCACGCCTGGAATAGTCGCGCTTCATGCTGTTGGAAACAGTCCGCAGATGTGTGTAATGGTTCACACCGCACTACGTCCTATGGAGCGTGGTGACCGGGCCAGAGCTGCCCTTTTACGTTGAGAGTGCGTTTATTGTTCAAGCCAGACGCCCTGCGTCTGCGCTTCGCTGGCAAAAGGCTCCAAACTTAGCAAGATATGGCATCTGCATTGGAAATAATCTGTACCTTGTATCGGACATCCAGCATTCGACTTAAGAAACGAAACCTTCCCGACTCATGTTGTGTAACATGTCATCGTCCGTGCATTGTACGCATTCTCGACCGACCGGCTGCCCGCCACCTCCAGACGGAACATCTGCGGCGAGAACGAGACGTGCAGCACGCTGGGCCTGGCCGAGGTGTCGGGCATGTGCCAGCCCACCCGCAGCTGCAACATCAACCAGGACACGGGCCTCGCCGTCTCGTACACCATCGCCCACGAGCTGGGCCACAAGTCAGTCGGCCGCGGCCGCGCCTGGCGACCGGCGCGCACTTAACTGTGCAGTTCAGTTTGTAATTTGGTCGTTGCTGACGCTGCGTCGTCCTGGCCGCTTGCCGTCTTGGCGCGAGGCTGAAGGAATGGCGCGGCGCTGTTTCCGGACCAGTCTGTCGAAACTCGGCCGCCGCAGAATGAAGGGATTGGCGTCGATCTCGAGAGGATCGGTGTCGGGGTGTGCTGTGGGTTACTAGGTGGTTCGTCGTACCCTCACCCACGTTCGCAGACGAGTGGTTCTGGTGGATGTCGGGGACGACTTGAAGTTGAAACTCGAAACAGGTCACCGAACCATTTCAAAAACTTATCGTCGGCTTGCATCCTCAGGGCCAGTCATCGGAATATGTTCCCAAAATGTCTGGCGTGTTTGACCAAAGCAGCCATTCAGTTCCATATTTCCGTGTGTGTTAGGTTTCTCTTGTGGACTGAAGTTGGCTTGCGGCGGCGGCGGCGGCGGCGGCGAGTTCAAACCACTTAAATTCATTAGCCTTAAGCTTCATTAAGCCGTCTCCAAGTTTGAGCTTTAAGCCGTGACGAGCTCATCCCACTCGACTTAAGCATTCAAGTCATCCAAAGAGAAACGTCCTTCGGAAGTTAGAAGCTGAGTGCTGCGAGTAGATAAGACATTGAGTTGCACGCTGTCTAGGCCTGACGTAATGAAGGAAAAGGTTTCTTAACACGCCGATTGGTCATGCTCACAAATCCCTTGCCATTTTGGAACGTAATCTGATATAAAGTTTGGTCGTATCAACCACACCGTATATACTTAGACGTTTAATTGGTAAGAATCTTACAGAATTATAATATCTGACCTGAGATATTTTGATTATTCGTCAGTTGTCAGCATATTCACATGTACCAGAATTATATTGTCTGTCCAGCGACATGTTTGCCATACGTGTCAGCAGGGTCGGGTCATTGTTTGGGAGATGTTCAATGAACGTCACACTAGTAAAACAATGTTGAAAACTTTGGAAATATGTATGCACAGTTATTAGATTATTAAGTAGATAAAGATAACGGTTGACGACTATTGTTCTAGGTCTACCTTTGTTAGACATTTGTTTTTATAGTTCGGGGTATTGCTGTTGATCGCACAGCTATTGTTCATGGTCGATACATTTTAGGCCGGCATGGGCCTGTAGGACTTATAGTATGTGTGTGCCTAGCGTCGGTGCGGTATTCGGTGCAGATCGCGAACAATAATATATATATATATATATATATATATATATATATATATATATATATGTGTAGTAAATGAATAGGTTCGCGTGGATTTGTAGGACCTGAAGCACATGTGCCAGACGTCAGTCCGGATACAAGGCAGTTTATGTGACAAAATGACATCTAAGGAATCATGCGTAATATTCGCTGCGGCTGAACACTACCGCATGGGAACAATGCATTTACTATTTTACCACTATTGCGAACAGGGTTCCTCTATATGACTTATCATTGGAAACAGGTATCTATTGTATGATTTTGATGTGGGCAGGCTGTTGCATTACGGTGTGGTGATGCACAAGCGGTATGCAATAGTGTTATCCAAATGCAGGCAATTTTAGAGCACAATCAATGTGTAATGCTAAGCTTTTTAACAACATTTATTGCAGACTATTCTGCTTTTGCCTAAGGTAGACACTGAGCGCTATGACACCGCCGATATTGCACTTTGAAAGTGTCTTAGATGCAACATATATGAACATTATGCACTATGACATGCGTTGTGATCGCCACGCAAATTATCTCAAGTGAGATATTGTTCGATGTTTTTTGCAAAAAAAGCTGCTTTACCAGGCAGTCTTGCCTTATGTTCTGGTCTTGACATGCCCTAACTAATGCTGCCTGTCTGAGTGGTTTGAACTGTCACTATTTCCGCTCACACCTCAGTGCTACGCTCTCGTATGTTTTTTGCAGCTGTTTCGTGCTGTTTAGGTTTCCCACTCAGAGTAGTTTGCCTTTCAATGAGTAAGCAATCCTAAGGTCAGTTTGTAGATGGCATTATGCATAGCCTTATTCCTCGTAGATTAACAGGGAGAATGGATGGACAGACGTCATATCTTGGCTACATGACTTTATCAAGAGGAATATCAGTAGTAAATTCAAAATTGACTGCTGACCCTACCCGGTGTCTCAAGTTTGGTTTTTAAACAGCGAGCCACAGTTGTTACAGGTCACCACCGTTCAGGGGTATTAAAATAGGAGCAATTTCAAGCCATTTCTATAATACAATGCACATCTAACTGAGAGTTAAGATACGCGAAATATGCGTGTATACGCAAAATATTTCAATTAAACAGGCATCGCGCATCGCGCTTCAGACATCAGTCATACATGAAAGCAATTTTAAGCTAACATGCATCAGACATCAAGGCACTAATCACATTCGCATAATCGGTCAAGATGAGCCCTGTACGTAAAGGTCTGGTCGCCAACTTCTCTCATCAGAATAAATTTGCTCATTTCCCTGTCTGAACGGTCCTGTGCTCTGTAGATGACTTTAAGCTCTGAAAGGGGTAAAGGGTCCATACCTCCCCGGATTTGAGACTGAGCGTGCTTTGTAAAAAATGGTCGACGAATGGGGTATTTTCTGCTTTGTTTTTGGCGTCTCGCAGGTGTTTATCATAGCTTCGTTGAATAGGGCGCATGGACTCCCGAGCACAGACTACGTACCTACTATGTTTTTCACACAATTTGCACTTAAATTTGTAAACCACGTTTTTTGCGCGCAAACCCCTTAAAACACATACTTGCAAAAATGACACCTATTGCTTCTCGGGCGTTCAGGCTTTGAAATTGACGGCTTCGCCTGAAACATGTTTAGGCTTATTGTCGCTCTTCCACGCTACGTGTACGCGCGGTTTTGATTTCGTAACGACGTGCGGATTTCCTAACGATTCATGGAAATGTTCGTCTGCCTTAGCTCTCACAGATTATACTGGACTTCAATGTAACTGGACTTGGCTTTTACTGTACTGAACTATTTTCACGGGTTTTCCTCGGTTTATATGGTTTTACGCAAGGAATTACCATTTACGCCAAAAATCTACGGATTTTTAGTTCGAGAAATTGGTTTCATAAAAACGAAGTTCCCAAAATACTGAAATGTCTGCTTGTCCAGAATCTGATAAGTCATCACGGCAATTGTTGGGGAAGATCAGGCTTCGAAAATTTCCTTTGATAGTCCAGTATAACCCTGCGTTTTAACGCTGCTTAATGATACAACCTCTTTTTCAAAATTGTAATTCTTTGCTACCAGAAACAAGAATTGTGTCATTCAGTCCTTTCTTCCCAACCACATTTAGTTCCTCGTAATCGCATCCACACTATACACACAAACCTCTTTAAAGGGCATCTTGGATTTGTTTATGAAAATTCCACGCATGCTCCGTATAGTATAATCGTATGACTGAGCCGTCCCGAGTGAAATAAGGAGCGCGACATCGTTTTCGTGAGTGTCGCACTATCTTGTTATGCAAACTACATTAGGTTACCCAAACTACATCACACCTTAGATGGGACATTAAGTGCTGACGGTGATCCGCGACAGCCTGCCCCGGCCTCTCAGCTGACTATCTTATTGAATCAGTACTGGTTGTCACCATGATACGTACCTTATGAGTGGTAATATAATGCGGCTGAATGAAATGTTTCATGCGTCTTGTCTCAATGTATCGCTCATGAAAGAAGATAGAAGTCACAGAACGTTGAAATGGGCAACATTGGTCGGAAATATATTTGTGCTAAGCTTTTTTGGCGCAGCAGACACCAGATCTTTGACGGCAGCGCAATGTTTACGAGCGCAGCAAAGGGAACGAGATCAACGAACTTTCGCAGGTGTGTAGTTATTTGATTGCATATTATCTCTTCTGGCAAAGTGACATTCGAAAACATAGAATAAATGTGACATTGCGCCACTGCCCATCTCATTAGAATCGGCTCGATCCCCTGACAGGTCGGCTCGATCCCGCGATAGGTCGGCTCGATCCCGCAACAGGTCGGCTCGATCCCCTGACAGGTCGGCTCGATCCCGCGACGGGTCGTCTCGATCCCGCGACAGGTCGGCTCGATCCCGCGATAGGGCTCGATCCCGCGATAGGTCGGCTCGATCCCGCGACGGGTCGGCTCGATCGTGCGACAGGTCGGCTTGATCTCGTGATAGGTCGAGAAGAACTGAAAGCCGGCCAACCATGGATTCCAAGAAAGGAATGCCAGCGAAATTTGACCTTGTGGAGCAGATCCCACGGAGTGCATGCCTTTTGCTCTGAAAGCGGGTCAGGGCCTGGAGTCAGGTTTTCAGAGCTTTGCGAAAAATATACGAATCAACATTTGTGATGAACAGCAGTGCAGAAGTAAACTAATGCTGCCTGGTTGTAATCCTCAACGCTTTACAGTCCAGTACGGCTTAGCTACTAAAGCTTTCGTCAAAAACGAAAACCACGGCAACTATGCTCTCAATAAATCTCCAAATAATAGAGTACCACCACCGACATTCGACACGTTTCGGAGAAGTCATCCCGCTAAGGTGCTAGGCACAGGCTGCCCCACAGACTGGGCTCGGTTGGAATACTGCAAAAAGGTGCGCATGGCTTTGCAAGGTTTAAATAGTAGTGACAGAAGTATGCCATAGATCATGCACGTAATACATTGCCGTTGTACTGATCTTTGTTGTCGACACCGCCGAAGACTCGTTGTCGACACCGTCAAAGACTATCTGAGCTCATTTCGCTCTCGCTTACCATTGGACTGTGTTGCAACATTATAAGGTGAGTGAATTGCGTGCACTGGAAAAATTTCGAACTCAATTTAATCCGTGTAAAAGACAGGCACACACTATGAAGTGGTTAGCAACAGCATGGGTTGTTTGGTAGTAAAGAACAGTGGAGAACAGTTTCAGTACAGACAGGCAGTATGAAACGGTATCCACTTGGGTACACCATATTACCTGCCGCTCGTTGAGCATCGCTGTGATTTGTAGACGGCACGTCCGCCTACACCGCACAATAAGTTTATCCCCTCGGGCTGGTGAAACCTTACGTAAGTCCTGAGAAGTGCCCCCAAAAAACAGCGGATCAGTGGTTTTTGCACAAAAGCATTGACATCCGTCACGCATTAAACCCCAATTTGGCCCGTATAATTCTACCTTGCATTCCTAGTCGAGATGTGCCAGCCCCATATTTTTTGTGAACCCGCATTGCCGAATTATGGGCCCGGTTTTGACCCATTTGTTAGCCATCGTTTGCGAGTACAAGTGCCGTTTCCCATCTTAAACCAATGAAAGACGTGCATTAAAAGCTAACGTTCGCGCTCACCGTGTCCGTCTAGCCTGTTAGGGTCCCAGTAGTATACAACCTTTCTAGTTGTCGGCTCCAGAGTTTCGCACGATTTCTCAGAACAGAACGAGTAATGTGGACAGCAGCCGCTACGGGGTGTTGCTTCGACGGCCGTGGCGGTTTCTGTGGTTTATTGGGCAAACTAGAATGCCCAGGTTGTGCGATGTGCAGTTTGGTACTAATGGTTATGCTTTACTTTTCAATATTTCTTGTGTTTTATTGCGTATTACTTACGTCTTATTGTTGTGACTTATGTGTTATTTCTTTCAGTTATGTTTTACGGCTTATTAGGATGTCTTATCACTATGAATTATATTGTATTGCTATTATTTATGTTTTGGGAATGATGGAGTGCCTCAATGTCTACATCTTGGAAATAGCCGAAATATTTGTCTCCATTTATCGGTAACGAAGCCCAATACAACATCGATAATATTAGGCCGGCACCGCATTTGGAATTCTTCCTGTGGGTGATATATATATATATATATATATATATATATATATATATATATATATATATATATATATATGTATATATATATATATATATATATATATATATATATATATATGTGTGGTGTGTGTGTGTGTGTGTGTGTGTGTGTGTGTGTGTGTGTGTGTGTGTGTGTGTGTGTTGTGTGTGTGTGGTGTGTGCGGGTGCGGGTGCGGGTGCGGGTGCGGGGGTGCGGGTGCGGGTGCGGGTGCGGGTGCGGGTGCGGGTGCGGGTGCGGGTGCGGGTGCGGGTGCGGGTGCGGGTGCGGGTGCGTGTGTGTGTGTGTGCGCGCATATATATGGGCTTTTCCACCCAAGAACCCTGGAGGAAGTAAAAGTGCAATAGTTAAGTCGCAGGCAAGCTCCACCTTCGCATCTCATGAATTAATTCCTTGCAGAAATTCTGATAGGGATCGACGGATTAATTTCAGCTAAGATACCCCAAGTTGACTTATATCACGTGACTAGTGACGTCGCATCTCACGCGAAATGTCTTAAACATGAATGCAACATTAAACAACGTCAGGCCCATCTAGCATCCATGATATTTAATATTTATTCAAGGTCAAGTGAAGGCCGTGCAGTGCCAAGGTAGTGCCGAGTCAGTACCAGGTCAAGATCATGTGGGTTATAGGACATGCCACGGCAAAGGCAGGTCGGTTCATCGGATCTAAACGTCGTGCCCCTCTGTTTC
This sequence comes from Pollicipes pollicipes, assembly GCF_011947565.3. Taxonomy (NCBI): domain Eukaryota; kingdom Metazoa; phylum Arthropoda; class Thecostraca; order Pollicipedomorpha; family Pollicipedidae; genus Pollicipes; species Pollicipes pollicipes. The sequence goes on from NW_023596576.1 coordinate 16,185,697, forward strand.
ACATGACTTATTGTACTTGCGTGTGTTACTCATGTTATAAATGGCATCTAAGGCCTGATAAAGATCAGACACCCTTTCTTTTTTCTCGCGCTTTATCATGTTTCCCGCACCACTGTGTCTCTCCGGGGAAATTTGCATGCATCAGCGATGAGCGGGATTCAGCATCCTCTCCCTGGCGGGAGCCGTCACAAAGCCCGAAGACGGTCGGTGCCGGCGCGGGTTTATCCTCCGCAGCGGAGGATTCTGATATGCACGTGACGGCCTCTTCTCTCCTATATCTCACAACCCTGAGAGGGTCATTGTCAGGCTTATATATGCCGGGCAGACGAAGCTCAGTAGATAAAATGTTGTACACGTCTATAAAAACACCAGGTGCGCAATGAAGGCTGACTTTTTAGTTTACAGTACATATTTGGTGGCGGGTAATTGCAGGAAGCCTGGCGCTGAAGCTACAAAGACAAATATATTTGAAATTTACGTAAGTCGTTCAGTGCATTGGCGAGGAACATTATTCACATGTATAAGACAGTAGTATTAGCCTTATTCCTTGAAACAAAAGAAATAACCTGAAAAATAAAAATAACCTGAAAAATCAAGTAGAATCCTCGGCAGGCAATTTTGAATTCACTTCTGCCTTTGTTTCGATAAAGGCATTTTGCTGAAATATCGACCAAACTATTTTCTCATTCTCCTGGTTTTTCAGAGGAATAAGAGTAATACTACTGTCTTGTATTTGAAATTTAAATGCAACGCTATGTCCAGAATTTGTAATAGAACCACTCGAGGAATTGTAAACTGCATGACACCAGCAGCATATATTAGGTGATAGCAAATAATGCAAAATATTCCTCAGCGAACTTTTTTTGTGGACAAATATTACATATTACAACAAATTAGGCAGGTAGGCAGATAGGTAAGTAGGTAGACAAAAAAAAACAAAAATACAACAAATTGTGTAGGTAGGTAGACAAATTTTACACCGTCCCGGCTCCTAGCGCGCGACCTTTTGATTATGAGTCCGGCACGTGACAGACTGAAACGCTGAGACCATTGAGCATGTCGCGAAAACCAGAAAGTTCACTGTCTGCTGTGCATTAGGGATTTGGCCTGTTGGGCGGAGGCACCTTGGCCTGTCTAGAGTAAGCATAGTCGATGGATCTGCGCAATATAATCAAACAATCTTTCGTTTGGTACTGGACTCTTCACAATTGGGATGCCACAATTCGTCGCATAGCTCCGTGAAAAGTAGGCCTTGAACAAGTGAACCCCATGGACAAGAGAAGTGCGCCATAGAGCGGCTGTGCTACTGACGAAATTCGGTGGGGCTGATGGATTGGGCTGTTTCGCTGTAATAACAACTTAACCAGACCAAACCAAACAATCCGGACTAAACAAACCCAACCAGGACCTACTCTTATCACAATACGAATATGTTTCTTTCACGGGTGTCTGTTTTGCATATGGAAGAGCATAAGCGGTCGTGTATCACCTCAGTTAAAGAGTACTTTTGTCGCCTTGAGGGTGCATGAGACCACTTTGATGCCAATCATTGTGTTAAATGGCTCCTTGATATTTCCTCAAAATTACAAACCCGTCTTCAACTAAAAAATACCGGATGGAGGGACGATTTGTCCGATCCTGCATTTTGGTGTCGATGGAGGGTGATTATCGTTTACCTTAGTCACCTTGTTTGGACTGTATGCCATTGTTTCGTGCAATATTGCTAATTATGGTCCTTGCAATCATTGGGCTATTTATCATATTGGGTGTCTATATCAGTAAATACCCAGACGCTTCTGGAAGATTTGATGCCGACGTAATGGCGGCATGTTCGCCAGATCCGAATATTAGGCCAAGCATTCAAATCTACGAACATGGATGCTTAGCTCTAGCCACAATCTAGCTGAATCTTTATCGTCCAGACGATCGAAGTTATGAGAGGGGGCTACTGTCTCCACCGTCAAGGCAATGCCCAGCTGGCTTCATGCTCACCATGTTCGCCGCTGCACTGGATTTGGCTTAAGACGGTCGCGGATGATTCGGGTGGTCTGGACTGAAATGGTGGGTAAGAGTGATGCGGTTCATGGTAGCTGACGAGACGCGCTACGCACGACATCCACGGCTTCTCATGCTGGCGAGGCACTACGCTGATGTTATGAAACGTATCGGATGGCTCATGTCACGCTCAAATGCCATGACAAAAACGTCCGAATTAAGTACAAATTTGGGAATGTTAGACTTGTCACGTTTGCAGCCCTATGGTATATGCAAAGTAGCCCTAGAGCCTCATGGTATGTCACGTTCGTAGCCATAGTGTATGCAAAATGGCTCTACAGGCCTATGGTATGTCACGTTTGCAGTCCTATGTGAGAGCAAGCATGAAACCCTCATGAGCAACTATTACGCTGGTATTACGCTTGCCATAAAGTATTACGCATCAAGCCTCGCCTAATATTGTTATCCATACAAGGAGGAGGGTATGAGCGCACTGGCTACTATGGCCATTTTATTCATACAAGTCTGACAAGAATAACAACAATATGGCAAAATATATAGCAACAACATAATGAAATACATAGCAACAATATGGCAACATATATAGCAACAATATAATGAAATACATAGCAACAATATGGACAATGATAGCAATCGCGACAATATAAGAGTGTATTGGTGACAAATATGATCGCGTTAAAGTCAGCTCATATTGGGTAGATTCCATCTTGTGCCCGTTTTTAGTCAACATACATGTAATGATGTTCTCATTGAATGGTTTGAGGACTCAGTTGGGGAAGTTAAACTCTCGACGTTAAGTGCTGACCCGAGGTTATAATGTTGCATAAAGGCGTAACAATGGACGGTATCACCCAACTAATAAGGCCGCATGTGTTATTGAATTCACGCGAGTCCATGCTCACCTGTTGACAAGCATCCAAAGACAACTAGCCTGCTCGTCGTCTCTTTGCGGTAAGAGAGAGCAAACTAGCATCACGCGTTGTATGGGTGTAATGAGGTGGTTGCAATAGGAAGAGTGCAATTGGATCAGTTTTCGTCAATCATCGACCAGCTTCGCTTCGACCAACCAACTTGAACGGTCCAACGAATGCGCAGCTCGTTGGGCGGCGATGCTTTGGTTCAGCTGACGGCCGACCTAGTTTATCATACGTACCAAAGCTTAAGTGATCGTATTGCCGCTGAACTGGGATGCTGAGAGTAATGTATTGTTGTTGAAACGGGGTATGATAGCCTATCGTAACATTTCATTCACAAACTGTACTGAAGAAATAACCTTGGCGCGGGTGAATACCCCTTAAATTAATTGTGTTAATTAAAATATTTTTTTGATAACGGTCATCGGGGACCAACAAAGAAGGCTCTCAAAAATAATCATTTTAAATAACAATTTGAGCTCCTGCAGCAGAAAACGGGAAAGAAGAATACCTAGGGTCACAACCTAAGCCGGTCATACCTAATCTAGATACGTACATGTTCAGCCATTTTTTTTTTTTTTGGTCTGAAAATTGTTTCTGTCAGTGCAAGTGGCCCAAAGTTCAAGAAAATACTTTGACTCATTTTACGACACATTCAGATGTAATCATTTGGCGTCTAAGTTACACACCGATCAAAACCTCGCCCTGTTTCGCCGTTTTTCATAACGCGGACTGATGCTGGGGTCGATGCGCCCCCTTATGGTGTTTCCAAATGATAAAAATAGAGCTTAGTTTACTACGTCAGTGGATTGGTCTTGACATTGTCTCGCGATTGTTACTGGTAAATATGCTGTTAGCTCAATATTTGGTCCCATTTTGTCATGTCCAGTTTCCCAGAAACTCGTACTTTTTCAGCTCGGCATCATGCTTTGGAAACGATGCCTTGTGGCGGCACGAAATCGTAACAGGCGCGTTCCTTGTTCAGTTCCGAATACAACGAGATTACTTTGAGAGGCGGGCCGAGCTCCGCCAACCTCGCCGCTGGTCGCTGCGGACTGTTGACCGTTGTCGTCCCTTCGTCAGCTTCGGCATGAACCACGACGGCCCGGGCAACGGCTGCGACCAGCCTGACGGGCATCAGCAGCACGTCATGGCGCCCAACCTGGTCAACGACGTCACCCCTGTCGTGTGGTCTAAGTGCTCCAGGCGCGAAATCACCAAGTTCCTTGAGTGAGTGCCCGCGCGGCGCGGCGCATTTGCCCGGCGAGCTGTGATGGCTGGCGCTTATATGCGGCGCGAGACACTCACTGCTACTGCCGGCAGGATTTATGGAAGAACGAAGGCCCCACGGGGATGTGCTTTGCGAATAGCGTGTGGGGAGGCCGCGCCATCGGCCCCTGTGGGTGTTTCCTGTAATGGCAGTGTCTCAAGTGCGGGAACGCCCCGGCGATCGATCTCTTCGCCGGGCGACTGTCATCAGCGCGCCACAACCTGAAGCCACAACTCGTCGGCTTCCTTTTCGTGGGCGGCGGTAAGGGGGACGAATTCCGGGAAGCTTCGTGTGACCCTGAAGACAAAGGCAGCGCTGGAGGGCGCAGCGTCTGACTGGCGCTCGCCGCCGGATTCTGGGATGTGCCGCGCTCGCGTTCGATTCTGGGACGTGCACTGGTGGCCGACAGGCCCGCCGCTCTGGTGGTCGACTCCGGACAAAGCCCGTGTTCCGGGTCGAGGCGCGCGTTTGGCAGCGACGCTGCTGGCGGCGCTCGCCCCCTCCCCCGGGCTCCGTCGGGCCGTGACGCCCGGCCTCAGCAACTCGGAGTTCAGACGCGGCCAGGTCACGGGCCAGGTCAGCCCGAGGCGTGCCGGTCGGCGCGATTGTGTCACGAGGCGTGATGACCCTCTTGAGAGCCCTTGCCGCCGCAGCTGCGGCTAATATGGCTGGCCGGCCGCGGCCACGAGATGGGCACTGTTAGAGATTGGCCGCTGAGGGTCATTCTGAACGCGCTGTCACGTCGTCGGCAGTCACGGATCCAGTGGAGGCGCGGCCTGGGTATGCCAGACACGTGGGCCGACCTGAAAGGCCGCCGGCGCTGAAGGGGAAACACGCTGGCCAGAGAGAGTGGTCCACCCCGAGCTCCATTATTATTTGAAAGGATTAGAGGGACTGGGGCTGTTGGAACTTCCGGGTGAGTAAGCCTCTTGTGCTCGGAGTTGGGAAGCTATATCTTGGTTCTCCCTGATCCTTTTCCTATCACTGTCGTCTTAACTGACTGAAGCGCAGGTGACTGGGAATGGGGCGTCTATATTTCAGCGCACCGCTCGGATTCCGGTGTAACATCCGCGCACGGAAGAAATAACGACTGAAAAGCTTCGGCATCTTCTTGTAAAAGACTAAGCCAACTTGCGACGCGGTCATCCAAAGAAGCGCGCGCTGCCATTTGACCTGGGTTGGCCCCGTGCTGTCCTGGGTATCTGGTTCGTTGGCTCGGTAATGCAACACATCATGTGCATTACCCGAGCGGGGAACTCGCATAACTATGGTTATGCTACTAAAACATGGAAGCGACGCAGCATAATGCTGATATATATATATAGCTGTAGCTGAAGTGAATCCGATTTGTATTGTGTGGAACGACGGACATTTTCTGGCCGTTTCTGACGGGGCCGTTTCTGGGGTCAGAGTCAGCCCGGTTCTCCTAACATAGAAACGGCCGTCTCGTCTCTTTCCTCTTGTGATCGCCGCAAACCAGGGGTGATTGTCAACCAACAACGATTTGTTTTAATTTGATTGGGATATCTGCTGCAAGTCCTGCATTGTTACAAGCTCAAAGTCATATTCGCAACTGTTGCCGTTGCGCCCTCAAATGTTGACCCGTTTTGCTCCAACAAAAATAACATCAAACGTAAAGAGTACTGCAAATACATGCCAAACAATTCTTGGGTCTTCGCTACGACTACTATGCTCATATTTCCTTGGCTTTAACGACAAAAGGCATGAGGCCTTACCATTTGCAAACATGGCATATGGATATGTACCGCTGAGCGTGAAGAACATTGTGGGGACGGAAGGAAGACGAATACGTATTCAGAACTTTATCACCGGTGGTCCCTGCGGTTATTATATTCTCTCATCTTGCTGCCCGACATCGGTAAAGTTTTGAACCTCGGCTGCGTCCTATTATTGTTGTGACGTGGTTTGCCGCTCCACCTGGCCGTGCTCTGCAGCGCCAGCAGCGGTCTGGTCGCTGCAGTCATCCATTACATGATTATAACTGACGCCAACTGCTTTCAGCCGTGACTGGGGACACTGCCTGGATGACCAGCCCACCGACCATGAGTATAGCTACCCCCAGGTAACGGTGGACGGGACGCTTGTTCCGCGGTGAATATTTTGCCTCGCAGTACTGATATTTGGAAACCTTCCTTGGGAGAAAGGCACGATTTTGACGAAGCACGCTTTCTTTCTAACTCTGTTTTGCTATACTTCGTTTTAGTCGGCCTGCTCCCTCCAAAAATTAAAGATGGGAGCTCTTTATCTTTTGGTTCGTTGTCTTTCACTTACACTTTCCCCGTCGTTACACAGTATTTCAGTCAAGTGCGATGAGTGAGCCAGTCACTCCCTGCAGTTGGAGACACAGATGGCCGCTTCTGCCAGTTTTGTCTGACTGTGACCTTTACCCCAAGCTCTGTCGGAAAAGCGACACCAGCCGAGTAGCTCCCATGCACTACTATGTTAATTTACCTATTTGGCAGCCTGTCACATTCGCCTCCGGTCGTAATGTGGCACAAGCGGTAATGCTTCGAATGCTGGGAAAGGGCAACGACAATCCAAATACAGCAACGTTCAATCTGAGCCTTGACCTCGACATGACCGCTGACCTGGCGACTGCCGGCAGGTGCCGCCGGGAGCCCTTTACAACGCCGACCACCAGTGCAAGCTACTTTACGGTCCGGCCGCCTCCCACTGCGATATGGGCAACGTGTGCGAGACGCTGTGGTGCCGCGTGCAGGGTCGCTGCGTGACGGAGCTGGAGCCCGCCGCCGAGGGGACCAGGTGCACGCCGCTGGACGGCGGCCCGCTGGCCAACATCAGCACGGTTGGTGATGCTCATGATCCTCGGCCGGTGAGGGTGCGCATGCTCCATCTAGGCGCTCTGAATGTATGTACGCACACGAGATTGTATGGCGGACAAGCCAGTCGGCGGTTGGATGCTGTCTGCAGACGCGGGCGGATTCCCTAGTGGGCTAGGGGATCATGTTGGGAAAGAAAGTGCGTGTTTGTTACTGGCACTGCCAGGGCCCTGTTCATGCGCCGCGCGCGCCGTGAACGAAAAATCTGGCTTTGTCCCCTGTTCAGTGGCTACACGCGACGCGCGCTCGCAGTACTGGCCGGTCCGTTCAAATTTCGGTTTTGTTCACGGTGTTGCCCGTCGCATTTGTCGAGAGAGGTTTTACCGGTTGTACTCGTTCATATGGCAATGTGCTCATTTTATTGACTTCCAAAGTGGGAACGCATAAAATGACATTTCCATTTGGGTTTTAAAATGGCACACTATGGCACAGAAGCAATCTGGAGGATGTGGGAAGAGTTACTTGGCTAGAGATATATGAGAGAAACCTTATGACCATGATCTCAGCATAAAATGGATAGGTGAATAAACGAGGACTTTGTGGCGATCACGACGTCATTCGCTTCACCCATATGGGTGCAGCCATATTATTTCTGCGGGCGTCGCGGCTGCTCCTGACCGTACATACTGCACGCAGGTACCTCAGTGCAAATTAAAGGGATGCCGCTTTAGATAGCACGATTTCTGTGCTAACTAAATGTGCTCCTCGATACGTCATTGCTTGATTACGTCATCATACTTAACGCCATCGTACGTTACCTGTAAACGAATATCATAGTGTCCTTGCAAGCACGTGTTTGTCACGACAGCTGGGAAGATGTAAACAGAAAGCGTGCCACGGTACGAACACGTCCGGCAAAGATTCTTCTTGACGTCATGTAGAATAGAACATTCTTGGTGCGCTGGGAATACACCCCAAATCTTGTTAACTTTTTTCCACCAGTCAGTATTTGCGCGAGCGTCGCGCGCGCAGCAAATACACAGGGCCCTGGTATTGCAGACTAGGATGAGCGCTCTTCTGTCTGTCAGCTGTATGTTGATGCTGCGGTGGAGCCTGACAGCGCCAGCCTGCCTGACGTGGCTGCGCCCGCGCCCTCCGTGCGCTGCAGTGGTGCTCAGCCGGCGACTGTGTGGAGATGCGCAGCCGGCCGCGCGCCGTGGACGGCCGCTGGGGCGACTGGGGCGCCTGGGGCGCCTGCAGCCGCTCCTGCGGCACCGGCGTGCAGAGTTCAGTGCGCCACTGCGACCAGCCGGTGCCGGCCAACGGCGGCAAGTACTGCGTCGGCGAGAGGCGCCGCTACCGCACCTGCTCGGCTGAGGTACATGCTGCTGGCGCTGATGCCGGCCACCGCACGCCCGACCGGCGGTGTCGCGGGATCGGGCTCGGGTTGGTGCTGGCGGTGATGGTGTGGGCCGATCGGCGGTGTCGCGGGATCGGGCTCGGGTTGGTGCTGGCGGTGATGGTGTGGGCCGATCGGCGGTGTCGCGGGATCGGGCTCGGGTTGGTGCTGGCGGTGATGGTGTGGGCCGACCGGCGGTGTCGCGGGATCGGGCTCGGGTTGGTGCTAGCGGTGATGGTGTGGGCCGATCGGCGGTGTCGCGGGATCGGGCTCGGGTTGGTGCTGGCGGTGATGGTGTGGGCCGACCGGCGGTGTCGCGGGATCGGGCTCGGGTTGGTGCTAGCGGTGATGGTGTGGGAGCGCTCATGGACTTCATTCGAGTCACTGGGGCTGTGGTTTATTGCGATCGATGGTCGACTGATAAAGGTCACGTTGTGATGATACGGCTGCTTAGTCAGAGCACTGCGCTCCTCCACTTTTGGGAGCAATTGAGTTGTATGCGATCTATTTACTACCCTTTGCTTTTGCGGGTCATATGTGATACATTTCTGGTTGTATGGGGTCATCAGATCGGTAAATTCATCTCAATAGTCCAGCTGTACTATTGGCATTGGCAAGTGCATTCTTGGAATTAACGTGGCGTTCCTCCTCATCTGTACAATGCACTTCACGGGATATGTGGAGTTGGGCAACACCTGACTAACCTATGACCTACGGCTTTGATATCTATAACAGCTGGGACTATGGCCTGCATTCCGCCTAAGCGCCGTGCTATTGTGTGGAGACTTCTTACACTTGTTGAAGCAAGTTACAGGTCCGTAACTCTGCACTGCAATGACTTCAATGCCGCTGATTTTAGAGCGGGTCGTACTACTGGCTCACCAATGACCCTGATTCTTTGCCCTAAGATAGACGCTCGTGCTCTAGCTAGTTAGGCGTACTTGTGTCGCCTCGCGACTGTACCAGGATCGCCAGCGCTTGTCTGGGAGATCGCCCCCGCTGAGAGGCCGATTTCTTCGCTCAAGATGTTGCCAACAACGTTATGGACCGGTGTTGACCACTGTCAATGTCTTGTCACTGGGCCGCAGGCGTGTCCGGAGGAAGGTGTCACGTTTCGGGCGCAGCAGTGCGCCGCGTTTGACTCCGTGCCGTACCAGGGCCAGAACTATACCTGGACGCCCGTCTACGACCATGGTGAGCCGAAGGAGGCGGAAATGGACGTCCGTGCTCTGGCCCTGCCATTCACCCAGCAGACCAAATTTGAAGTCAGCCAGTCATTCATCCAGACGCTGTGAAGAAGGGCGTCGTAATCGGGATCTTAACAGAATCTGAACGGGGTCGACAGCTCTGCTGGAGCTGTTTCCAGAGATCACCGCACGCAGCCCACGCTACCCATCTCACGTCAGATGATCATGTGAAGCCGGCGCTCGCAACCTGCCCCATATAGCGGTGCCGGGCCTGTAACTTGCGGCCCTGTGCACGCCGGCGGCGGTGACCTGTGACATGGTGCCTGACATGTAACCTGGTGATCTGACCTGTAGCATGGTGACCTGACCTATGATCCGGTGACATGACTTGTGACCTGGCGACCTGACCTATGACCTGATGACTTGATAACCTTATTTGCGACTGGTGACCTTATCTGTGACCTGGTGACCTGAGCCGTGCATGTTGACCTTACTGGTGACCTGGTGACCTGACCTGTGACCTGGTGACCTGACTTGTGACGTGGCGACCTGGCCTGTGACCTAATGACCTGACCGGCCTGCCCCCGTCCGGTAGCGGTACCTTGCCAGCTCACCTGCCGGCCGACCGAGCGGCACTTCACAGCCGTGCTCTCCGACACGGTGGCCGACGGCACGCCGTGCCGGCTCGGCACGCACGACATCTGTATCAACGGCAAGTGCATGGTGAGTGTGGCCGGCGACGGCAGCCGCGCCCGGCGTCAGTGCTCCCGGCCATTGGGAATTTTACGCTGTCCAGTAAGAAACCCATATTGACAGCGTGAGTGTGTGAAGCTTCCAGCCTTTGTTCTGGTCTTCTTCGGGAGGCTGGGAAGGTCCATGAATGAAGGTCCATCAGGTCCAAGGAGTGAGAGAAGGTCCATCAGGTCCACGAGTGGTCCGGCCACAGCGCCTTGCCGCAATTAGTTCCGTAATGACATTGCTGGCTTTTTACGTCTTCCGCGAAGGTAGCGCAAGCAGAAAATCTCACTGGACGTGTGTCTTCCATCTGTTATCTTAATAAACCCTGAGGAAGCTAGCATTATGTCATTATGGAAATGTCGCTGGCACAGTGGTCGGGCCACTCAGAGACGTAGCGTCGGCCGCAGGTCTCGAGCAAGTGAATGGGAGCATTGTGCTTTCTACGCACTTCATGGGAAATCACCCATCTTCTCTTAAAGGGAATGTCCGCAATGACTGATGTTTTCTACCAAGCTTTGTCTTGTTTAGCTTGGAAACAGCAGCGTCCCATTGAACCCCCCCCCCCCCCCTCATGAGTTTGCGTATGAAAAACAGCGAAAAAGGGCAAGCGTCAAATGAATGATTTGGTTTTGGCAGAAAGAGCTTCTGGGTGGTACGTATGGACACAGATACGCATACAGGCACATATTCATTTCCGCGCTCATTGGTGAGTGTATTCAAGTGCAATATTCCACAATGAATATGTAATATATAAGCACAATATCAGGTCCAAAATACAATAGATAATGGATAAGGTGTAAATGAAAAGCTAAAAAAATGGTCAGTAGTCTCCTGCAATAGTCGTTCTACAATGTATGAATGCATTGAAAAGTTTTGTATTTTTCAAATATTTTATGAAGGATAAGTAAGGTACAAAATGTTTTGACAAGGAAACGATTGCGTGCACGCAATTTCATCGACATGCAATAGGTAAACCACATGTATCTATCTAGGAGCATATTAGGTCTATCAGCAATGTGCATCGGTTGAGTACGCTGGATGCTAGCTGCTCCATTATTGTTAACACCGGTGCTATGAGGATCAAGGCGGGTTTTAACGATCGTGCACTCAAGGATCAGTCATCTTGGATCATATTAAGGTTTGTAAGCGCTTCAAGCCCTCAAAGTAATGTAAGCAAGCCCTGTGAGTGCTGTAAGTAGGCCCGGTAAATGTTGCATACTTATGAAATGAGTCGCTGCAGGCATATAGAAGTTCGGTCTGTTGCGTCTGCGTCAAAAATGCCACCAAATGTTTGAAATAAGTTTTGAAAAGTTTCAGTAGGAAGGTATCTTGCATCAGATTTGTCATTAAAAACATGAATTTACTTATAGCCAGGAAACGGTAACGTTATCTACTTATGCACATTTACAAACATGTTTTTAGATCTATGCAAAACTTTTATAGCCAAAAATCGCTGATTAAGGAGTAGTGAGTAACAAATAAACGTTGAAAAGTTTTTGAAAAGTTTTAAAAAGATCGTACCACCGGCTAATGGCTACGGCTAGCTTGTGTATATGTTACAAGCGCTCTCTGACACTATTTTCAGTTTCACTTAATCTTTACATTCCAGCCACTGCTCGCATGTTCTTGTATTGTCTGTTGGGTTTCTAACTGGCCTTAAGCATTGACATTGGTCGCCATTCTAAAGCCAGCGAACTTGAGCCGTTCCCGCCTTATCTGTTGGTCGCAGAGGCAGTAGATGATCCCATTGGCCGGGCGTCGAAAAGACCGTCTTGAATAGACGGTGTGGGCAGCACCTATCGCTCCCTGTTTATGAGATGCTGTGTAGCTAGTTGATTGAGACAGTTGTTAAGTTAGAATGTGGTGCGCTGCGATATTGCTTCCCGGTGCCTTCAGCTCTAGCCTGAAATAGTCGGAAAAGTAGGGTGCCAGCAATAATGGGCAATAGAATGCGGTCGCGGAGACGCTGGTGGCAGAATGAATGTGTCTCCGTAGTACAAAATGTAAAGCTCACCTTTGTAACTGCACCGTATTACACTACCGTGTTGCATTGATAGCATGACTTTACATGTTCGCACCGTTACTCTGTGCGCTAGCAGCGTGACACGTTATGTCGTTACATGCCCCTCTGCCAGAGAGCGGCACGGAGGCCTTACCGTGACAATCTGTGTTAAGACGATGCTCTGTGTGTCTGTGCTCAAACGCATGCCTCTGTTTCAAGTTTCAGTCACGAATCGTGTTTTGTTTGACACAATGCAAGAAGCTGGACATGGTTCCTAGATATTACGAAAATAAGACGTACTGTAATAACTTCAGAATAGCGCCCTACCTGAGTACGTGAACACAAATAAACGTCCTAAGCCCGCGGATAAACATGCGAGAGACTCACGAGAAAGGGCCAAAACACGACCACATAACGATGCGTGGATCAGCAATAACCTCCAGCACCGTCCCCGCCACTTCTCGGGGGATTAGCGACAAGGGAGTGCTGGAGCTGAAATTTCGCACGGGCAGTTTGGCAGGACCTCCAACACTGTTCGAACGTCCTATGACGCAATCAAACAATGACTTAGTGATGAGCCTATTTATTAAATAGATAAACTGTGATGCCTAGATCGGTCTTTTCCATCCACAAATATACAAATAATTAAAATCTAGCTTATTTCAACATATCTGATGCTTGTTCCAACACCTTCAAATGTGAACATCCCCTTTATAGGGAATGTTTAACATGTAAAGATATTGAAGCAGGCATCAGATATAATTAAACAAGTTCACTTTTGAAGTGGAAAGGAGTGTTCCAGACAGCACAATTCTCTGCTTGGTAAATATGCTTCCCATTGCGTCACGGTTTGGTTAGGCCATCCTACCTTGCACAACCTTGATTGAGCCAATTGAAGGCCGTTATATCTGGAGATCGCTCTCGCGAACGTCAGGTATGAACGCTTCGATAATTATAACCTTTGGCCTTGTTTGCCGCATGGCTTGTGGAATGGCAAGGTTTGAGTGCTGACATTATAACGCCATGAATGCCAACGTGACTTTGAAATACTCCCCCGATATACCTTCTCCATTTTCGCGGGTGTGGAGCGCAGAAACTAGAGACCGTTAGGTCTTAGAAGGGCGTGATTATGGACAGGAACGAAAGGTTTTCAGGATGGCTATTTCAGTTCAGGACCCCATATAACAGTGGAACACTCCCTTTCACATTTTGCCATATTCTCATCACGCCATATTCTTTCACATACTGTTTTTGCACAAGTGGAAAATGCAACGGTCTGTTACAACTTGTCAATGGGTGGTCAGGTTTTTTTTCTTAGCGTTAGGAGATTGTCTTTACTACGCTATTGCGCTTTTTCTACTTTTGAATTGTTTTAAGTTACCCTGTAGAGCATATTGGTGATTTTACAAGATCTGTGATGCACTTCGCATTTTGAGGCAAGTGGAGCGAAGAAGGAAAGCACAAAACAAACCATTAACAAACATAGCGGTGGCTGGTTGAATGCGACGAGCTCGTGTGGGTGAGGGGGTTATTTGGCCCCATAACGGTAAGAGATCTAGACAAACCAAATTCACATGACATATAGACATGTATTTGAGCTCACTCACCTCAATTCATTGTGTTCCTAGATCATAATCTTCAGGTCATGTTAGATCAAACAACGTTAAGCTCCAAATTGTTGGCCGAATTGCCCTCAAACCTCATCCAACCAGCTTTACCTTACATACCGCTTCAATGCAAAAGTCCATTGGTGTAAATTTCACCTAGGTGACCTTATTTCACGTTCATAAGGTCGCCTTTTCTGTTATATTTTCTGTCACTTTCACTTTATTTCTGTACTTCTGCTGCTGACAACTGTGAGATGCCGCGTCCGTGTAGTGATCCATTCTGACGACCTGTCCTAGCGTCCCACCCACTGCGGTGCCCTGTTCCGGCGCTGTTGTCCACTGTGACGTTCTGTCCCGGCGCTATTGTCCATTGTGACCCCTGTCCCGGCGCTGTTGTCCACTGCGACGTTCTGTCCCGGCGCTATTGTCCATTGTGACCCCTGTCCCGGCGCTGTTGTCCACGGTGACGGCCTGTCCCGGCGCTGTTGTCCACGGTGACGGCCTGTCCCGGCGCTGTTGTCCATTGTGACCCCTGTCCCGGTGCTGTTGTCCACTGCGACGTTCTGTCCCGGCGCTATTGTCCATTGTGACCCCTGTCCCGGCGCTGTTGTCCATTCTAACGCCCTGTCCCGGCGCTGTTATCCTCTGTGACCCCTGCCCCGGCCCCGCGGGGCGCTGTGACGCCCTGTCCCGGCGCTGTTGTCCACTGTGACCCCTGCCCCGGTGCTGTTGCCCGCTGTGACCCCTGCCCCAGCGCGGCGGGACGCTGTGACGCCCTGTGACTGAAGTGTGCCGTCTGCAGGGCATCGGCTGTGACGGAGTGTTGGCGTCGGAGGCGAGGGCTGACCGCTGCGGCATGTGCCACGGCAACGGCAGCCTCTGTAACACCGTCAGGGACACGTTCACCGCTAAGGGAGACGGTAGGTGGGCGGTCATCACCGCTGGGTAGCGCGTCCGTTAGTTGCCCGGGTGCGGACTGGCCTGGGTAGGCGCGATGTCCTGTGTTTGCCCTTTTCAATGCCACTGCCGGTAACTGTTGGCATAAGACTGTTGCGTGTTGAGCTCTTTTGTGCGAGTGTTGAGTGGTGAGCCCTAGGGCTTGGGGTGCTTGGTTGGTTTGGCATGCCTATGTGGAGGTTACCCGAAAGTGTTTTTATCACAGCTTTAAAAAAAACATTCATTAACGCATAAGTGATGGCAACTGACGATTCGGCCGTACTTGTTTATGTTGTAATTGATATGACCCAGCTAAACTTGCACGCTCAAAATACGCAACGCATATTTATGATGTGCTGAAGTTAAAACTACTAGGTCGTTCCTCCGTCCACATGATAAGACCTGGCTTGCAAAAATGTTTTGCTCTACGCCGGTTCATATCATCCGCATGTTATCGTAGAAGTAAACTATACTATAGTGCTTTACTATAACGCATGTATAGACAAGTATATATATATATATATATATACATATATATATATATATATATATATATATATATATATGTATACACGTTTCCACTCTATATGCCGGTTATGCCGGTTATATGGCTGGTGTCATAATTACTCCCCGTTTTGTTCAGGGCATGTCGTCGTTGGGATACCATCAGTAGTCTGTATTATCGTTGTGTCTGATATCTCCGCGTTTTCTTCAGGATATGTGGTCGTCGCCGGCGTGCCAGCTGGCGCTCGCAACATCAAGGTAGAGGAGGAAGCTGGGGCAGAAGACGGAAGTTTTCTGGCCGTCACTGGTACCAAGGACGATTCCGATTACCTGAACGCCAACTGGTAAGCCACGGCGCACGGGCCTGGCCGTGTCTACCGCCATGACGTTTTATGGTTCCTCTAACAGCAGTTTAAAAACATCTTGCAAAACGCTTGCAACGATGCACGTTTGCCTGTTCGTCAGCTGCATTTTGGGACCTTGACGATGCTACAGAGTACCACATATTGTGCCGCCAAATGAAGTGACCCCCCCGGCCGCCCATTGTCTATCGGCTTCGCGGTCGGCTGAAGAGCCAGCGTGGGACGTCAGGTGCAACACAGTACATTGTCTAGAGTGGCAGCAATATCGGGGTGACCCCAGGGGAGCTAGCTCTCAGCGCCGCTCACGTGGTCAGTGACCTTTAGGCGATCAGAAGTTCAGATAATTACGTCAAGAACGTCGACGACGATATGGCTATTTGTGCCACCCCGCTGAGATTCCTCAGAACGGAAATGCTCGTCCAAGTAGTTTGGATGAACTTAGACCCAAATGTTCACATTGAATGCCTTTATGTCAACAGAAGTCCCTCAGGTCTCTCCAGGCGTTTTCAATGCCGCAAGGTTTGCGATCGGCACGCAACCCAAGACATCAAAACTGGCTGTCGGGGTATTATTTCCGCACCGTAGGTAATTCCAGTAAGAGTTATCTTCAGCCAGCACGTCAATAAGACGACCAGAGGGCGCGGACCGAGAGTACCGCGCACTCTACGCTATGGACGGTTTTACCTACCTCCCAGGCACATTGGGGCCTAATCAACGAAGTTCCGGCAGCTCATTAAATACCTACATACGCTTAGTGCAGATCAGAGCGCGATCCTCATTCCAGAGGGACCTCGCATGTTTCAAGTGACTGATGAGCAGAACTGGGTCTTGTGTGAATCACAAACATCGGCTGACAGCTGGAGAGTCTGTCAGTGTGTCAGTGGCAGGACCACCGCGGCATCTCACGTCGCAGCGCGACAAAATCCATGGTTGCCGTGTTCGGCATTGAAGTAAACCAGCATGCTTCAAGGGGAGCGTTACACATTTGTATAGGGTTCTGAGCTGAGATAGCCAATTTAAAGACCATTGAGTGCAGTTCACAGTCCTGTCCTTTTTAGGCTTAAAACCCTCTGGTTGCTGAGTTTGACGCTCGTGAACTTGTGCGGGCTCTTTCATGCGGATTTTTTCAAGGTCATCCATGCATTAAGACGCCATAGAAACATCACACGAATGCCGCGACCTCGTTGGCCAAGACCGCAAAAAGTTACCCTCGAGATATTCGTGTCCGGCGCACATCAGCATGATTTCCGACACCGAGGACTTCAATTGGCTTTGGACCGGACCAATGTGTTCGTTTCGTACTAGTTTCGAACACGAATCACGTTCGTTGCATCATAAGCATCATTAAGGACTCATATGAATGCCAAGAATGCGTGTTCTTGTCCTCTGACAAATACAAACAAGCCGGATTGCATAACAACATTTGTAGTTGTCATGACATACACGTCATTTTCCTAGCTCATGCTCTTGTAATAGAATGATAGTAAACATTTGTGTAGAGGTATGTGTTCAAATCAAAAACTCGCGCAACAAAAATAAGCTCGATGTAAATTGTTCATGGTGCTTTAGTCACTTTGCTGTGTCATTGACGCACGTACCTTTACATAGAGGAGGCCAAAGAATTGCAAAAACAAGCACCGCACAGGATACCTGTTACCGAGGTCACACAAACTTTGCAGCGCACACTTGAAAGCGCACGTGTTATTATGTTAAGCTCGGCGTTGTGACGTAATGGCGTATGGCACGTTCGCCTGGGCCTCGTGTATGCCGCATCATTAACTTATTCACAACAAAATGCCCGGGCTGGATTCGCTCAATCTGAGTCGTAATCAGCTCGACTTCATGTAATATACAGCGTGTAAGAGCAAGGCAAAACGAGCGAATCAAACCGCTCGTTAGCTTAAGCTACCAATAGCAAGCCATACCTATTCAATTCGAAATGGTTCGACTAGGCTAAATCGTATTGCTGACGGCGACACCACAGTCCACTTATTTTCATCTGTACCGCTTTATATCCCCTCGACGTCCTTGAGAAGTGCACTTACGTCCAATGCACTCCGACTGGCTTGTGGGGAACATCGTCGTTGCCTGGGTCTGTTGATGTCAAGTTCAATAATGATGTCGATTTGTGGATCGTCCGTCACCACCAGGAAGCTGGCAAACTACCGGTCATGCTTATTTTCGACCTATCGTTCTTCCTGGCTATACGTGTCAATGAGAAGTGACAATGACTCAATCACATCCCCTCCACGAGCCAGCACTGTTTGTACTGAAGATGGCACATAGTGCCATTGACGGAGTGATCAACTAAGTCGTCTGCGCGGTGTATTGCTTGTGCTCCTGAGTGTCGACCCGTGATGATAAAGCCAGGGCGGAGAGAATATCGGTTATCTTGAAAAGAGCCTCGGAATCACACAGTACTTTGCTGAGTTTGCTGACATTTAGGAGTGTTCGGCGCGCAGAGCCGCCGTCGTTTGACGTGACGATTTTCTCTGATATCGGCCGATCTACCACCGAGCTCATCCTCTCTCCTAAACGTCTTTGTGCCATGTGTTTAGAAGCCACCGGCCAGGTCTTGACTGGCGGTCACATGATACACGGATGACGCACTCGAAAACAGCAATCCAAACACGCGTCGTCGAGGGACCAGACTGATAGTCTCCGTGCGTGCGGTGCGAGCTGATAACGTGTCCAGGCCATTCATCTCCCTCCGTGTTGCTCCGCACACAGAGTGAGACAGAATGCTCTTGGCGTCAGAGCCGCGCCACCGCCGGGAAGAAGGCGCAAAGGAAATCAGCGGGTGCGATTTCCATGTACATTCGTTTGATACGAAAAGAGACGATGTGCGTTGGACAAATGGGACAATCGCGTCCAAGTTTAGCCTGATAAACGACTTCATATGATAGATCATATGAAGTCCATCGGGCGCACTATTGGTCACATCCCAGCACCGTTACGACTTTGTCCGACGCACTTTGGGTCATGACCTCTCTCTTGACTGAACTGTCGGCTATGTTGCCAGGTTTGTCCAGTGGAGTGGAGAGTACCGTGCCGGCGGCACTCTGCTCTTCTACTTCCGCGAAGATCAAAACGAGACCATCTTCATCCCTGGCCCCCTGAAGGAACCAATCGTTCTCAAGGTCAGAACGCCCGAGATCTGCGATGAAGTTCCGAATGTGTTTCGATGCGATCGCTGATTGTAATGGGATATCGGGCAAGTGAAAATTTGTTAACATAGATTATGATTTATCTAGTTGGAAAGCATGCTTGCACGCTCGGCTGGGCAGACGAATAGATCCTTCAAACCATACAACGTGGGGCTGTTGCCGGATAGAAACGCACTTGTCGTCACAAGACTGGCGCGTTGATAGGAAGGTCGATTCTGAGAGGTTTCGTTCAGTTTGCAGAAGCGTATGAAAGAGACGTGAAGGGGATGTAAATAAAACGTGAATATGTAATGCATTGCCAGGCATTGCCGTCTTAGCACATGCGTGGCCATCGCTTTTGCTTTAACCATCTGTGGGAAGAGGGTCGCATCATGCATCTCTTCTACCCTGTTACGCATACTAGCCCGAACCATTGCACTTTACGATGATGCTGTATGTTCAAGGTGGGGGAGGGGAGACGCGTGCTCCTGTCCCTCATCTTCCTTGTGTCCATGCCGGCCGAACATCTTCATAACTCCATCTTGTCTACCATGCTGTCGTATGCAGCGGCATAGCGCATCAGCCGACTTTACCGAAATGCAATATTGCACGATTGAAATTACATACACGATGCCTAGGATTGTTGCTGTTGGAAAGCTGTGCCTAGCAAGGTCAGTGCGCCTGCTGGACTTAACGTGGAGTGGCCCCATCCATTGTACTTGTTTTGGTGAGGAGCCCGGCCCGCCCCTGTTCTCGAGACCGCTCAAGCCGCGCGTTGGCTGCCCCCAGGCACTGCTGCAGGACAGCAGCACTCGGATGCGGTTCGAGTACACGGTGCCTGGCCACGAGGGTGCTGAGGCAGCGCAGGTGTTCTCGTGGAGGTACCAGGAGTGGTCCGAGTGTTCTGTCCACTGCGGTGGCGGCCGACAGGTAAGCGCTCGGCTCTGCGTGCCCGGCCATCTATGGGATTCGCTTGCTGTATTTGTGCGCGATGGCGTTGTGCGCGCAAGGTTTGGGAGCGGTGGGCTTTTCGAAACGCGTTTTTGAAATGGCGAGACATCACATTGTGGCAACAGAAATGCTGTGAAGCATGGCAGTCATTTGTTATGCTCTGCAGATTTCGGGTATCTTCAGGTATCATCATTATGCCGTTATCCACTGTCCATGATTATGATATAATGCGAAGGCTGTGTCCACGTGTCCACAAGATGGAGGTTCCGTGCAGCAAACAGTTTTTACATTTTAATTTTTAACGTTAGTCAAAGCACACAGTCGCTATGATTTATTTTACCTATGCGATACTACAGAATGGCCCAAACTTTGAAACCGGAATTCAGTGGCACGTGCATTTGATTTGTTTGCTGCACTCGCCCATTTCAAATGTGCGAAGCTCTGCGATGTACACTTACATATCGCAAAAATCCGTTTATAGTGAGTGTTTTGTGTGATATAGATGCAGCGGTCACTCAGTAACTAATCAGCATTGCTTGACCTGAGTGGTACCATTATGTAGTAGGTCCGTAGATTATACTTGGTAGATGTGCGGAGTCATTGCATCGTAGTGATTTTCTGCAACCTTGTGGAAGATGGAATCCGTACCTGTCTGACTCTGTCCACATTCTTTCAAAAAATCCTGTTGCATTGTACCCGTTAATATCATTGTAGTCCGCCTCCGCGTTCGTTGTTTTGGTTATCCACTCAGCCTCGGCGTCCCTCTGCCTACTTCAGGTAGCTGGTTCACTGTCTATGTCGTGTTCAGAGTGTGAGAAGGGTGTCTTCATGGTCCGCCAAACTGGCCAGAACCTTCTCAGCTGCGTCCGGGAACCGGCGCGGCGTACCGCAATCCACTGGGCATTAGGTCCCATGGGGCTGCGGGGCTTCGTTGAATGAGCTGTGGAAGAGCGGAGCTGAATGACTCCCTCCGTTCTTTGGCTGCTCCCAGCCGACCTGGTGCGGCCGTAATTGAACGTCCGTGGTGCGATTCACTTGCTGATGCCAGGTTTACGCACACCATCAACAAGCGGACCCTCAGACTACTCATTGTGGGTTGCGGTCCTAACTTGATTTCTTAAACCTTCGCCCCGATTCGCCCTTTTCCCAATCTTGAATGATAAGGGGGTTGATGTGACCCCCTGTCGTTTCCAAACTAAGAAAGATAGAGCCTCACCAAAAAGCGGCTTTCTTGCATCGATATGTGATGATATGCGATACGTTGTGCAATGCTAGGTCAATGACAACCTCATTGTGCCTGGTCAAAGTTTAATCGTCCTTGAAAATCGCACCGTTTTAGCTTTTCATGTTAATATGTACGAAATCTTGCCACGCAGCCACTTGTAACTTACACTGGTATATTTCTTGTTTAATTTTGTACACGTTGCCATGCAGTTGTCACGTGGTGTAGAACTCCGTTCATGCATCAGATCGGACCTCCACGCGCTCTCAGCGGGTTCGCCGGTTACCGCTGATGCCCAAGCCGGCCGTGGATCATCGTCCAGTGTCCTTACAAAGGCGTCAGCACTTCGAAACCAGAAATGCTAGAGATACGTTTGTAGCACCTAAACCCATAAATGTCACACAGGCTTTCGAACATTTGGGCGCGATTACATGGCATACTGGGTGGACATCCTCAGAAATTCTGAGGAGGTCGCATTGCGCCAACTCTTCCTTCCTGTCTGGGCGAATGTTAAGGTTAAAATAAATGTATAAAACTAAGCTTGAATGGTTGAAAGGGTTTTCTGTGCAAATGCGTGTCCATGTAGCCCATTTCACAGCTAAGTTCCACAGTAAATAAGTTTCCCCATCCATTGTTCCATCAAAGTCTCCGTATTGACTTGTTACACCTGATGTGCCGCACTGGTTCACTTATTATGTAGGCCGTAGCTAAGAGTACTGTGTTTGGCTTGCAACCGAACCCGTGCAAGGCGAGCACAGCACAGAAGTCCGTGCTGTCCAGTCAGCTGTCGGCCCCGTTTTCAGACGTCTGACGCGGTCTGCATGGAGGACGAGGCAGGCCGGGTGGAGGACATCTACTGCTCCACCGACCGGCCAGAGACCAGGTCCAGACCCTGCAACACGGAGGACTGTCCTGCCCGGTACGGCTTGTGTAACACCCAGTACTGTCCTGCCCGGTACGGCCCAGCGTGGCAGGCGTGATGTGGCGTGGCGCTCGAACCAACGCTCGTGAACAAGAGCTTCGTAATGCATGGAAACGGTTGTAAGGAAAGTTTTTTTATTTGTAAGGTGTGAGGTTCTCAGTAAGTAATGTTCGTAAAGGATGTGACTCGCTCGTTTAAGCACGTAAAGGAGTTTGATAGCATAAGGTTCGTCACAAGAAGTGTTCGTAATGGAAAAGTTTGTAAACAAGGACCCATAAGCTTACAAAATTTGAAGATATCCGGCACTGCTGAACTTATCACAATCTCTCATGCCTTTACCTTATCACGCGATAGATATTGAAGAACGTGGTCGAGGCGGCCTATTGGTTTGGGCTGCCACTGCCGCGGCAAATCTTAGGGATCGTGGCGGAATTTTCATTAGTTAGGTAGGGCATTATTCTTAAGATGAACTGTAAAACCTGGGATATGGCCATTGTAGTCGGTGCGCTCCTAAGCCCAACTCGTTATCATCGTTAACTGTTTCTGGGACCGATATTGATCACCGTGATTTACGGGTTTCCATTAATGACCGCCTGTTGTTCAGCTCATCAATATTTCTCGTCCCCTGCTCTTTCGACGTTCCGGTCGAAATATGTTTGAGAAGTTGTTTCCCTTTGAGATCTGTCCATATCGCAAAATTCGAAAAAGTATTCCTTGAAGGCGGCTTCCGTGGTCCTGGATATTGAAACTGGACCCGTAAACTGGCACCACTGGGTATGGGTCTCAGAACGGGCTCGTTGTTCGCGACGACTGACACGAAAAGGTCAGCTGGCGACTGGCCGGAGTGCATCAGTCTAGTGCGGGACGACAGTCGGTAACATTGCGCTGTGCGTGTGAAACACTCCATGGCTCTCCGTGGCAAAAGGCCGGAAACAAAATATCTGATCTATTATTATCAGCCTACGGCGTCCTGGGTATGCCTAGTTAGAACTGATCGCCTTGAAACCATGTGAGGATAAAACGTGTTACCTGAGTGACACGGGCGCTTTCATTTCGAGTTCACCTTTCAGCTAGATTTCAACTGCTGGCGGGCCATAATCTCGGAAAGGCCGTTGCGTTTTGAGGTTGGAATGGAGCATCCTGCCAGTATCAGTCCCAGTCGCAGTCGTGGGAGCTGAGAAGCGACCAGCGAGTGCTTTTCTCAACATGTATTCAAATTTACCAGCGCGCGATGCATTCAGGCCGGCTCGGTGCATGTTCGTACATTGCCGTACGTGGCGCATGTTTGCACATCCCCGCTCTTGGTGCATGCTCGCACACCACCACTCTCCCCACCCCTCCGTACTCGGCGCACGTTTGCGCATCCCTTCACGCAGCACGTGTTGACACATCCCTTCACGCAGCACATGTTGGCACATCCCTTCACGCGGCACATGTTCTCACATCCCCTCACTCTCCCGCACGACACGCCACGTCTTTGGCAAGGTCATTGATGTGACTGGTCCGTTTTTCTCTGCCTCCAGCGCGCGGTCTATTATTGGGAGCCAGCGCCTCTCTGCTCATTTGACACCCCTGGTTGGATCGGCCGGGAAAGCGGGAACTTGTCGCGCTAGCCATATGGTGCGTCTGGTGAAATTGACCACAGACACTAACGGGTTTGAAGAGTGTGATCAGGGCTCACCCTTGTTGAAAGGAGTGTGCCATCTTCGGGCCTTTTTCAAAAACATTCTCAGTGGAGCCTCCGGACTAGCTACGTCTTATGAAAGCGCTGGGAAGTGCAACTGCAGCGCTATCAAGACGTAATGAGGATATTTATTTGTATTAGCCGCCACTGTCGTCTAGGGGGAATATGCTGGACTCGTAATCCAGCGGCACTAGGTATGAATCCCAGAGCGGGCGCATCGTTTGACCCGACGGAAATGAGCTGGCAACTGGCTGGCAATGAGAGAAAAGGTCGGCTGGCAACTGGCCAACAAGTGTCAACCCAGGCCCGGGACGGTAGTGTCGCAGCATTGTGCGGCAAGTAAAACCATCCGCATTCCCGTCTGGCTCAAGGGTGGAGGCAAGATTATCCGTTGAACTGGGCGGTGCCAATTGGGTGGTGGGTTCACGATGCACGCAACAAGCTATGCTTAGCAGGTACTATGAACCCAGTCACCCGTGCAAACCATTCGGAATAAATTTATTTTTAGAAAACTGTTTTCAAGTCCAAAGTACGCTGTCAGCGCATTGTATCAACACTTTGCCTCTTCCCTGCAGTCGCGACCACCGTCGTCATGACAACCACCAAGCCCACCTCTACTGACACGAATAAAATAACGCTTGCGATTGGCCCATGGGGCAAGGGCCTGTTACGGAAAAGTTGGCTGATTGACGTTTGAACCAGTGCGTTACAGGCAGTGCAGGCTGAGGGGTGGGGGCACAGGGCACGCGCCTGCGTGCTGATTAGGGACTCACCGTGTCGATAAGGGTTTACATTTCGGTCAGACGCCAACAGTAACGCACATTCGGCTCCGTGACGGCATCGGCCTAAGGCCCCATTTCCCAGACAGGAGCCAGCGATTTACATTGGTCGGGGCCGCAGCGCACGTCGCTGTCAGCGCACGACAGCGTCTAACGGGGGCCCTGTGTTGGCAAGGGGCCCCGAGTCTTCTAGAGGCAGAGTTTGAGGAGGCCCGAGGGGCCTGGAAGGCCCACTGGGTCCGATGATCAAGGACATTCAGGGGAGTGGAGGTTGTGAGGTCTGTGGGCTACTACCTGCTAATCATGAGAAGAAATTGACACTCCTGTCATTATGACACAACCACATGTTGTGGCATGATGACGGGAGTGTCAATTCACTATGTTGTGATAGTGATGAAGGCTTCACCAGGTATGTTTTGCAGTTCATTGTTATCAAAAACAAAAATAAATAAACGATATTTGCATCCATGCAAATATCATACTCACAAGCGCAAAGAAAATGTGCATATGAATGCGCTCTGCAGTGTGACTCAGTTCCAGAGCTTTCCTGTTGCAGTAGGGGTGCTATAATCAGCAGTCAACATTGTCCTCAAAGAGCACCAGATGCTAATCTTTCTCCGAACTCCTAGGGCAGTTGGACCACAATAACGCACAATAACCTTCTGCTACTTGCGGTGAGACTCTCGATAAGAAAGGAGATTGCGATGGAACCTGTACTCCCCTTCCTCTACCTTTCCATGACTTACATTTGCTACCCCACCTCACTCTTCACTTCTCATTGCCTTCCCATTGTCTACGTCATTGGCTATCGTATAAATGTCTGGCAACCAAGATTCATGTAAGCAAAAGCTTAAATGGTGAACAATTGTTTTAATGTTAACAAGACATTGATGACATAGCTGCATTTCAAGCGAGGACATAATTTTTGAAGATAGGTTGGGGAAAGCACTGCAAAATAATCTAATCTACCCATAAAATTAGCTGTCTTCCTGATTGGCACCCTTTTCAACAACTCGGGGATGCTTGGAACCCTGAACTGAAAATAAATATAGATACACCCCTGATTTGTAAACTTCTCTGACTTGCAACCATCCGCAATCAGGACAAGAGTAAAATTGGCATGAACTGGCTTTTAAGAACCTTTCGCACCTCTTATCATTCATTTTCACGAGAAGTGTCATCAGACTACAACATCAAACCCATGGTGCTTTTCAAAGGGAGAAAGGCTGACTGCTTTTGATTGAGTAAAAGCAGTGAGTAAAAGGCCTTTTTGATGCATCGAAATGTCGGCCTGGGTAAAACAGGTCAATTTCTACCTTGATCGGATCATCTCGTCGACTTACTCTCAATATGCATGTCATTGCTGTGGACAGGATACAGAATCGCGGTACTACCAACGAAGAAGACAGGGCCCAGAAATCCAGCCCTAGGCAGGTATTCGTGACACTGCAATGGAAATGCCGCTTGTGAAGCCGCAGTGTATTGAAAGTTAAAAATAATCTCCCGCTTCATATCAGCCGCAACGGAACGATTGAAGGGTGCCCTTGCGACCAGTTGAATCCTCGTATCTAGGTATTTTTCCAATCTGTCATACTGTCTAGTTTGGGGCACGACAGTCGGCTGAAAAAAAACGAATCGGCCGGCCAACCGCGTCGTAGGAAATGCACTGGTTTATCGTCCTATGTCGCCGAGTGGAGCGACCAACTGATATCATAGGATATTTTTGTCGTCGGGTGCGGATGAAACCTTATTGAGATACATGGTGCGGTAGGCTGTGGCAAAGAGTCTTTGCGGAAAGGTTTGCTTGTGTTGTGTGATGAAATGTGTTAGTATGCACGCATAATGTCTATGTGTGGGGACCTTTTGTTAGGTGTTGCAGAGTGTGGTGTACTTTCTTGTCTTGGCCGTCACAAAAGTGTTCTGCGTAAAGCATTTTGGTAACATTTTTTTGCGTAAAAATATAATGTTTGCCGCAGACCTTCTCCACCAAGTCGGCACACCTTGCCACCTCTGGTCGGCTACTTCCGATAGAAATTCTGAGATGTTCAGGAGCATTTCCAGACAGCTGGTATTATTGATGACATTTTACACGTCTGATGTAACATAAGGTGGAAAGTAAAAAAATATGTGAAGTTGAAATGCCCTTTAAGGCTGAAAAATGTCCTTTAAGGCTGCAATCGATATCATGTAACACCATGAGCGACGTCAGACTAAACATCTTACTTTAGTTTAGACCACTACTCGTTTAACTGCAGTACACTGTTTTTATAGTTGTGACTGTCCAGGTCGGGTACTAGGCACCTATTCCACTCACGTCTCGCTCAAACCCGCCAAATTGTGTTTGTCAGTCGCAGCTTAGTTGTGATTCAAGAGACTGGTCGGTTTCTTGCGTCTTGGTGTTTTGTTCCAGGTTGGGGGATGAATACTGTGAGATAAACCATCCAATAACCTTGCCGTTGACGATTTATTACCACATACGACGAAGCAAGGAAGTAGCCGGGTGATCTGTGGGCATGTGTTGCCAGGGCTGATCCTATTTAAGGTTGTAATCGATGTTGTATGACGTCACGATCGACGTCAGTCTTATTCGTGCCCGACGTAACTTGCGGTAGTGAGTGGCATGTTCAACCTAGCCTGCTACCTTAAAGGTAAAACTTGATGTGTGTAAGAACCGGGTATGCGCTTGGCCCCCAATACTTCTTCTGAGGAGCTGGTTCCTGGTTCCGAAAGGAACCAGTCCGGAATTAGACCGAGGGAAGGACCAACAACCGGGATCCTACCTCATAAAAAGGGAGTGTTACACATTTGTGTAGGATCTTGGACTGGAAGAGCCACATTGCAGATCATGCGGTGCATTTCACAGCCCTTCCCTTCTAAACACCTCATACTTTCTTGTTTTTGAGCTACACGCCCGCGGATATGTACACACTGTTTCTTACAGGCTATTTCAAGGTATTTCAGGCAAGTGGGATGCCACAGAACCGGCATTCAACCCTGCCACCTCACTGGTCATGCGGCGTTCAAGGCCAAGTAGGATATAATCACCCAATCGTTCATGTCTGGTGTTCGTGAACAGGGTTTACAGATATCACACAGTTCGGATGGCTCTCGATCTACGTTGTGTAAGCAGTGTAAGATTGAGACAGGAATCACGTTGCGTGCTGCATTATACAAGTTGGACATCGGTGGGCATGTTACGGCAATCAGACATGTGATCGAACAACTTTGGCACGTCACATCTGAGTGTGTACTACAAGCAAACATCTAAACTCACGGATAAATATGCAAGGACATCACGTTGAAGGGTAAAAACACGAGCACCCAACGATATTTGGTTCAACAACACATCCGGCACTGCCATGACCACATTTTGGCAGATGGAAGTGCTCCAAATGATAGATGGCCATTTCGCGCGGCCAGTTTGGCAGCGCATAAACATCTTACGAATGCTCCACGACGCAATAAAACATTCGCGTATTCAGGAAAACGTTAACGAAATAGATATAATGTGTTGTCTAGTGTGCCGAAAGATCCAGCAAGAAGCAGGATTCAGCCTGATGCTAGGCCAAGAGAACCAGCGAGAGCAAGTATCCAGTCTGGCACTTCGTCTAAAGATCCAGCAGGAACCAAGATCCAGCCTAGGACATGCAGAGATCCGGTGAGACCCAAGATCTAGCCTGGAGCTTGTACAGATCCAACAAGACCAAGATACAGCTCAGAATTAAGCTGATATTAGGCAAGAACCAAAAGATATTCTTAAGTGATGCCAAAGCAGGCAGCATGAACCTGAATGATACCTGAGATTCTTGTCAGCCTTGGCTTTCTGGGTTCAGAAAATTGTCCCTCAGATGTTCAGTTCCCGAAATAATTTGGGAGTCTGAGCAACGAAAATCGCTTGATCTATTCTGAAAAACATTTCATAAATGTATGCGTACAAATGTGGCCTACTTGCTCCGTAACACGCGCCCGGATGGGCGAGAATATATGCTTCTTTGGGGTGGAGGTCAATTTGATCCTTTGAAATCTTAAAATCTCTGAAAGCTAAAAACACCAAACTCACAGAATATGGCGATCTGTATATGAACTCATTTAGGTCAAGATTTTGGTGCATATGTCACGACCTTTTAGTAAAATAAGGTGAAAACATCAAACTAAAGATTAGTTGCAAAGTGCCCCCAGACTTTCTTATGCAACCGGCATGAACCTAGAAGCCTGTTCTTAGCAAAATATATCTGGCGTTCATTTGAGGTCAGTGATCCTGTTCGGCCTTGTTTGATTTTTGTTTGAACGAGCTTAAAGGACTGCGCTTGGGAATACGTTACTAAAAGCTGTTGCGTTCCCTGGTATCAAGAGTTTGACAAGGGTATCAAAAACTATCTCATAAAGCAAGCTCTCCAGTAAAAAAAAAACAGATTTTTTTTACCTCAGTCTTACTTTTATATATGACCTTTGGTCAATGGACATTGATTTAGTCCTAAATTCAATCGTGCAACTATCTACGAATCTATTTCAAAGATGTATTGATTTGTCTGGCACTCCATTATTGCATCAGATTGAACGATTCCCTAGAGATTGATTTCGCTGACGTTAGTGTCCCAAACGTTAGTTTTTTTTTGTTTGTTTGCTTGTTTGATTTTTATTATTGTTTTTTTGTGTTTTTGCTCGAACCCTGCCCCATTGAGATCCTGCCAAGATCTTCCATAACTTGTAGAATGGAACATGGAAAATGCGCTCATTTGAACTTGGTTCAGAAAATTGTCCCTCGTTGGTCCTAAAATTGTCCCAGAAAATTGTCCCTGTATATAGAACCTATACGAAGTCATAGGTAATGCTCTTCAATAAGCAGTAATGCTATATTAATTGCGCTATCAGGGCATGCCGTCTGTTTGACTTGTCCCTGTTGTGTGACTTTTAATTCTTATGCGAATATATATGTAGGTTATGCTGCGTGACTCATGCGAACGTTGTGCTGATAATCAGGGGTCCGGGGCTTGGACTTACGAGAAAAAATTGACAGCCGGTATGCAAGGTCTAATAGTCTCGTAGAAGCCATTGAGAACCAGAAGCCAGGAACCATGCTCAAGGTTTGGTATAGAACCTATACGAAAAAAGATCTTGGGTTTTATTCGGCCAAAACATCCTGTGGGAACCAGAATCCGCCGTCTTGTTCCACTCCCGATTGGATACCACTCACTGGCCGACTAAGCTGCAGTCGTCGAGCTGAGTGATAGTCAAGCTTAGTCAACATCGATGTGAATTGTGGATGTTTCCACGAAAGCCTGGGGTGCACATTACTTATCCACGATCCTTTTTATTTCTTTCATTTGATTCGAGGTGGGTATGCCGCCACACTAGTAGTGCCTAGGGTTATTGGTTGTGGGAATGAATTTTTGACGTTTAAAGAAAAGGAAGTGTTGTGCAATCTGTTTTTTACTCTTTTTGGACGGATAGTTGGTTCATCCTTGGAGCTTATTATTTGGACCTTGGATGCTCTACAAAAACTATGAACGGGCTGCGAAATCCTTGTTCCAGAATAGACCGCTCGCAGACATTACTTAATGTCTTCGTGCAAAGTTTGTTTTTATTCCAGCCAATGGCATGGAACATTGCATCCACTACTTTGCAGTACATGAGTTAATTGGAGTAGTTACCCGCACTCTAAACGTACAAATATTTATTCCACATTTGCAGCCAAAGTGGTTATGTCATAAGACTTATCAAAGCTCGTTGTGTTCAATCTCCGCACAATAGCAGATTTTACATAATTTAAACTATTTTAAATTTGTTGAATGAAAAACGAACGCCTTTTTCGACTTACCAGATGCAGAAAAGTATGTAACGACGTTTATGTTGATGAAATTGAGGTTGGCCGTCCATAAGCAAGATCATGTTTGTTTAGAGAGTTCCGATGCTAGATCTTGTCCTGCTGAAACTTTTAGAAGCATAAAGAAACAAACGCTCGGTAGCATGTTTAACGCAGGCGCGACAAACCAAACTGATATAATGGCCGCGCCTCCCATCCATAGGTGTGCAGTACTTACAGAACTTCATATTTAGACCTGGCCCATACGCGATCATTGAATAAAATGATCCGCCTAGCTCGCCTTGCTCCACACAGCACCACGGATGTCAAGGATAATGGTGCGGCCAGCATCCAGCGTCCTCGACCAATCCACACAGCTGATTGCCGGGCGCAGTATTATACTAAACTTTGGGTGACCTAAAGGCATGGAATGCAGCAACGAATTTCTGTAAGGAGTTTCGTTGTGCGCACCAAACTAATTATTCGTTGGATGGACGTAGTTTAGCTGTCACATGTCAATTAAATTGCACAAAAACAACCCTTTCGCTGTCAAAGCGTCTGGTAAATCCGAATGTTTTGGAACAGCGCGAACTTCGTAAAAATATTTGAGGGCATTAATCCATCGTAAAAGCCGCCAATCTTTGTATTGAAAAATGTTCTTCGGGGACTTGGGGACCGAAGCGACACGAACAGCATCGTTACAGATTTTTTCGGGTGGTTGTAACGTAGGAAACTTTAAATTTGTGCTGCCAGACTTCTGACTCCCCCTCGGTCTGCAACCGCTCACATTTTTTGTTTGTTTGCCTGTTTGCTTAGCCTGATAGCAATTTTGAATTTCAATAGCGCTTTGAGTGGGAAGTGCTTTTGAGAATTAGAAGAATTTCAGTAGCACTTTGAGCCGGAACTTGGCATTCAGACGCGCACGGCCGATCTGTTGGGCCCGAGGCACTTAAATGCCGGATTCACCTCCGTCAGGTTCAATGCTGATTGGCCGATCCTGGGAGCGGGAGGAGCAACAGGCAGTGAACTCCGGGCCGGGGGTGCAATAGTACGGACAATATGGAAATCCCTGCGATCCAGGTGTCCGAATGCTGCCACACTGCCGAGTAAGGCACCGATTTCCCTTCACGCGCTGCACCGACGAAGTTTTTGCGAGGACGTTTTTTTGTACTGTTTGCCTGGCAGTGTGGCTTGTGTGTTCTCGTGGAGCCGGAGATTGCGAGGGGCAGTGATTTATTGCGGTAGAGCAATATGGTTGAGTTACTTTTCCCGAGGGTCTGAAAGGGGGAGGCAAGTGCGGCGGATACAGGGATGATGCATCATATTGGGATATTTTGCCGGCCAGCTGTTGGAAGTTCGACATTCGATGGAAATGTATTAGTTAGCGTATTAGTAGCTTCTGTGAAGTTCAAGCAGTTCGCATTTTGAAAGAGACGAAGTTCACGAACCTCGTGGAGCGACAGTTGCAATGGCAACGTAGGTGCTCTGGGCAAATATTTTTTGCAAAATCGGTGCTTATTTGCAAGAATAACTGAACGTATTTCGC
The DNA here is from genome assembly GCF_011947565.3 of Pollicipes pollicipes. NCBI lineage: Eukaryota > Metazoa > Arthropoda > Thecostraca > Pollicipedomorpha > Pollicipedidae > Pollicipes > Pollicipes pollicipes. The sequence continues at coordinate 16,217,486 of NW_023596576.1, forward strand.
GCTCACGGTGGCACAAGAAATGGACCATTCATATGCCGTGTTCGCTGCACCCTTTTCGAACCCACTTCCTCACCTCTACTGCTACTTCGCCCTTGGTTTTCGAGCTCAAACTTCCGGACTTTATTTTACCTTTGAAGGCTTTAGCTGTTGCTTTGCATCCCCTGTTTCTTGGGGCTGTTATCTCCCTATGCACAGGCAGTAGTTCATCACGCAAGCAATCATGTTTCACTGGAAAAGTGCATTGGTCCCGCCAGCCACGCCGGCTTAAGAGTGTCTCGGTCCTGCCAGCTAAGCTGGAAAAAGAGTGTCTCGGCCCCGCCAGTTACGCTGGCGAAGGAGTGTATCGGCCCCGCCATTTACGATGGCCAAGGAGTGTATCGGCCCCGCCAGTTACGCTGGCTGAAGAGTGTCTCGGCCCCGCTAGTTACGTTAGCGAAAGGTTTCCATATACTAGGCGTCAATTACTTCTGAGATTGCCATAGTAAGCAAGACACGCCATTGCCATCCGTGAACTTTGGACTTTTATTAACATCATAAGGGATTCGTTGAGTTCACTGTGGACGTTTTCAGGACATGTCCCAAAAGATGGCAGTCTTTTCGAAGATGTGACTGGCCCTACTCTGGACATAGGCACTGACCGTGGCGGAGGTCGTTGCGACATGTGGAGATCTCCACCGGCTCTATGCGATAATGTGGCTGGCGTGATGATGTTGATGGGATTGTGTGACTGACGTGCTGATGCTGATGGGATTGCGAGAGCCTTCGGCTGACGAAGTGGTTAACCTTGGGCTGGCTCCATCAGTGCTGCTTTGGCCTGCGGGGGGCACAGCAGTATCGCCGGTTGGGTATATAGACGCCTGTTGTGTCCGTGGCTGCCGCTGCCTGGGAGCAGGGCAGGCCTCGCTTGTGGGACAGACAATTGTCTGAAAGCACTCACAACAATCCCACCGACACCAGCACTGGCATCCACTGTCATCTGAAACACACATCACACGGAGGTAAAACACACAGTACACGGAGGCGAAATACACAGCACACGAGGGAAAACACGCAGCACACGGAGGCAAAACACAGAGCACACGGAGGCCAAACACGCAGCACACGGGGCAAAACATGCAGCGATCTGACCGCAGCGTCACCAGTGACCGCCCTGGTGACGACGAGAGCTGACACAAACCCTGCCGCGATGACCGAAGCCGATGACCGAAGCCCGGTGGACCCGGCCTGGTGATGACCTCAGCTGGCACGCCCGCGGCCCCGTGGACGACGGGGGCTGACGCGGCGCGCGCGGCCCGCAGGTGGTGGACGCAGCCCTGGCAGCCGTGCCTGGCCCGCTGTGGCGAGCCGGGCCGCCGCCACCGCTTGGTCGTCTGCGTCCGTCTGTCCGGCGCGGACGAGATGCAGGCGCTGGGGGAGCACGAGTGCGCCGACCAGCCGCGGCCGGCGCTGGACGAGCCGTGCAGCGGCCCGACGGACAACTGCGAGTGGCGCACCGGGCCCTGGAACAAGGTCAGTTCTGCTCCGCTGCCGCGCCGAGCCGGGGTCAAGGCCAGGCGGTGGTTCGCCGCCGTTGTTGGGGGTGTTCGATGCAGTCAGCTGCTGGTGCTGCATGACGTTGCTTGCCTCTCAAACCGGCGGGAATGGCGAGGAGTCGAACCCCGTACCTCTAGTTTCCCAGACGCACGGCCTAGACACTGCACTACCCCCCCCCCCCCCCCGAGGCTCGTCGACGACTCGTAGGAAGTGGTCGAAATGTACAGTGGACATGAAGCACAACATCCGAAAACTGAGCATTTGTTTGTTCCTGCTACGCATTTCATTTCAAAATTTGTCGAGGAAGGCCCTATATCTTAGCACCATTTGCATGCGGTGAATTCCGTTTTAATTTGGAGTCGAGAATCAATTTCATCTTAGCCCCCAGATATGCGAGATCTGCCTAGCTGAGAACATTCGGGGGCTCAGAATATCCGCCGAGGTGTTGGCTATGCTTTACTCGCGCGGTTTTGGGAACTGTTTCGGTGACACACTCAGCAGGAAGGGCTAAAACGCGCCTTATATTGCCGCTTGCTCAGGGTGTCTACATGGGATCTCATACTACACACCGTCAAAGGACGGCTGAAGAGGCTAAAGGGCAGCGAGCATCGCCTTCTTAGAAGCGCACCGTTGCAAAGGCTCACTTGGGTACTTAAGTATGTGAAAAAGGGGTGAGGCACAACTTCTTGAGCGTGGGGGCAGGGGGCACCGCACTTCGCCTGTCAGTTGAAGGTTGGATGTGGTCGTCCTTTTTTCAATTTGGTGTTATGTATTAAACGATCTTGGAAACTGCCACCGCAATGTGTTTCCTCAGTCGGATCGGCATGTGGACCATTTCCGATTATCGCAAATTGTCATAAGTGATCATTGTTGTACAGTTGATCGCCGCAGGCTTCTGTCCCAGATGATAATCAAAAGGTTGCGCCACTCTTGTTGGAAAATGGATTTGCATGCGAATGAGGGTCACATCCGATGACCTGACGCTCTTCCTCACTAGAGTTTCAGTGGTACGCTCAGTGTATTGTGAATCGCCGGATGACATCACGATATTCCAAAAATATCGGAGCTGAATATATCGCATCTAAAGTTTTCCGAAGTCCAGCTTGGCGACACTATGCACACTCACACCAAGCCAGCTGGAACGCGACCTTCAGCTTATGTAATGCGCCGCGCCTGTCATGTCTGTCGGTACAGATATCTCCCGAAGCAGACTGCGTACAAAGTTTCCAGTGACAAATTTGTGATCATCGTCTGTATATCTATCAGATGGAGACGAACACAAAAATCGGTCACCACTCCGTTGCCTGACGCCGTTTGTGTCTCATTGGGTCTTTGAGTCTTCAGCAACGAAGTACGTCCTCTTCCTCAGGACGCACTTTGCTGCTGAGGCTAGTTGGCGTCGCCTGCCTCTCGCTCTGGTGGGAAGGGTGGGTAACGCGAAGAAATCAACCCCGTAGCTCTGGTTTCTGAGACGCGCAGCTTAAGTACGCCACTATCTGTGCTCTTGGTGTCATTTCTGCGCGAAGAAATTTTCTATTTTTGTATGTAATGTGTCACCTGCATATAGGGGATTGTTTGAAGATTTATGTTACCTCCACTGCATGGCATAGCCTAGTTTGCTTGCCTCCTTAACCGTGGGTCATGTGGACGTTGAAACACCCAGATTACTCCCCTCTGGCTCTTGGATGTTTCCCTGCTAGTTCAGATGCCCCACACACCACCTGTGACCAGCCTTGATGCGAATAGCCGTGTCGCAACTCGCTTCAGTCGCGCAGCTAAGTGATCGATGACGACGCATTCAACCTTAGTACCCTGTGTTTCGTCTGCACGTATCTCCCAGACACCGCTCTTGGGGCCGTTTCTCGGTAGTGTAAGCAGCTCACATCAGGACAGGTGTTGCTAAATTCATGTTTCGAGGAAGCCGTAAAGCTTCAGAGTGTTCTCTAACGGTTTCGATCGCAGCTGCAAAAAAGAAGCACCGCCAATGGAGGAGGTGGGTGCACTGCAACTCCTTTGGAACAGGGCTATAACCACATTAGTTCAGGAAATTGCTGCACATTTGTATGAAGTTTTGAACTGGTATAGCTATTTCGATAGCTATTTAACAAAGATGTTTTGTATAGCTATAGCCCTTTTCAAGGGAATGTTTCACATTGGAAGATATTGAGGCAAACATCAACTAGATGAAATAAGCTCACTTATGACTATGCATACACTTTCTAGTTGAAAACATTCCTCTAGACAACACAATTTCCGCGTTGAGGAAAATGCTCCTCGATACGCCATTGTTTGATAATGTCACCATCCCTTGCACAACATTGATTGAGAGCCAATTGACGGCCGCTATATCTGGAAATTGCGCTCACGAACGTCAGATATGAACAACTCGACCATTATGCTTCCTCCTGGCCTTGATCACCGCATGGCCTATGGAATGGCAGGATTAAAAGACGTTATCATTACCTCATAAATGCCAAGGTGACCTTGAAATATATAATAACATAGATATATTATGATATATTAAATACAGAGAGGTATATATATATATATATATATATATATATAATAATCTTTGTGGGCGTTTAGCTATGAAACTAGACAGGTCTAGGTCTTTACAAGGGCAAGGCTTTGAACTGCACTGAATGGTCTTCTAAATGGCTATTTCAGTTCAAAACCCCACAGAAGTGTGGAACACTCCCTTTAAAGGTATTTAAATGCAAGTCATGCCAGTCTAAAGACTTCAAACACGCTTGTTTCTGAGAGTGACGCACGCAGACCTATTCAGACCACTTTGCGCAGCATTTTTGAAGGTCATCAAGCACGCTTGACGTCATAGAAACGCCACATAAATACCGTCACCTCAATGGCCACCTGATGCTCTAGGTCAAGAAAATATGATCGTCGAACTATTCGTGTCTGGCTTACGTTAGTGCGACTCGTGCAATCAAAGGACAGTACTTGGCCTTCAACCAGTTCAAGGCGCTGAGTGCATGCTTCGAACACGAATTCCGTTTTGTGCCCCACGATACAGCACTTTGGGCAGTGGTATTATTTATGATGGAACTGAGATTGGGAGTCAAATATGAAAAGCGCCGTAATCGAGCATGTGGTTGCAAGCAAAGAAATCTAAAATCATTGACAATGGCACCAAACAAGAGTACCACAAAACAGGGCCAAAACGCTCGCACATAACGATATTCGGGTTCAGCAAACACGCACCGCCAAACACTTTCACCTCTCGACAAGAGGAGGTGCTACAAGGGAGTCGTCCACTACAGCGACAATTTTGACGCGGCCACTATTGCAGCGACTCTGACGTCAACGAGATGTCCCATGGCATAATCATAAGATAACATATTGAGGAACATCTTTTCTAAATAATGATTTTTTTCGTAGTACACCTTAAACGCCGAAAGACCACGCGCGTGGTAAGGAGCGTGACCGACCGCATGCATGTATTATAGCATGTCCTGTGGGTGAAATAATTGGTATGATCACGCTAAATACGAAGACATTAGTAAGCTTTGCAATGATGTCTGATTTTGAATGAACTCAAGAACCGATGCGGTAATATAGGACCCCGGAAGTAGGCTATGCGAGATAATCCGCCGCGTTTTATGCCAAAGGTGCTCAGCATAACAAATGGTCTATGACTTTGGATTCTCTAGGTGTGCTCAAAGCTGCATTCCCATGCTAGGGTTAACTTTGTGCATCACGACTGCCGTCCCTTGGTGATGTTAACCCAAGCGACTCCATCGAACTTACAGGCCCCAGTTGGCATTTTAGATGGGACCCCGATCCGGCAGATCACCCGACCGGTGAAAATGGTTATACGTCGGTATAGCCTGGGACGGTGTGCGCGAATCTCTTACGTTCCTGGATTGGATGTATTCGAGGAGCGGTCAGGTATAACAGCGCTGTAACTAGGAAGCTAAGGTGTCCGAAGTTTCTCGGGCGGGGCCCCGATCCGGCCTGGCCAGACACATTGGCGCGGCTCTACGTAGCGGGAACAACCAAGCCAATGCGCACTGAGGCCTAGTCATTTGCCAGAGCTGGGCCCTCACGGTGGCTAGTTTTATGATGCAGAACGGGTACCGCTGGCCTGCTCCACCTTTGTCCAGCAATAACGGACAAGGCTTACTCGAGCTTAAAACCAAATACAGGCTGAGCGCGCACCGAATCTACGTCCACAAGCTTCTGGCTATTGATATTCAATGTAGTGGATCAATTAACACATTATTCCTTGCTTTACAAAAGGCTTTAGTCATGCGACTGTCGTCTGCACAATGTCGTCTCGTTGACACAAAAGGAGATGCACTCCAGGGGTGTCCACCCTCAACACTGCCGGCTTCAGCACCCGGAAGTACCGCAGGGATGATGCCGGTATCGGGCTGGACGCCATGCATCCACCCTGTCAGCGTGCTGTTTTAAACCAGGGGATATTCATGACATGCTGGACGAATGCATGTCTTCCAGCCGATGGAGCGTAGCGCGACAGTTTTGGCGACATCTGGTCCCTCCATCGACCCTTGGCCAGTCGACGCGGCTCAGCTGCTAAGTTTAGTGACTGAGTTGCTGCTGGCTGAAGATGCCTTCGGTCTGGACGTGGCGCAGGTCCCGAGCATTTCGCAGCAGATGGCACGCCTGGCGCTGTAAGCGAGCGATTTCCGACGCCAGTTCAGACGGTTAGTTTAGTGCTGGGCATGCGTCTTCACCCATAAGTCAGACGGGCCTGCCTGCGTCCCGGTGATAAATGAAGCTCTCAGGATGACAGAGCACTCAATAGGGAAAACTCACAGCGCAGGCTGCCTGGCCGTTAAAGACCCGAACAGGCGCAGCTTTTTCTGCCCGTCATTGTTGTTAACGCCCAGTAAATTCACGAGAGGCGTAGCCAAACCCATCCCCTCCAATATAGACCAACCCGGCCACGATATTTATTTAGAACTGAACTGGCACGGATTGAGGCAAGTGCTCAAACACAAGCACGAACAATTTTGAATTAAGTTAGCATAATACCATTAATTCGTAGGACGCTGAAGTAGAGCTCGTAGAGCACCGACATGCGGCTCCTAGTGAGTTTTTCAGAACATTCAGACCTGCCGAGCTGACACATAATGAGGCAAGTGGAAGCTGAAGACATATTGTATTGTTGCTGTTGTGGCGCCGACCGACGCTAAAGCTCCTCTGGCATTCGGAGTCCCGTCACTGCCCCGTTCAGCAAATGTTCCCTTGGCCGACCCGAGATCCCTTGTCGACACAAGGCCGTATGTTAAGCTTTGTGGGCCTCAGACAGCCACCTTAATCGTTTCAGGACCTCGACCAATGCTAATCGCGGGCCCGGCCTTACTCGTGCTTGGGAAATGGGCTCCCGGGGTTCAGACCGACACGGAGCTAACTGTTCGGCGTCGTTGGTCTCTGGTCGACACAGACAATCGGTGCAAGACGCCAGCTCTCTGATATTCAGGTCACGGGCCTACGGGCCGGGATCTTTTGTGTGACCTACACCCAGCCCTCTGACCCTTACGCCCTCCACAAGCAAGTTCTTAATTGTCGCCCCAGGTGGGCACTCCAGGCCTATCGAACCCTTGCGAGGGGGGGGGGGGGGCGTGTCCCATGTGTCCCCTCCCCCTTCCTGTGGTGTACAGTTGATCTATCTCATGGTATTGGACACAGAGGATTGATGGAAAATGAAGAGCTTTCAAACGTTAACGGCTCGTTCTTTCCTAAGCACCAGCTGACAACCAGGAGCCAGCGCATCAGCGGTTCTTCCTGCGGACAGCAGATTGGGGGGACTGCCCCTCCCCCTTCCCGTTAACTTCGGACAAAATTGAACATCAACCTAATGATGGACTCGACATAGCGTTCTTTTCGGTGTTTCCAATCATGAATGCAATGTATATTCACTTTTTCAGTTCTCAACCGTCTTTGCGTATGCCCTAGCGTTACCCTGACGCCCATGGCAACCGGTGGAAATGTCGGCAGAAGCTACCTTTAAGCGCGCAATCTCCCATAACGGTTCGCTTATTCGCTGCCCAGCCCGAATGAAAAATTAAGCACCGCAGTCATACAAGGCACCGAAATTGAAAGAAGTAGACTCACAATACACATAACAGCCCAGAAAACTTCACTTTCATGGAAAGCGAGGTTTTCAAAACACCCTAAGATGTGCCCCGGTGACGTCAATCGGTTGAATCGTGCAAACGCGTGTAGACGCGTAGGGATGAAAACAGCCCAGGCGTATTCAGCTTTCCAGGGATCCGGTTAATGCGTAATTTCATAGGTTTTATAGGCATTCATAGGTTAAAGTGTAATTCAATTTCATAGGCATGACGTTTGCATTATTCTCACAGTACCTGTGACAAAATGCAGGTCTTAAAACACGTGGGCTTCTGCACTCCAGACAGTCATCGAAACTCCAACTCAGTCGTATGTGCTTGAGCACAACACAGGTCTTCGAAGTCATCGCAATATGCTTCACGTCACTACTACACGTCACCATCTGCTTTTCGGAGCACTATCCACACAGCTGCCGCACAAGCCTGAGACACACGGCTCCACCGCCCACCGTAGGCTAGTCTGGGGCAGCTTGTCTTTGAACACGTTGTAGCCCTGTTGAAGCAGGGGGACGTCGTCCAGGTTTTCACTGGCTGTGTAGATGGTCGTGACGTCACTGATGCCGAGGTTTCAGTATTACACCCCAGTGCAGTGCAAAATATCCTCAACGTCTCTCGTCGACAGCTCTCTTCAAGCCTTTCGGGCTTCGATGCTGAGAGAGCAGTAGCCCACGGGCACCGTATGTGCTCGCAGCGTACAATATCAGGCGCCCCACACGTGCCCTCATGCAAGCGTCCGGCTGGTGAAGACTCCACGTCTCTAGCGGGGCGGCAGAGGTTGACATCTGACCTCTGATCGCGCGGCGGACGTGTGCACACTGCGCTACCAACGACGACACCGCCGCGCTCTCCGCTGATATTGGATATCCGCGTGAATCCGAGCCTGGTGGTGTGGTATCTTCGAGAAGTACGGATGGCTGTGTGCGGCCGACGGCCAGCAGCACCCGACAGACGGTGCTCTTCCAACAGAAAACTTTGCAGTTCGTCCTCGCTCTTGAATCAACAATCATCAGCGCTGGTTGACTACCGCACATGTAGCCCATTTTTTGCAGTTAAATGTTATTCTTAACTGTTTGACTAATAATATTTATGCTAAAAAACGGATCGCGTTATCACCACTTCTGAAAATTATGGCAGGAGCCCTTTCTTTGCTTGTCATTTGTACGGTTTTGACGGTATGCCGTGGATTAGTGAGTGAATGGAAAAACGCAGCTCTTGAAATGCTCTGAAATAAGCTTTAAGAGCAAACATTGGCACCCTTTGCTTACCGTGAACCGTGCCATTTAATTTTTTGCTATATTGCCTATGCCTGCCCTCCCCTTTCCAATCCAACTTTGATCCGCCTATAGCCACAACCATCCTCTATCACTCTAGGATATCCCAAAAACAGATGTGTGGTGAAATATCAGGTTTTTGGAGTTGTTTCAAAAGCCATAAAAACGTATAATGCACACCGTGGAAACGCCCCTGCCAGACGTATCTTTCACTGTAATGACCCGTTGTGTTCAACATATGCATGTACTGCATCAGTTCGCATGACCGAACACTGCTACTTATTGATGTTTTGTCCCAGCACTGCACATTCCTTCAAATCGAGTAAAGCTGCTCAAATTGACATAACATGCCCCCCCCCCCCCCCCCGCCAGAAGTATTTCCTGGAGTCGCCTCTGTCGAAGACAAAAGTTGGACCTTCCGTACAACGTGCCCAAAATAACGCCAGAAAAAAAACTGAGAAAGCTTCAGAGCTCCATCATGGCAGAGAGGGACACAGGGGAGTAAGAAAGCCACGACACCATGAGCAAGACAAATAGGGGGAAGATGCGAATCTCGCCCTTCCTGAGATAATAGGTTTAGCAGATCGGGACCACTCCGCGGCGCCTCTTGGGTGCACCACCACCCTCACGCGAGTCGTTTTGTATCATCCTTATGAGAGATCGCGGGGTGTGAATGAAAGTGCCGAACCCTCAGTGCTCGGTAGGGCCCCACAAATATCGTCCGAAAAAAACTCCACAGAACTGCTTTCTCTTCATATGGAAGCGCTCGGCGAGATGGCGCGAGCGCATTTCAGGTGCTGGATTCTCAGGATGGCGCCGGTGGTCACCGACTGTTTGTAGCTGCGATAAATTATGCCCGTGACGAGATCGCTCCGGCAGCCGAGCGCGCGCGGCGCCGTCGATTCTGGGCGCCGTCGACCGTCGGCCCGTCACATCGTTGGTCCGTCACGCCGTCGGTCCGTCACGCCGTCGGTCCACACGCCGTCGGCCCGTTACGCAGTCGGTCCATCACGCTGTCGGTCCGCCACGCTGTCGGTCCGTCACGCCGTCGGTTCGCCACGCCGTCGGTTCGCCACGCCGTTGGTCTGTCACGCCGTCAGTCCGCACGCCGTCGGTCTGTCACGCCGTCGGCCCGACACACCATCGGCCCGACACACCATCGGTCCGTCACGCCGTCGGCCTGACACACCACCGGCCCGACACACCATCTGTCCGTCACGCCGTCGGCCCGTCACGCCGTCGGTCCGTCACACCGTAACCTCTTGGTATCCGGGCGCTCAGCACTGCAGTGCGGTTGTACAGGTGCTGTACGGGTACCCGGTGCACACGTTTTTGCTTTCATTGGATAATTTCGTCGTAGAGCCATTGTTCCCACGCTGCACGTGTGGCGTTCGCGGCTTAAAGGGATTTGCGGACTAGCTGTTTGGACGAGGTGTTTGGAATATCATAGCCGTATCGTTAGTATTCAGTCCACATTGTGTTGTTCCGTTAACACCGATGTTCACTACCCTGTGATGGCGGACTATTGGCAAGTAAACGAGCCATGGCGATAAACGGGCGGGCCATTTCAACGTGAGATAAGTCCCGGCTTGATCGTCAACATACCGCTGGCAGGAAATTGATCGCATCGAATCGCTGGCATCGTAATGAAAAGCGCGCTGTCGCGTGTAGAATGTGTGCAACCCAGGGGGCGTAGAAGGAAGGATCATTTAAAATACTTATCAAAAGCTTAGCGGAGGGTCACTTCGTCAAATGTTTAAGAACGCTGCGTCATTTTATACGATAAACTGTGCGCATGTACTTAGTCCAACTATACACATAAAAACCTAGAGTTCTAGCGCACTCTAGAAATTGATTCTAGCTAAAAATATGTATGTTACTGAGACAA
>NW_023596576.1:16233293-16379770 GCF_011947565.3 Pollicipes pollicipes
GCTTAAATGCTGGCAGTGCCCTCAACGCTTCAAAATTAGCGTCAGAAGGTCACTCATTAGACGTACATTTAGGCACTGCGCTGATCGGACAGGACTGCATTCCGAATTGATAAGAATCAGACAGATTTTAGGGAGCAACGGTTTTTCAAATTCCCACGTTGAAAACGAAATGCAACCACATATGACAACACACTTTGACAGCAAGCCAAGACAAGACATCCCATTAACCATCAAACTGCATTATCAAAATTAATTGACATCTGCCTATAAACAAGACGAAAAGCTGTATGGGGAATTGCCTTTTGACATGTAAAAGGCAAAAACCACAAATAGAAATTTTCACTTATTATCGTAATAAGAAAATCTCAAACTTTTATACGAGAAACAGCCCAGAAAAACTCGACAAACTAAAATGCACCAGTGTAGTGTGCCAATCCAAATGCAATATCGAAGGCTGCAAACTTTGTTCCATACATTACATTGGTGTGACCACGACACTCTCACGACGTCTGACAATGCACTTAGGTGACGGGACACCTCTGGACCACATGCGACATGACAGGACAGGACATTGACACGACAACTGACAGACAACGCTGAAATTTTACGGATGTGCAATGACAGGAGACGCCTTCACATGTAGGAAAGTATATTCCTTAACGAACCCACTCCAGCGTTAAACAGATAAACAAATTCTTGGAGAACTCTTGAACTATTAGTTGGTGGGTGATGAGCACTCTTGACGTGATTGTGGCAATAGCGTTCTCATTGTGTGTTTGCAGCGCTCCCATTGTGAGCGTATTTTATACGCATCAATGTGAAAACAGTATTCTGTCTTACTTCAATAAGCCATGCTTCATTTGTGTTCTCCGCACCAAATGATGTTTTCCAAAGAAGTGCACAATTTTCTGTCCTTTAAAGCTCAAAACTTATTTGTTGTGCCGTTTAGTCTTCTCCGACGGTGAGACAGGAGCTTGAAACGTTAGAATGTACATAGTGACGAATATATGAGCAATTTTGTGCGAACCATCTTTAACTTAAACGATAATGCCATGTCAAAAGCCCAGAAACTAGAACGATGCGTCAAAAAGCTCGTCAATGCTCAGTCAGCAGTTACTTTTCATAGAACATACATGCATATATATATATATATATATATATATATATATATATATATATATATATATATTTGCATGACTGCGCAGCACAGAAAATTAGGTGCCTTTGACCTGGTTGGTGGTCTGTTCGAGGCATTGTTTACTACGCATGTGGTTTCCGGTAAGTAGATATAAAGTTTTGCTGAGAAACATTCGCTGGTGACAAATACCCTAACCAAACAAGAGATTAGCTGAAACAGACTAAGTGTGGTATATTATTGTCAATGCACATCCGGAGACTATGAAACTCGCCAGGCCACACATAGTTATCACTCGCTGAAATCAGCGATTTTAAAAGGTGTTTGGTTAAGTGATGGTTAAGTGATAATCACAACACTTGAGCATCGGATACTTGTGTTTAATTTGTCCTGCTAACCCGCCTGAACCGTTTGCTTGCGAAACGGTGCCTGACAGGCGTTGCCTCTCCTTTGTATCACTTAATCTTGTTTAAGCGTGTCATATTTTGTATTGTCTACCCGTGTATATATTTGCGACCATGTTTGGTTTTCACCTAGTATGAGGCGTGTCGGCCAATTCAGGTCATTTAACGCTTTGAAAAGCTGCTCCACACGAGTGTTGCAGCGACGTGAGTGAAAAAAAAACAGCTACAATTTGCGGAGCTTGCCAGGAGCCGTGCATCAACCCGTCTTCATGCATGGCTTTTCTTAGACCCCCGTCCACGTCGATTGGCAACAAATGGCGTTGGTCCTCCGAGCCCCGTGGGGTCCATCCATGCATGCTTACATCACAGCCAGCTGCGCCCAATCTCATGACGCAGGATGTCGTTTCGCCGCTAGCCGCCATAAGACGGGCCGCCGTGGCCGACGCTCCCGGCGGTCCCGCGACGGCTGGTGCTGGTGCGGCGGGTGGGTCCACACGACGGCTGGTGCTGGTGTGGCGGGTGGGTCCACGCGACGGCTGGTGCGGCGGGTGGGTCCACGCGATGATGATGCCACTGGAGGCTCGACACGTCCCAGCGCCGCCGCCGGCCACTCATCCCGCGTCACGCTGGTCGGCAGCTGTGACGCTCAACCGGGTCACGGCCCACACCCGACACTAATGAGTTTCGGACACCGCTCTCAAGTTTTGATGGTGTCCAAAGTTTGGCGGGGGAGGGGGGCGGCGCGACTCATGTTGAAGGGTCGGGTGTAACGAAAAATTCCGGTACTTACGCTAAGAATGTCAGCCTCATATATTCCTAAATCGTATGGTGTCTTTGTCATTTGTTAGGTGTTCGCGCTGCAACATTTGCGCAGCATTTTGGATTCAGTGTTTGCTGTACAGGAGAGCAATAAACCCCAGCAGGGTTTCCAGCATTGCGGCAATCTTTCAAGTCATCGCACCTGGGTGTCGTCAGTGGAGGCAAACAAGGCAAAAATCGCCTTTGTTCTGTTATTCCACGTTTATTCAGCATGGAAAGCAAATACTGCTTAGAATCATAATCTGTTGTTCCAAAACACGGAGCCGAGGAGACGTTTGTGTTGGTGGCGTCGCATCAATTGTGGCTAGGAGGGGCACCGGCTTAGACTGAAATATGGTCCGTGGTGGTGGTTGGTGACATGGTTGATGGTGGTTGGTGACAGGAGTCGAAAGACTCCTGGCCAAACGTGCCAAAAATATCCCAGCGTCGCAGGTTTTCTGGTAATAACCAAGTCGTCCGCGTGTACGGACGCCAGGCATAACGAGGTAGTGGCGTGCCTGAGCCACGTGTAATAATTCATGGCTGGACAGCGAAACCGCAATGAGGGCTTCTGCTTCTGTCCTGCTTCTGTCTGTCTCTGTTGCTCTCCCTGGCGACTTGTGCCTTCATGGAAGCGTTTCTGTCAAACATATGTAGCAATCATCTGGTATCCTCGTAATCGTAATCTCGTGTGTATGGTATGGAACGGGGACGTAGTTTCCTGCTCGCCGGTGATACCGCTAATTCCAAAGAAGTGCTGTCATGTGTGCTGAATACTTATCGTTTGCTCTTGAGCGCGTGAAGTGCGCATATTTCCCATTTGTCAATTGATTTTAAATTTAAAATAGTTTTGCGTGGATGGTAATGCTGCGCGACAAGAGTATCGTTTCTCTCGATCGAGAAGGAAATACGCATATGAACTTGACTTAGCACGTTTGGGATTGTTTCGCTATAAAGTATCCAATGTATGATATATCATGAGGAGTTCGTTAGCCTATTTGAGAGATTTCGGATTCATTGCGCCTTTTATCGCCATTTATGGGCTATTTGTAAATTCTATTCGTTCCATACATCCATGCATGCGCTCAGCGGTTGTATCTCTGTTGAGTGTTACAAGTTTTCCTTTTTCGCCCTTCGGTCGAAATATTTATGTCTGGGCTATACTTGAGGCATCACGGCATAAAGCAGACGTGCATGGCGTAAGGTAGATACGTGAGATAGGTAATGCCGTTGTCGGCGTTTTCATTCGATCTTCAGGAATTGCGTTGCCGCACGTTCACTGCCTTGTTGATTCCCATCTGTTCGTGAAGTCTTTGCTAATTTGTACTCAAATATTTATTCTGGAACCCGTAATTGTCAACTCACAATTTGAATGTACCGTGTATCATGTAGGTATCGTGATGATACTTGGTGAGCATAATGGTTCCGTTTGGTTGATAAGAAAGCACACGCTTTGACATGATCCAACTCATTAAAAGGCTTTGCAAGGCATTTTAAGTGTTTTAAAGCGCACTTAAAGGCGTTCTGAAATATTGTTCTGTGTCGTGACGGAAACACTGGAGCATTCCAATCAGCTACAATTTCAGCGAATACATTCGTTGCGTTTTTTCACCACCCATGAGCTACATTTCGCACGCGTCCATGCGTCGATTGATTCAGCAGCTGAATTTGCATCGATTACAAGACGATGCTGCAGATTATGTCCTCACGTAACTGCTAGCAACATCAACGCATTTCCATAGTAGCAAAGACACATTGTCCATGCAATGGACGGACTACTGGCGTATATGGTCTCGTATGAGCAGACTCCTGTCAAAACTAACGCGCAGGCATCAGTCAGCGATAAGGTCATTAAAACCCTGCTTGCCAGGAAGTAACTGGTGTTGAGTCCTTGCCACTTTACGTGCAATGGCAATATGGATTGCAAAAGCTCACAAACTTCCCAACTACATTTGATTAGTTTATGCACCTGTTACAAACGTCGTTACTATCCTGTGAATTTTGTCGTGGCCGATTGTAGAGTACGAAGTCCCGTAGCGGAGCTGGCCCATCGCACGTGGTAGCATCGATTGTTTCACTCCAGGATTTGGAGACAGGTACCTTCGGAGAGTGCTGGCACCTGGGCGAGGAAAAAGACGCTGCCTGGGCTTCAATTGTGATCCTAACGCTACAACGTTCGAAGAATGCGTTTTGGAATGCTGTTCCCGAACGGAACCTGTCCTGCAAGCTTAACACCCGCCGGCCGGGATGTTGCTTCTCCTCTCCGGAAGGGGCAAGGCCGGCGGTGTGACGGTATGGTAATTGTCCTCTCGGGAAGGGGCGGGACCGGCGGTGTGACGGTATGAGGCGGTGTGACGGTATGATATATTGTCCTCTCGGGAAGGGGCGGGACCGGCGGTGTGACGGTATGAGGCGGTGTGACGGTATGATTATTGTCCTCTCGGAAGGGGCGGGACCGGCGGTGTGACGGTATGGTAACTGTCCTCTCGGGAAGGGGCAGGGCCGGCGGTGTGACGGTATGATATATTGTCCTCTCGGGAAGAGGCGAGACCGGCGGTGTGACGGTATGAGGTGGTGTGACGGTATGACATATTGTCCTCTCGGGAAGGGGCAGGGCCGGCGGTGTGACGGTATGATATATTGTCCTCTCGGGAAGGGGCGGGACCGGCGGTGTGACGGTATGGTAATTGTCCTCTCGGGAAGGGGCGGGACCGGCGGTGTGACGGTATGAGGTGGTGTGACGGTATGATAAATGTCCTTTCGGGAATGGGCAGGGCCGGGGGTGTGACGGTATGATATATTGTCCTCTCGGTAAGGGGCAGGGCCGGCGGTGTGACGATATGACAATTGTCCTCTCGGGAAGAGGCGAGACCGGCGGTGTGACGGTATGAGGTGGTGTGACGGTATGATAATTGTCCCAGGGCCGGGGGTGTGACTGTATGAGGTGGTGTGACGGTATGATAATTATCCTCTCGGGAAGTGGCAGGGCCGGCGGTGTGACGGTATGATAATTATCCTCTCGGGAAGTGGCAGGGCCGGCGGTGTGACGGTATGAGGCGGTGTGACGGTATGATAATTATCCTCACGGGAAGTGGCAGGGCCAGCGGTGTGACGGTATGAGGCGGTGTGACTGTATGATAATTATCCTCTCGGGAAGTGGCAGGGCCGGCGGTGTGACGGTATGAGGCGGTGTGACGGTATGATAATATCAGGGTATGATGGTATGACGGTGCGAAGGCACTTCCTCTTACTATGAAGCCTAAATTAGGCTATTACCACAAAACAACGGAGTCCTCGGCACCTATTAAATCCAGCAATGTTCAGTGTGTTCTTTTAAAGTGAGCCGGTTACCTCTCCGGTCAGATCCACCTCAAAATGAGTGTTCCACATTGAATCATATTTGTATGGGATTTGAAGCTGAAATAGCTCTATTGAAGATCACTTGGTGCGGTTCACAGCCTTACACTTCCTAATACGGTAAATCCCTTGAGCTTCTGAGCTACACGCCCGCGAAGATGTGCGGATTATTTCGTGCAGGCTATTTGGAGGTCACCCAGGTATCAATGACGCCTTAATATCGTTATTACAATCGTCCCATTCCTTGTCCATGAGGCGATCAGGGCCGAGACAAATATCACTGTCGAGTCGTCCATATCTGTCTTCGTGGGCACGATTTCCAAATCGAGCGGCCGCCAATTCACTCTTAATCAATGTTGTGCGAGGAACGATGATGCAATCAAACAGGGGTGTACTGAGGAGCACACCTACTAAATAGAGAAGTTGTGTTGTCTACAGCAGCCTTTTCCATTTCAAAGTATACCAATAGTTACAAGTGAGCTTATTTGTCATGTCTGACGCTTGCTTCAGCGTCTTCATACGTGGAACATTACCGTTAATGTTGAGCGTAGACTATCATTTGATGCCTGGTAAGTGCCCAAAAGTGCTTCTTGTTGCCCATGAACAGCAAGCAACCGATTTTTCACTGAAGTGGTCATGCAGGCCTTCGGTGATGAAGTCATACCTCAGTCTCTTGACAGGATCTGAGATCGAGATCTGATCTGAGAGATCTGATTCGCTGTCTCATTGATGGTTTTTTTTAGGATGGCGTCCCCCTCGCCTGGTGAAAGTGAGAAGAGAAATTCACCTTCTGCCACGGTCGCAGTAAATTTAGCGAAGAAAATAGGTGAATGTTATCCCTCGACATAGGAAGGTGCATTCTAGTGTTGACGTTAAATATTATTCCGAAAGCGTTGCCGCGGGGGCTGAATCACGCTCACGCCTTTCCCAACGGCGGAGAGAGGTGTTCCCTTTCTTTTATCGGAGTATGCAATCATGTACTGACCAGATAGTCATATCTGAAAGGCTTGGTGTTGGAAAAGGTATTAAAGGGTGCGACAGCCAGGGGACACAGGGTGGATGGTTGCCCCAGTAACTGAAAACAAAAACGTAACACCTTTGTGATGAAGTGTGATACGTAACTTAGCAAACACATCCCGACCTGAGTGACCCAATTAAAGTCATGAGATCTGCCGGTACCGTGCCATCCAATCACTTATTTTTTCTTTTTTTGCGATTCGATCTTATTTGTGTGCTGTCGGCTGGTAAAAAAACACTAGCATTGCTTCTTGTGTCATGCGCTTGTGAAATGAAATCCGTTTGATGACGATGAAATTGCAAAGATGGATATAGTTATAGGTTTGCGGAAGAAAATTATATTTTCTTCGTCTTCACAATCATTAATTTTGCTCTCATGTCAGAGTCAAGATTGTAATTTTAAATGCGCCCTGCTCCCAGCTGCGCAGTGCGAGTTCCCTTCGGGCAGATTGTCGTCTGGATGAACTTAAGAAGCGTTAGTCTCCAATTAAACCCGCACAGCCAGCAGATGCCTCAGAAGTTGGTTGTATGTCCTGTTAAAGGCCGGCTCGGCGACTCCTGTGATAACAGAATTGCTCAGCCTTCTACAAAGGCAACGGCGTCGCTCACGAATGAATACGATGGGGTATGTTGAAAGCATTTCACTATTTTGTGACTTTCCTTTTGATTACGAAGAAGTACACCAAATTTATGTACCCTTTTTCTAAACACATATTCTTCGTTGACACGATCAGATTGCTTTCAATACGATGCGCTTTCTAAAGACCACTTTGAACACAAAAGTAATCCACGCTAGAAAGTGCTCATGCTCATGTGGTGCTCATGTGGGGCCAGTTGAAATGCAAATGGTGATGTGTAAATAAAATGAAAAGTACATGATGCAGAAAACGCATGGTATGCCATTGATAGCTCACATATATAAAATGGCATTGGTGATATCTTCGGCCATCACCGCCGTGATGAAACGATCTCTAGTGATCTAGAAAATGCAGTTTACGGGACGCGACCGCCTGCAATGGATAACACGTGTCCGCGATGGCGGGGGTGCAATCTTTTTCTAAACGTCTCCGTTTCACCCTGGATGGCATTGATGAGTTTCGCGCACGCCAGCGGCCCCAGTACGCCCGAACCCTCACCCGCGAGGAGCTGGGACGATGGCGAGAGTCCCTGGCGGCTCACCTGACAGCCATGACGGGCGGCTGCACGGCCCACGACCTCGCGCGCCATGACATCAGAGCGTTGTCGTGGCGCGGCCCAGTACCTCACGGCGGGTGTGACGTGACTCGCGGCGGTGGCGTCTGGCCGTGTACCGCGCCCCAGCCGGCCGGGTGCCAGCTGGATGTGTTACGGCTGCCATGCCATTGTAGTTGTCTGTGCACGGGCGCCTGTGTTATGCGTTTCATGGCCTGGTGGCACTTCATTTCCTCCACGCCGGTTGCATTGTGGAGCCCCGAAGTGCAATACGTTGGGGCACATTAGGCGCATTGTTTTTTTTCATCACGCCAGGTGTACTGTGCAGTTGCGGGGACTGCACTCTTATACACCGGCTTCGATCGGGCACGGCTGCCTCGCGGTCCGCCGACGTGGCCCGACCGACCGGCCGGGCGGCCCCTGCCTGCGGGATCTCTTCCCCGCCGCCGGCGGGCCGACTTCGACCTGGCGCTGGCCCGGAGCTGACCTGGCGCTGACCCGGCGTGACCGTCACGCCGGCAGGGCTGCGGCGACGACCCGTGCCTGCTGCGCACGCGGCGCGTGTGGTGTCCGACGGCGCACGGCTGCCGCCGCGCCCGCCGGCCGGCCACCAAGCAGGTGTGCGACATGGCCTTGTGTCACCTGACGACGCGACTGCGGCACTCGATGCGCGCCGTCGCCGCGCCGCCCGCCGCCAACTGCAGCTGGCGCGTCGGCGCCTGGGGAAAGGTCAGAGGCGGGACGATTGCGAGCTTTCGGGGCCGGCCATCCCGCCGATTGAATTGCCTTGTGGTGACGAAGGAGTCTGCCTTTTGCCGCTGCTCTGCCGCGACTGGATTTGAGTACGACTGTTTCGGAGATGACGTGTCGCCGGCCATTCCCTCCGGTAAACCGACGCTGCCGCCGCAAAGCGCGGCTGTCCGTCCGGCCCGCCGTCAAGGCACCGTCCGGCGTCCGACCCCTGCTCCGTGACGTTATTTCAGTGTAACTCGCTGTGCGGCGAGGGCCAGATGAGCCGATCGGTACTCTGCATTGATCCCAGCTCCGATCAGAGCGTGGAGCGGTCTCGGTGCCCGCGGCCCGTTCCCGATGCGTACACGCTGTGCACTCAGGTCAGTGAAGGTCGCGGCCCAGCCAAGGCCGCTGGCGCGGCGCCTCATAAGGACCAGTGGTAGTGTCGGGTGTATTCAGCAAGATCGTCAAGTGGTCCGGGGGGGGGGGGGGGAAGGGTGCTAGCTCTAAAGTTTGCAAGCGCTCGCGGACGCCGTTGTGTACATTGTCAGTTCAGTGCTCCAGGAGCACCGGATCAGGTTTGTGTGGCGGCAGCCATGCCTTCAATGGAAGTAGCTTTAGCAGGAGGTGGAATGAACCTGTTGTAACCCTGTCCAGGACTGTTCATCTGCGACGACCGCATGCGTCGTGCAGCGACAGCTGTGCTTGCGATGGCGGGCGGACTGGTGGTCGTCCCACCCACGCTGTGATGACCCGTGCTGACCCGCGCCCACAGCCGTGCCTGCAGTGGGAGGTGGACGAGTGGTCGCCGTGCTCGGTGCTCTGCGGGCCCGGCCTGCTGACGCGCCAGGTCAGCTGTCCGGCGGCCAGCCGCTGCGACCCCGAGCGCCGGCCGCTGGACTCGATGCCCTGCTGGGAGCGGCCCTGTGCTCAATGGCAGACCGGTAGGCTGCGCATGACGCCCGTCGTGGTGGGGCCGCCCCTCCCCTACCGCGCACTCCGCCCCAGAAGCCGGCTAGCCCTGCGCCAATGGGAGGCCACAAATCAGGCTTCGAAGGCCACAAATCAAGCCGTTGCGCTTGGCTGCCTAGGACCGTTACAAATAATGTGTGGACTGCGGCAGCAGCCACGACAGCCGGCCAGGCGCCCGGCCGGCGACGGCTTCGCGTCGTCTGGGAGAGCGTGCCGAGAGACGTTGTCGCCGCTATCTGTCAATTAGCACGAACACGGTCTAATTACACGCTGCGACAATTGGCGAACCCTGATTGGGGCGTCTTGTTAGCCGGTTGCCGAGGCTGGACTTTGGACGGGTGTCGTGCTGGGTAGACGGCTGCGCCTCGGCTCAGCGGCGTGCTGCGCCTGGAGAGGGGCTTCCTCCGAGACAGACCCTGGTCCGTGGTGGATTGTGGGATGGGGGCGTGAACGCATCAGCTTCTGAGGTCATTTTTCATGACCTTAGAAGAAGATTGGCTAGACATTGGTGAACCGATCCCTCGCACTAATACGTGAACCTGTTAAGGTAATTATTGTCGCCTTGTTTTCCACTAATTGTACGTGAGCCTTCCCGTCTTGCGATTGACGTGATCTTGAAGATGTGCATGCGTGCCCGTTTGGGTGGTTGGGTGCGTGGATTTGGGCGAGTCGGTGGGTGCGTGGGGGGGGGGGGGGAGGGGTGGGAGGGAGGCTGAGTGTGTCTGTGTTCGAGGCAAGCTGTCTTGCGGATGCACGCCAGTGGTCACACCATATGTGGCCAAGCCTTCGCGACATATAAGCTAACAGAGGTTGTGCGGTGAAATGCTAGGTGAAAGGAATGCTGGACGTGAAAGTGTCCTTCTGCTTTAAGCGTGCATCAAGCTATCATTGCATGCAATCGGCTGACAATCAAACTTCGCAAATTATGACCACGCGTTGATAATTAGAAGGGAATACAAACGTCTATATAGCAGGGCATGTCACCGTCTGGTCTCATCTCGACAGCGTCTACGTGTGTGTGTGGTGTTCCCGTCGTGCCAGACCGGTAGCCTATATAGCGCCTCGGTGCCCGCCTGCGGGCGACGGCGGCGGATGCGCGCTCCACCCGTCTGTTGTCAGTCCATTGTGCGCGCCAGGGCTTATTGCCGCCCGAGGGGCTATGATGGTGCGCCGTCGTCGGGAACCGTCGTGGCCGACGCCGGCAGCACCGCACGTCACTGGCCGGATGTCCGCTGCCCTCGGGAGTCGCAGTCCTGTCCGTACCCCGCCTCTGGGGTCCCCGCCCCGCCCGAGTCCCGCCCGGCGCGTGTCCGTCACCGCCCGGTGTGGCAACCTGTGAGACCGCCCGCGCCTTCCTCAGGCGAGTGGAAGCCGTGCAGCAGGACGTGCGGCGGCGGCTACAGCATGCGCACGGCGCAGTGCATCAGCCTGGAGACGGGCCGGCCGACGTCGGGCTGCACGGGCGTCCGGCCGGAGACCAAGCGGCCCTGCGGCGAGACGGCGTGCCCGCGGGCTGCCGCCAACGGTGGGTGACGCGCGCGCGCGGCCGCGGGCCGGCTGAGGGCATGTGCGGCGGTGCAGCGCCGGCGAGTGTTCCGCCGGGCGGTGTCACGGGGCAGCCAGCGACGGTGCGGCAGGGACGGACGGCACCATACGGCGACGCGTCCATACCCGATCAGCGGCGGTGCGGAGCAAGGCTCGTGGCGCCGCACGGCCAGCTTTGGGTTTGCTAACGCCGCTTACTACCGAGTCGTAGTGTTCTTGTGTATGTTCCGTGATTTTGTATTGTTTACTTGCATTCACGTTCTCGGGTATGGCGCTTTCTTAAGTTATTCCATCGCCGGCTTTACTCCCGTCATAACTCGTACCTCTGTCAAAATTCATACAAAAATTATATCAATTTTCTACCATTTTTTCATTCATCATTCACCATTTCATTCATTCAAACATTGTATCACCAAACGTGATCTGTATTCGAAATTTGCATTCACCGCATCAGTATGGTCGACTGTCAAGTGATGATTGCGGATGCCATGAGGCATGCTGACACGCCAGATAATCATATTTGTTATTGGTGCTGATCACTACATGGCCAGTGAGGCGGCGATAGTTGCGCGACGTTTGTAAGAGGTCATGAATGTGTGGGGCACCTTGAAATAGTCCGCACAAGATCGTGGGGCCAAGCTTAGAAAGAAGACGGTTTTAAACCTTAAGTGGGCATGACTGTGAGCTTGACTGAATGATCTTCATAATGGCTGTCCGGGTTCAAAATTCCATACATATGTGGAACACTTTCTTAACGTGCGCAGTAACAGCGAGTGAGTACAGCACTTCCGCTTAGGGGAATTTCCAATAACAAATGACGTCACTCACCTAATAAAGCGGATAGTTTCTTGGGACTCCGCCTAGCCTAAACTGATCTAACTTAGTTTAACCTTTGCCTTGAGGTCAAACTGCAATGTGGGGGGGGGGGGGGGCGGGGAGGCGGGGTTTGCTTCATACCCAGCTGACTCATCGATCAAAGACCAAAATTATCTTACTTTTAAAGGTAAGATGATGCACTTTTTCTTTGCCTGGTTTCGTTGGTATTGTATGGTCTATAGAGTTTGTCATTAATAGTCGGTTTTATTTTGGAAGGCGGAATCAAGCTCAACCAGCGCAAGCATCTTCCGGGGTAGCGTCTGAATAGCTTGATAGTGACCGAGGTTAGTGCAGTGGTGCGTCTGCTCGCGATCCAACGGCGAAGCGTATGGCGGCAATGCTGCAATGCTGTAGCATAGCAGACGGAGGCAACATGATTGGCAGTGGGTTCCAGAAATGCTACGAATGTCTCATTAAAATAAGGATTGACAGTCCAAAAAGTAGCGTCAGTGCGTCGCTCACAGCTTTTGGAAATGAAATGGAGCGTATGTTTGTCCAGCCTGAGTGTCCAAAGAATACCCCAAACCATGATCCCTTATTGCATGCAGCGTCCAAAGTCCGTTCCATTGGCCATAAATAAAAAGTGAGACCAGACAATATCCTACGGCGAATGGGTCGTCCTCTTGGCATAGATTATCGCGTGGCTGTGACAAAATCGGGTTGCCAATCCCCAGGCGGCAAAGGCTACGCGGCTAACCAGTTACTCGGTTAGGCAGACAGCAGTAAACAGAATGTCGGACGAAGTGTGTCATTTATATTATGCAGTTCGTCTTCCAGACGATGAGACTATGGCTGGTAAATTTGGTTCTGCCATTATGCAGACACTTGCATTGATGTTCAAAAGTGTGTGGTCAAGAATGCACCGAGTGGAGCAGCGTCGGGCGTAAATACCATTACTAGCTCTAGCGTTTGCCAGCACCGATTGGCGTTCTGGCTTCACTACATGTACAATGCTTTAACATTAAAACTGAATGTTTTATGAAAAAGAAGAAGCAAGCACTTGTATCAAGTATGCTATGTCAGAAACTGGACCTCATAGTACTTGGCAATGTGAGCTTCCATTTTCAATGAACTTGGGCCGGATCATCATAAGGGCGTGGAAGCACCCCAGCGGGACGGGAGAACGTCGCCAGCGGGTCGGTAAAACGCCTCACGCCATGCTTAGGAATTACTTTAGCAAAACTATGCTGTGCTTCATGTGTAAGAATAATCCTGAACTAGAAACCCGATGGAATGTCACAGCAATAACAAACGCTCGCGACATAGTCAGCACCGGCTTTTCCCTTCCAATAGGTGGCAATGTGTTTTAACTCGTTGGCAATATTGTCTCAGACTGAGGGCATCGTCGCCAATACCTCAGTTCAAACGCTCTGGAAAGCAAGGAGATTAACCTTTAACTCTTCTGTGGGACGTGTGGGACCCCGGCAAATCATTGCGAGAGAACTGCTGGAACGTTTCATCCCTCCGTTGATGTCAGTTTTGACAGCGCCCTGTTTGAGCCCTGACTATGACAGTTAATCCCCCCTTCCTTTGTGCTTTTGATCGCTGAGCGTGGCGTGACGAGACGCCCGACTTTGGTGAATGACTCAACCACCAGATGATCGCTTCTCAAAGAATCCCGATCTATTTCGCTAACTAAAATTACCGGTAACTGTCACTCCCCGCCAACGATTTACGAGTTAACGTGCGGCGTCCCTTTCGTCTTTCCTTGACACTTGTAGGACATCCTGCTGCTGATTTCCTGTGGCAATGGTGCGCTCTGGGTTTGCCTCAACCTATCGAAGCCACAATGTAGCTCGCTGAGAGTAATGCCCACGATTGGGCAATGAACCATATGGGACCGTTACTGATAAGCAGGACGACTGAATATTACAAAATGCATTTAATAAACCTGATTTATGCCCAGAATCTCATCGTGATGCGTATTTGTGTGCATATCAGCTTTCCAAATGTATGTTATGCAAATCTGGTCCAAGCTAGGCCACGTCATTGCTTATTCACAACGTGTAGGGTGAATGCGCGTAAAAAGCCATTCCCTGGACGTCCATGAAAATTCACCTAAGATGACCACACACGACGCAATCTCTATCGGTTCGGCGACAGTACTGGTGGACTGCATATGTCTACGAACATTACGTTGAGTGGTTTCTAAGATTTGGCTTGGCATGCTGTTGACCTTGATTGACCCGATGTCGAATCTCAGTTAACTAGTAAGGTTAGAGGTAAAGTATATTTGATTAGTTGTAGGCACAACTCGGTATTTTAATCTTAGCATGTCCAGATTTCTCAATGTTCCGATGAGGTTCATTACATACCTCCGATAAACGCCGAAAAAAAACAAGAGAAAGGAAACACGAGAAATGAGAAACCTCCATAACTCTTATAGTCGGTGAATTTGTTGGCTGTGCGAACTTTATTCAGATACCTGAATTACTGTCAAGTCATTTTCCTGGAGGGGGTGGAGGGCTGAATTTGGATTTTCCCACCGACATTTCCAGCTGGGCTTGCGTATACGTGTGATGTTTTTCGCTTCATACCCCAACTGTGAAGACAACGTGTGAGCTAGCATGAGGCAGTTATTATTGAGTTATGCTAAGAAATGGATCAGCACTGATCATACTGACAGATCAGCATTTAGAGGCGAGACCTCCAAATATTAACACGCTTATGACGGGGGCACTTAACTAGTATAAATTCGCTGTATCATAGCTATCGTTCACAACATTCATGTATCAGTCCAAATAGCTGACATTTTCCACTGCAAATCATCCACGAATGCCTCGCGACTGGTTGATTTGAACGGTGTATTCGACTGCAAACACATCTGGCCACAGCAACTTGAGGCGCCATTGAATTACCCGTTGAACTTTGCGCACCCCGCAGCGATCGAAGCGCGGTGGATACGAAGTGCGGATCCTGCAGGATCAAAGCGCAGTAGATACGAAGCTGTCCATTTCATATTAGTATTTTGAAGCAGATCTGATTAAGTATGGATGGCTTTCATTCCGTGAGAACCCCCTATTTAGTCGCTATGGCCGAATTTAAGGGAATTGGTCCATAAAGTTCGGTGTTGCCCCGGGATATTCAAACGACACCCGAACCCTTCCATCCCCCGCTGAATCAATATCAACCAGCGGCCAGCAGGTCATCAACATGTGGAGTCACGGCACGGTCTCGACGCGGGACGATTTGAGTTCATCTGTTAGATGTCGTCTTGAGAAACAGCTGTACACATGCCTGCCATAGTCCTTATGGTGTCATATCTCTGCTCCTCTGAACATCTACTCGGAAAATTAGTTTGCAGAGCTCTCCGTGCTTTGGTGAACTTTGTCGTATGTTTGCCAATGGCAGACATATGACTAGATAAGAGAAATGGATCGTGGGACCACATCTCTAAGTCACGCATCCTAGAAATGGAATATGGGATCTGTGCTGCAGTGTTGTCGAAAGATTCCCTGCATAGAGAGGATCCGTATCGAAATTGTTTGATTAAAAGCATCAAATGTTTGATAAAAATATTTTTGGATTCTAAGCCTGTAATACATATGTCCAAAGTATCCCCTGGGGTCTTGAATGCTTGTCCTAGTTTTGTCAATAGATCCTTCGGTGTCCAGCATTTCTCGGGCATCTTGTTTATGAGTCTTTCAAGTTCAGCTTGTAGAGATCAAACTTTTGCCAAATAATGTCAGGCCTGACCAGAACCGGATTAAATGTCCCTTTTCCAAATTAAAAGTAAGAGTCCCACACCTGTATGGGGTTTTGAACTGAAACATCCGTCTTGAAAATTATTATTTGTAACTCACAGCCCTGCCCTTCTTAAGACCTAAGCCTCTCTAGTTTCTGAGGTACACGTCCGCGAAGATGGGGAGACTATTAAGGGAGAGTATTTCAAGGTCGCCTTGACATTCATGACGTCATAATACCATTCGAATCATGCCATTCCATATAAGCCATGTGATGACCAAGGCCAATCAAAATATGATGTTCGGATGGTTCACATTTGGTATTCATGAGCACGATTTGCATGTATAAAGGCCGTCAGTTGACTCCTAACCAATATTATGCAAGGTGCGACGATGAAATCAAACAATTACGTATCCATGAGCGTATTTACTGAACAGAAGTGTTATTGTCTGGAGCAGTCTTTTCTACTAAAGACTATACCAATATCAATAAGTTCTTGTTTCATCTTACTCCATGCTTAAGCTGTGCATTTGTGGGGAATATTATGCATAACGATAAGATAGCAGTAATAGCGTGATGTAGAATTCGATGCATGATGTGTGATGCCTCTTAACTTGGAATCGCTTGCATGTTTGAATGAAGAGTTATGCGTGGTGGCCGTTTACTTTATTTCGTTTGCGTGCATGCGTATTTTTTGCGTATTATTATTATTAGTTGGATGTTTACTGTATTGTAGTAGTGACTGGCAATCGCTTCTAGCTTAATCCGCTGAATTTTGCTAACCTTTGAAAACTGTTGCTCCTTGTTAAAAAAACAACTGAAAACCGAGTCATCGGCAGGCAATTTTCAATTGGTTTCTGCCATTCGTTTCGATACAGACATGTTGCCGAAATACCACCGCTCCACTCTCGTTGTTTTTCTACGAGCAGTAAGGCTATTAATACTGTCTTATTTATCTGATGCTTGCCTCAATATCGTCAAAGGTGAAACATTCCGTTTAAGCTTTAAAGATGCAACTGACTGAACACACGATAGTATCTGCTACAACTCTGTCATGGCATGTCACTCGCGTGCATGACATTAAACAATCATGAGGTACGCACATGGTTATAAGTACGCTGTACGCTGTATGTATAAGTGTGTATAAGTATGCTGAAAACATTCTTTTCTGTAAGGTGTTGGCTCCGCTAAAAATGCTTCAGGAAACTATCTTGTCACAGCTGGAAATGCACTGCATAGTTGCGTGGGTGGTGGGGTACAAAATAAGCAAACCATTTAATTGATACCATCTAGCACATGACCAAGTCCAACAGCCGTTGTTGCCAATGACACTGTGACACACTTGTAAATGGAACATTATCCAGATGTCTAACCAGCAACCCGCTACGCCGCTCCGTAGCTTAAAACAAAGCCACCAAGTTGTCACATTATTGTTTAGTTTGGCATCTGGCGTTTAAAGGCCACGTCGAAGGCGATACTTTAACCTTATGACAGCTTATGACAAGAAGATGTGCCACCTATGGTGAAAGCTGGTGGTCCATTTGTCCAATTATTTTACCGGTTGTTGACGGCCCTCTCACCATCTATGGATTACCTGGGACTGGTTTCTGCTACCACTGTCCTTCGAGATGGACCACACTATTACCAGGCTTGCACAACGATTCCTCCGTAGGTTCATTCGCGACCTCGCATCTTCTTAGTTTTTCCTACTGGAGTACATAACACCCTTGTGCTAGCCATGTAGTACCTTTCTCTTACACTTACGACACCCTCTAACAGCTTGGATCGTTTCGTCAGTTTCACAGTTTTGTTAACGAATTAGTCTCAAAGCTTATATTTTCTTTTTTGCAGTGTACAAACAAAATTTTAACGAGCACTTCTGTACACTAGATCAGTGAAATGGTTGGGCACAAAATCACGGCACAGGCGAGTGCGAGTACCATTCATGTCGACACAACCGGACCCAGACGCATTAACGCAAACCCAGTGGCACGTTTACTGCTACCCGATGGTTCCCCAGCGGGTTCTCGCCGCCGATTACCTGCCTCAAAAACTAAGCAAGCTATATTCACTGGGAAAGGGACATTGAAAAGCTCCAGTCAAACTGCATCAGACAACTGTCGGAAGCGAAAGCTGTGACCAACCTATCGGGGAAGAAAGCTGTGACCAACCAATCTGAAAAGAGAGCTGTGACCGACTAATTGGAAATGTTATTTTTGGCAGGTCAAATTGGCCCTTTATGGCGCACCTTTCTGTCGCACCAAGAACTAAGCTGCAAGCTCAATAGCAGAGGTCAAAAGAGCTCACGCCCGCCTACCACAAAACACCAATGGTCTGATCTGTCTCCTTGACCTTCACCCTGATTCGCCGTTTTTCGTAGCGCGGGCTGATAGAGGAGGGCAGTGACGCGCCCCCTCCCCCCTATCCCTGGCGTTTCCAAACTAATGAAAATAGAGCTTAGCGTGAACACCAGTAGATTCGTATCAACTACATCTCGCGATTACTATCCTTAACATTAATTTAATAGTTGAACGCATTATGATAGATAAGAAGTCGAGTTTCTCAGAAAATTGCTCTTCTCAGCTTTGCATCCAAGTGTTTCGAGCATATATGTACGGTATTTGGCTCTGTTAATGTGACAGTGCTGGCCGTCGTGCGTTCCGCGGCATCTTCGGCTGCGGTCTGCCTCCCGCGCCGACCGGAGATCGCCGTGCAGTGTTTTTTAAAAGTAATTTAATAATATAATACTAATTTAATGATGATTTCTTAAAACAGTGTCTCTAAAACCGCCAAGGCTTTGAAACCAGAGAAGCTAGCAATATGATTCTGGTGTCAGAATACGCACAATGGATACCCTATAGGTTACTGAAAATGTGCGCGTGGTTGCAAAATGTACCAACGAGGTATCCCCAAAAAAGACCTTAGGGGAGGGATGGATCCCTGTCAGGGGGAGGCTACACTTAACTACAACTATAACTACACTTGTCTGACAGGTAGTGCCAGAAATGAAGCAAGATAGTGCTGCTTCTGTTGCACTATTCAGGCTGGCTGATGCATCCAATTGCAATATTTACCATGCTTTGCCAATGAGAAAAAGCTGATGCCAAAATTGGTTAAAAACATGCCATGTCTTACGTCATGCGCAAACCTTTGCCATGATCGTGCATACAATAATTTTGTGGCTCCGCCACGAATAAAAATTGACCTAGTTTTTAAGCGACGCGTTTAGTCGTCCATCGCCTGGCTGTTCGCCTCGTGCTAGTTCCTTGCGTCGCCACCAAGGCTGTGGTCGTCGCTGCGTTATGCTGTACACAACGTATATGTAACTTGCCGCCAAACTTTTTAACGTGTGTGCCCGTCTTGAGATCACACTTTGTGTCTTTTCTTGTTTCGTTGCAATCAGGCAGCATGAGAACTACGCTGTTGAAACAAAGGAATATTTGATAACTGGTGCGACAATAAAACACAAAATACCGTTTTACATAAAGTGAGCAGCGTGCATCATTTGAGAAGCACACAGTTGGGGAAGCTAGCTTGTTGGGCACTGGACTCGCCCGTCTTAACCAGTTCAGCACATTGACGACCCTGGGCGCCCTTTCCTGTGGGTGTAATGCGTCTTTTTTAAGTAATATATCGCTTTTCTACTTAAATTTATGTATAGCATTATTTACAGGCGTGGCCAACGGTGAGGAGAGGTAAAGGGTCCGGATCCCCCTGTACTCTTGAGAACAGGACACTTCAAGGCGAGGAAGGTTTCATGAGATCGATGCCATCGCAGCATCACCTTTCGTCGTTCATGCTGGTTGGTCACAGGTATCGCCGTACAGCTATGAACATTATCTCGGCAGCCATTAAAGTACTTCATCCTCAAAAGTACAAAAGCTGTCTACTTGTCTCGGCCGACGAGATCCATCTTCACAATGCAAAAGCAGATCGGAGTCCACTTGAAGCCCAATACGTTCCCTGCGGGAAAATAGCTTGGTTTCTGCAAGAGTTTCTGAGACCAGCCCGTGTTGAGTCTAAATAAAGGACGAAGTGTGGTTAAAGCGTCTGCCTTCCGATCCACACTCTCGTGGCGGGATGGGCTCGAGTCGCCTCAGGCGCTCGCTATTTGGCCTTGACAGGTATGGCCTGCGGCCGGTGGCAGTGTCCGCACCAAAGGTCAGCTGACGTCAGAGGGCGGCGCGGCACGTTAAACTTTCGCCACTGAATTCTGCCGTTGCCCTGGAGTTGCACGATCGGATCGTAGGGGTCAGGGCTCACACAACAAGCACTGCTTAGCGTGAGCTCTGATCCCAGAAATCCATCCGTTTAAAAGGTACGGGTTAAATGTTTAAAAAAGGTAGTACAGGAAAAAAACAAATCAGAGGGTTTCGCAGAAACCACTAGTGCGTCATTTCTTAAGACCTTTAAAATTCATCTGAAAATTTGTGGAGGACGCCGATACCGATAACACAGCTGTGCGGCAGATCATTCAAAATGGCCTCAATCTATTTCCCTAGAAGGAGATCGTGCACCAGGACCGGGCAGAAGTCGATAAACAACAGCTGATGGCATGTGCCACCTGACTGAAGACAAAGGCTGAAAATGATCCCGGGTTTTTACCCTCATCTGCTTCAGCGTCGAGTCCAAATGGAAGGCGCACTTCACTGAATGGGGATAAAGATGGAAAACTGCCGGTTTTGCGTCTCGTGGCTGTTGGACGCCGTGCTGGAGGCCCGCTGTACGGTCCAAGGGAACAGCGCCCTGCGCCAGGAGTTTCAGCGGTCTTAGGGACCGTATCTTTCGAATAATGCAGATGGCTCATCGTCCACGGTGAACATCTAGTGGCACGTCGACGTGATAAGGTAGCTGAAGAAAGACCTTGATGGTGAAAACGAGATAATCTGGTGCTAGCTTGGCGAAGGGACTCCCCGCACGGCAAGGACGGCCCTTACTGGCTGGAAGACCACTTCGTAGAACGCGTTATCAACCGAAAGACAGACAACCTGTAACCGGTTTGTTCTTCCAATCTGACACCTCTAGATATTTGGGTGGGGCTCCTGTAATGCCGACCCTATGCTATGGGCAAGTGAAATCACGACATGTTTGCATTTCCATCACGTGTATGTGCTCTTAAGCATAACATGCGAATCTGAATATCAGCCTCGTCGGACGCTGTAACAAGCATGGGAAATGACTAGGCTGTATTAGGATTACTGTGTCAACGTGATACAGTAAAATAACCATGCGCCCAGTAACCCGTCCCAGTTGCGCAGCCGATAACCAGAGGGCTGCTAGCATTTTGGCTTTTTGAAACCAATTTCATGGGTCGCACCAGCGGAGTTTGTTTAATACTTAAATTAGGGGCGATTATTACGCGCTCGGGTGAGGGGCTAAGTTGACCCCCTTCCGGAGGTGGTTACAAAATAATTTTAACGGCGCGACGCAGTCACACCAAATTTTGCATAGCTGTAGGCGACTGAAAAGCCAGTCTGGTCGTATAAACAAATAATGTGCGCTTTGTAAGGTAGCTGACCTATGGCAGGTCATGGTGAGGCCGTGCACTGAGAAAAAGCGCTCCCAAAAAGCCGTGCGGTCGGCCAAATGGTATCTCTGCACGGTGTCGTTTTGAAAGTGGTGTGAACACCTTGTAAGGAATAATCAAGGAGTCTTCTGACACCGAGGAAATTACGTTCCCAAAAACTCCAACTGCGTGGCCGGCCAAATCGCATCCCTGCATGGTGTCGTTTTAGGGAGTGGTGTCATGTCCCTTTTTCAGGAGTCTTGACATTTTGGTAGGACATCCATTTGACCTACTGATGATACCCTGAGATTGAAACACTTTATAGGAGGGGTTGCATTTATTCACCTCACATTCCCCAACTAAATGCATGTGGTCACCGACCGTCACACCCGTGCTGCTTGCATGCATGATCAAGGCATACAGCTCGCAGCTTGCACGCCTTCATCAGGCATACACACAGTGAGGAGAGATCTGGGTGTATCTTGCACTTAAAGCATCCTAACTGAACGATCAGTTGTTAGCCGACCCAACTGCTCAGCATCAAGTTAAAAAAACACACATGGACGATGGGGTAGAAACACAAAACAGGCCAGGTTCGACATTTTCGAAACCTTTACTCGTTCAGCCGGATTAAGGTCACGCTCACCTCATCGTACACCGATCGGCAAACATCAGCAAACTGACCTCGACCATAGCGTGAGCTTGCACCAAAATTGAAAGCTCGACAAGAATGGACTGAACCGGCATGCGGTCACATGCAGCCCGAAACACTATAACTGAAAACATTTTTGACCTTTGTCAACAGGCTTGGACAACCGTAACAAACGAAGGGTGGTGTATTGGGGACCGGGGTAGGGTCAGTAGGGTCATAGGACAGGGTCAGTGAAGATTATTACCCTACTCTCCTCGCGCTGGAAAACCCGTCTGGTATCTTGATAGACCCGTTCACTAAGTGAACCTCTTCTTCAGCTCCCGGGCTCTCTCTGGAATTCTTGCGGTTTGGTGGGTCCTACTTACGACCTGTTCAGTGATCACTACCACTGACTGCATGTTCGCCGAATGCTTTTGCGCGAAAAGGCTATGCGAGAAAACGAACAAAAGAAACGCTTTCTCGTGCGGGGCACACGTCGGCGCGCTCCACAGGGACTGACCGAGTGTCGTTCAACAGAACGCCCGGCCGAGACGCGTCCCTTTCCTCAAGAACAAGCGGCACTTCAAGCGCCATCCAGACAGCCCAACAGCGCTTTTAGTGATCTCTCTGAAGCACGTTATATTTCTTGAGTACCATACCGTGGCGATGTCGCACGTCACAGCCGCTAGAACACTTCCCAAAGACTTTATTCTTACACAAATGCCAAGTCTCTCGGGCAATCGCTCAGAAACTCATTAACTTATCATATGTCAACGCCAAACATTTGCTTTACTGAACTCCGATGAGAGTCTGACTCCTTCCCAGTTTTTAGCAGAATGCAATTCCTGATTTAAATCTGAGCTCTGACCCTGAGTCGGAAACTTCAGTACAAACGACCAAAGGTGGCAGAGAACTCAAACACCGACTCGTAGTAAGTGACAAGAAGCTCTGCTGGCCTCATTCGACAACGTCTCTCCATTTCAATTCGGATCTAAAGCATTTATTTTTCAATTCCAAACTAAAGCCCTACATCTTCTGAAACACAAAACCATGAGGAATATTTCGTGCAACGCGACAGCCGGTAGGGGAGGAAGGGGGAAGTGCGCATCCCATCCATATCATTCAAATACAACTATGGCTTAGTAAAATAAAAAATGCAACGATTGTTTTCTTAACTTGGTTAACTCCACTCTGAAGTGAACAAAATATTTCGTATCTAAGGCTGCATTGTAAAAGTATTAAGGGTTCATTAAGCATACGTGTCTGGGCAATCAACAACGTACACGGAAAATACGCGCGAGACTGGAAACGCCGGCATCGGGCCTCGCACTCTCGTGGCCCCCGGGTGCTCCCAGAACAGATCGACAATTCGTAAAGTGACAACGAGCAATGCTCCGTGCTGCGATATCACAGATTGCTGTCATGGCTTTCTAGGGTTCTTTATTGGGCCCACAGATTAAATTAAGTCGATGATATGCTACGATGAACTTATGCTAGCTCATTCTTAATTAAGAACGAACATCAGCATAGATTCAACCCATCTGCTCGTAGTCGATTTTGTCCGCGACGCTCGTTAGACAGTCACAGGACCGAGCCATGGAGCTCGCACGAGCACCGACTGTGGCCGTCATCTTCTCCACCAGCTCTCCACCTTCTCCACAGTTTTGCCCTGCTACGAAACATGTAGAGCACCGTCGTCTTCGAACATAGTGTCTGCTGAGGGTTGAACACACAACAGAACACATTGAAAGGGGGACGAAACAGAACAATCCAAGCTTCGACCAATCATCTCAGAATCAAAACATTGAACTGCGGATGTTCGGACAGCAACCGATAACGGTACCCATTTTTCCACTTTATTTATTCGAACTGTTGCAAGTGTGTGTGCGTCCTTATGCTACTGATGTATCGATGGTAGCTGTTGGTTGGCTGATCAGTTAGGATTTGTTAGGTTAGGTTAGTTTAGGCAAAGCGAGGTAAGATGAGACTAGGTGAGGTTAGGTTAGATAAGAAAAATTTACATCACTTGCAAAACCTGCTCGTTTGATTTACCAGTGACATCAGATAATTCCAAAAGCATTAGCTTCCTTAACTGCACATTCACCTTTTTTCATTCACCATTCTCTCGTGCATATGGTGGCAGATCGCTCGTAACAGCTGATCAGCGAATTATTTCAATATCCTTTGCTATTTTTCAATAATGTGGAATATTATTATGTGAATGGGATATCCTTTATTCTGGCTTGCGTTTGGTGATAGCTCATTCGCAACAGCTTGCGCTGTGTTGTAGAGATGAGACAAGTATATTTCCCCCACCGTATGGACTTAGATCATTATTATTTGATGCTGACACATTTGAGAAAAATGTTAGTATCACCCTACGCTACTGAAAACAAATGACATCAACAATCTAAATCATTAATGCCCATTTTGTTGAATTATAAACATTGTTTTCTGCTATTAAGGAGGTAAGCAATGCACAATGTGTTCTTAAAAAGCTGTATAAAAACATTACCACAGCCATATATGAACAAACCTAAATTTAAATAATACCACAACCATAAATGAGCAAACTCGTGCTTATACAACAATAAACATTTTTTTCAAGATACTCAGTAACTGAATGGGTTGATAGTTGATGCGTCTGACACAAAACCGGGTAATATTTTCTGAACCCGCTTAAGACTAATAAAAAGCATTCGTAAAAATATCTGCCTAAAAATAGTCAGTCACAAAATTTTTCCTCTTCCAAACATCCTTCAGAATGCAGCCGGAGGACAATTCGGTTCTCAAAGGCCTTTGTAACCACCGACCCCGGTGAAGCGTGCACGAAGAGGTACAATATTGGCAAGAATTGTCATTATTGAAACGGGCTTCATTACGCACATACGCAGCAGAACATGCTTATCATAGCCTCAACTTATCGTAACCTATACGTTATCATAGCACAAACGAAACGAACTTCATTACGCACATACGCAGCAGAACATACTTATCATAACCTAAACTTATCGTAACCTAAACGTTATCAGAGCATGAACGAAACGGACTTTATTACGCGCATACGTAGCAGAACAAAGTTATCGGTCGTTCATTCCTTCGCTTGCCCTCCACCTCCTGTCCAGCGGACACCACCTCGCACCAAAACATTGCTAACCATCTATTACCCTACCTGCTCATAGGCGCGCGAGCTAAAAGCGAAGGGAACCGTGCACCGCAAAATGACAGTAGAGCTGGGGCTTTTTGTCTCGTAATGTCACCAATCGATGTGCACTCAGCCCGGGCGTCACTGGAAATGACCTCGTTGGCGTCCCGCAATGGACACCGAATGGGTGGTCGTGGCTTTAGCCGTCTGGCAGTTTGGACAATGAATACCCCACAATTTAGACGGACGCAAGATTGCGTGGCATAAAACATACAGATCGCACACCCGGCGTCCATTTCATTCATACCCGCAGGCAATTGAGACCCGCTCCTGGACGAGTCCGGCCTGGATAAGTGTAAACAATGGTGGAAATCCCTTTTCGGAATTGCATTTTAGGAACTTCGTTGTTTCGTTCGAACCCGGCCCAGACAACCAACTCCTCACTTCACAAACCACTGAATATACCAAATCGCTGGATTGTTGGGGTAGAATCCAGCGAGTGACTCCCAGTGACGCC
Source organism: Pollicipes pollicipes (assembly GCF_011947565.3). Lineage (NCBI taxonomy): Eukaryota > Metazoa > Arthropoda > Thecostraca > Pollicipedomorpha > Pollicipedidae > Pollicipes > Pollicipes pollicipes. The sequence continues at coordinate 16,258,804 of NW_023596576.1, forward strand.
ACTGTGGGGTCGTTGCTAGCAAAAGGGCCTTCCTCCACGGCGCGCAACAGTGATGAGATGAAATCACGATGCACGCACAATTTCCAAAAATAACACGACTCAAGTTACCTTTCTTTTCATGATTATGTTTTACAGATATAAATAAAGGCAAATGAGCTTACAGCAGCCGATTCCAACGCGTGTCAGCGCAGCCTCAGACCAACCCGAGATGGCGTAACCGTAGATCCCTAAAACTTCGTGGACATACCATGCCGTACATACCTCAAAACCATACCACACATACGTTGAACAGTGTCATGTCTTCCATGATTCCATTTTGGCTCTTGTGCGGTATCGTAAGGGTCCTACATGATAACTTTTGGGTGTCGTGAGACGACTGAATAGGTGTCTTTTCAAGGGTTAAAAAGCGACTCTCCAAAAAATCCGGCTGTTGCACGATCGCGCTTTTCAGAATCAGACAACCGACTCGCTAGGTATGCTGTTTCTGGAATAAGTATGATGCCTCTTAGATCACCTCTCAGAGGTGATCAGAGGCCAGAGGTTAAAGGGATCACCTCTTGATCTCTAGACCTGACCGTGACATTGGTGGGAGGCGGAAGCAAACTATGCCAAGTTGCCAGCCATGCACTGCCAAAGAAAGGCCTGTAGGCATGAGGAAATTTGATATGTAAGGTCGCGTCTAAGGTCACACCTGTAGGTTGGAACGTAACGGTATAATGTGGTGCTTTGTTTGGTCCTCAAGCCGATCCGAATTGGAAGATGCAAGGGCATTGTACCTCTGGTACCATCGAGTATACCCGTGTTCATGTCAAGACATTCGTGTCGCTCCCAAAGTCGTGACCGAAGTCACCGGGACTGCTGTTCGCCCCAAGTTGAAGGTTGACCGGGGTATAGCGCGACCGGGGCCGCATGTGCTAAAGAAATGTTTATAGAGGGTTTTGTTCAATATGAAAACTTATTCTTAGTTGGAAACGTGTGTTTTACCTGTGGCCTTTTAGTGGAGTGGTATGAAAAGAGTATTTTCCTTGTCAGTGTTTAGAAAATGCAAAAACTTTTGCAGGATCTTTTAAAAACTTTGTACAAACTTTTCGTTGCATTAATCCGTCGCGCAAACAGCTACTAACATGTTCTGGAGGACGAAGCGTTCCGTCTCTCCTCGGTTTGGCATGCATGGATGTGATGTGTGGCTGCGTCTCTGCCCTCTTTGATACGTGTGTTGGCGATATGTGCTTGAGTTTTTCCCCTCCATGGTATTTGTGTTTATGACACTTGGTTCTATTATTCTCAGCAGCGGTACATTTGGTGGCTGTGTGTGCTATCTCATATCAATGCGGTGTTTGATTTGAAAAGGCAGTTATTTTCCTTATTGTAGATCAATGCAGAGATCGTAAAATTACTGTCCTATGTTTGGGTCTGATGTGGCCGTCACCTTTACTTCTTCTCGGAACACATACGGAGCGGAGCACATGCGGACAGTTCACCGTAGTGGTTTCTGATCTTGCATCCTATTTCAGATAAGTGCAAGGACAAGATTCGGCCGAAGCTGTGCAAGAACATGTTGAACCTGTGCTCAAACGATATATTTAAGACCAAGTGCTGCGCGTCGTGTTCCAAGCACGGCTGAGGCGGACGCCAGTGCAGCGGAGCACCGTGTCCCGAAGACGCTGCTCTGAGGATAACAATGTGATATTCACCGTGCCGGCAATGGCAGCTGGCGTCCGAGGCGTCCGAGTGATGCTGGTTTGTGTGCCTCCATGGGGGACCCATGGATGTACCATTCTAACAGTCTTATGTAATCGTTGATAGCGATGAACACGTTTAGAGAACAATAGACGTACAGCATTCGTGTTCAAGTTCTTGCTAGCCGCATCTGAAGCCATGCGGACGTGGGAGCGCGAAGAGCGATGGAAAAATTATGAGGTGTATAATAAACCGCCAGGGTAGATTGCAGGGAGTTACAGGACATACGGAGTGCCTGAAAAGAAATACGCTTCAGGTTTAAATATAAAGTTTTAATATTGCCCATACAACAACTTCATGCAACATGTTCTAAGCATTGCATGGGGAGTGCTTGCATGCATGATCGTGACAAGACGCCAATGCTGAACCGTGGGGATGAATAATCCAGCGCCGCTTGGCTCGCGGAATATCAAATAGCGTCGGGCGCTCATGACAAACGACAAGCCATCAAAGTGTCACTACCGCCATGATGAGCTCACTTATTTCCACAGTGAATTGACTGATCTGCTGTCGCCCGCTTCAGGTGTATCGTGACCAGGAGAGGTAAAGGCGCATATCTTGTCGCTGACAGGGCCCATAGAGGCAACATTGTCGCCAGCAGCGTAACGCGATACCAGAGAGCATTCAGTGACAATTAAATCATGTCCAGCAGGGCGATCAGATTGTTGCGTCAATTGGCATACTACGCGAAGAATATTTCGTCGACACGCTCATTTTAGGTGTCTCATTCATTCCAATAATTCCTTTCTTGTTTTTAAGCAATATCAACGTAACTGCTGTCACTAGGTATGCAGACACACCGGCCCTAAACTAGCCTAAATCACCTTCGGAACTTGCCGGAACTTCCATTAAAACCTTAAACCAAAGACGGGGTTTTCTTCCCCCGTTGCGGAGCAATGACGAGGGATCTCGACAGTCGGGTGACTGATTACATGCCACAGTTTGAACCAGCGCAAGGCGGCACTGAGAATAAAGCCAAATATTCAGGTGTCCTCAGGGCCGTGCCGCTTACAAAAACCTTGGGTGGGCGCCGAGCATAGCCTCAAACATCATCATAATCTCCACCATAACTTAGGCGTGCTTCAAGCCTGGCGCCGCGTGTGCGGCCCGACGAGCGCCTTTCGCCGCGCCACAGCAATTGGCTATATACGGGTTTAAACTAGGTTTCTGTGCACTCTGAAAAGGAAGGAATATATTGAGTTTCGGGTTTGGTTCAGATTGTGGGAGTGTGGCTGCGTAAAAGCTGAGCGAGAGGAAGTGAGAGCGTGCTGGAGGAATGCTGCGTGGGGATCACAGAAATATATAATCACAGGATCGTTGGAGAATTGAAAAAAATTAACTGTTCGAAAAAAACCAGGGCTGACAACTTATTTTAACGTTCTCATTTTGGCTCGTCGCTTAAACAATGCCATGGCATGCGTTTCCGCCAACTTGGCGCATCCCAGGTATTGCTGAACCTAGCCGTCTATTTATACCCTTTGCATACAGAAGCTCAACATGTTGTTTATTTATTTGCACACCCCGAAGACATAATATGTGTAGTTTTGTTGAGCTCATGTGTTTGTCGCTTCTTTAACAAAAGCCCGACTGTGTTCCTTAACTTAACGCAACTTCACCCGCATACATACTCGAGCGAGAGCATCGGTATACGCGGCGCTTTTGAGCCGTATTCCAGTACTTCTCCTCACCGAAGGTATGCGGAGGTTTTCGCTAACACATGATTTTCAACAGCACCGTTATGAAACAACAACACTCCGTCCGACATATTCGGAATATAATTTGGTCGTCTATGGGAATCATTTTGCTTCCAATACGGTTCACGGCAAGAATCCATCCCACCGCACTCGGGTTCTACTGGCCGATACGGGGCCTCACGCACAGGGAACCTCCTTAACACTCCTAGATCGGCCCACTTGCAATCGGCAACTCCTACACACGCCAACAGAGTCAAGTATACCATTGGCGCCCGCCTTTGAAAGCTGCCGATGTTTCCCTTCGCGATCACATAGCCTTTGACGTCGAAACGGTCGCAGTGCAGCTAAAAGGACGACAATCGTCCAGAGGTTCATGCTGATACAGAGGGCTCTAAGCACCTAAAAAGAACCAAAGCGCACCGTTGGGGACTGAGGAATAGTGAGCAGACATGGCATGTGCGATTACTAAGAGTATTGAGCATCGAGAAGGTCCTTGCCCGTCCAGAGTGCAATCAGAAGGTATCTGGACGGCAATGACCCATGTCCAAAAGGTCGTAACAATGTAGTTGAGTGCTCTGGTGACCAGACTGGCCGCTGAGTGACCATTGGGCCATCAGGAGCCAAACGAGCACTCAGGTGGCCGGATAGACCCACGGGCAGCCAAAGGTTCCCCGTCGTGACCAGAGATGCCCAGGCGGCCAGCAAAGCCTCTGAGCGGTCTAAAGGGAATCCCACCCACCAGAGGGTTCTCAGAAGCGAGGAAAGATGTTCAGATGTCAAAAGGGCCCTGCTCATCGAAGACAGTCCGAAAGCGGCCCGAGGGGCTCTAAGCACACAGAAAGCCCTGAGCCCGAAGTACACACAGGGCCGAGAGAGGTCGGTGCGGTCCCTGAGCAGTTGACAATGACGCCTTACGACGCACTCGGCTTCTGAGGCTACATGGTGCCGCCTGTTTCTCGCGTTAACAAGAGGGACGGGCAACGCGGTGAACCGAAGCCCGCACCTCTGGTTTTCCGGCCGACGTGCTAACCACTAGACTGGAGCGATCAGAATGATACGGGGTGATTCCAAGGCTGTTTAGCGTGTTGAAATGGATCTGGTGATCGAACAGGCCACTGAGTGGCCCGTGAGCCTTCAACAACCAGACTGGTGCTTAGGCGGCGTGAAGGGCTCTCGAAGAATTAAAGGTGCCCATTGGTGACCAGAGGGACGTTAGGCGACCAGAGGAGCGCCTGAGCAGCTTGAAGGAAATGCGACGGTTTTTTTAATGGCCAGAGGGCCCACAGTAAACAAAAGAGCCCTGGGCAATTAAACTGGCCTATAAGCGCTCAGAGGGGCCCTGAGGACACACCCATGCATGCCATCCCTGAGCGACCGAGGAGCCCTCGATCAGTTCACAGGTACCCTTGTTGTTAGAAAGGGACCTCGAAAGCCCAGAAGGGGCCGTACGTATTTGTGAGGGTCCCATGCGGGCAGAGTGCCACTGGTGGACGATAAACATTCAAATAATAAATGCGCAACAAACAACTAGGTAAGTGCACAATAAACATCCAGATAATAAGAACACAATAGACATCCATGTATGAAGCGCACAATAAACATCTAAATGGGCCCTGGAGTGGCCAAAGGGGCGTGTTAAGCCGTCAAAGCATCTGGTATTGTCTGGATTTATATCCTGGCAAATAATATTTTCCCGACAAGAACCCTCCTTTGTGGCTCTTGAGTCCCATTCTCCTCTTTGGGCTCTCCCGAGACAAGCAGTATATATATATATATATATATATATATATATATATACGTATATGTGGATCTGGCGGTCGAACAGGTCAATGAGTGGCCGGTAAGCCTTCAACAACCATACTAAAGGAAACTTGGGCCCTGAAGACATAGGGCCCAAGGTCCTGGCCAAGGTCAAGGTCAAGGTCAAAAGTTTTGCATTCAAAGTCGCATGTTTCGATGTTAATAATCAACCTCCCTTTGGGAGATCAACACACATATACACACACGCACGCGCGCACACACACGCACGCGCAAAGCACACGCACACGCACACGCGCACGCGCACGCGCACACATTCATATAAAGATATATATGTAATATATATTATGCTCATTTCGTATTTGGAACCCCCTCAACCACCACAGATCTCCAGCAATGAACAGCCAGGCTCTCCCTCATATGCAATTGGAGATAAGGAACTTCTGCAACTACGTAATGTTTCAGTTTTAAACGCCAATTTGAAACTAGCAGTGATATGTATAAAAGAAAGTTACTGACCCTGGCGATAACTTGTCAGTTTTCAACTAGGATTCTCAGGAGGGCGTGGGGGATGCGGCTCTGCTTCCCCCCCCCCCTCCCCCCGCCGTCTTTTGTAAACTAAGAAAGATAGGGCCTTGCGGGGAGACAAAACAGGGAATTGGTCTAAAGGAGACCCTGTGAACGGTGGTCAGTCGCATGGTTCGATGTCAATAACTAGCTCCCTTTGGGAGATTAAAGAACATTTTTTCCTGAAATTCAAAGTTACGAAGACACGACACGAAGCCATTTATATACTATATTGGGACACGAAGTGTTGCCACATGGCAACAAAAAACTTACGGAGGCATGCTCCTTGTTCACTTCTAAACACATTCAGGTTCTTTGTGTGTTCGTGAGAACATAGTTACGATGCTCCGTTAATTTAACTGAGTCGGCCAGCCGTGCGAAATTGGCGTTTTCGAATGCTGCTGCCCGCCGCCCGCGTCGGCCGTAGATCGCCGTGCAGTGTTGTTTTTTAATTGTCGTTTCTCGGAAACAAGAAATGATAGAGACACGTTTTTCGCGTAAAAACATACACACAGGTATGTAGAATACCTTAAAATAATGTAGATCGCGGCCTATGCTTGAACAAATAGCTTTAGGACAATATATGGTAGCTTAACTTCGTCACAGAAACAGGGTCCTGGATCAGGCGAGCATCGGAATCAAAGTTTTCCTAGACGGTGCCAAATGTCAAGCTTCTCTCAGATCCTGTGCAACTTGGACCATAATCCCGGAAAATTGCCTGATATCTGAAGTAACTTCTCGACTTAGGAAGGGAGCAGAAATGCAGCCTGGATTTTCTCAACTAGAGGGGGGGGGGAGCAGCAGCCGGTGGGAACTTATCACGCCTTTTTCTTATTTTCTGTCGGGAGCCATCTGTGGCGAAAAAAACGGTGGGCGTCAAGGAGCGTGATCCCACGATCTCCATTGCCTACGCCCCTGGGGAAGGAGGCAATGAGCCTTATGCCCTGCCCCTCCCCTCCCCCTTCTTAGCTTCATTCCTGGTTAATAGCTACACCAATTTTCACCAGACAAGATTTGCACAGTTAGAAGATGGAAGCTGAGAATGCTGTCATTCAACCGGAAATAACTTATTCCGATGCTGAAAATATGAATAAAAAGATTGCTTTTAAAGACCCTGTGCAGTTAGTATGCTCTAATAGGGACAAACCCCTTCCGCCAAAAAAAAAACAAATTGTCACTGCAGAACCATTTACACCTGTTGTCATTTCCTTGGCCCAGAAGTGTCGTCGCCCTCCAAGACCGAACCCGAGGTGCTTTCTGAAAGGGAGGAAAGCTAGGTGCTTGCGACGGCTACGGTGCGGCGGCAGCGTTTCCGGTGTCCCGAAAATGCAGTCTAGATAGCCATAGGCCACTTTTTACGTTAATTGGATCTATTCGCCAACTTTCCCTAAAATGTGCAAGCATCTCTTGTTGAGGGTAAACGCTTGGCCGCGGAGGGTTTAATGCCGTTATCCAGTTCAACGCATGGTCGTTATCTAATGAACAGTGCACGTAATTCATATGCACATGACGTAACATAAATCATTGGAATTCATATAATGAAGGGCGTCCAATAATCATTGATAATTGTATTTCGAGATCACGGGAAGAAGTGCTTAGTGAAGGGAGCAGCACTTCTTTTTGCTTTTCGGCGAGATCGTTGATGATTGACAAATCCCTGAAAGGTCAGAACAGCGCTGCTCGCGTCAAGGCAAAGGTTACCATCTGTCACCAATCAAGCGTGTGAACCCACCTGCACAACTCTGGCACGGATTCTCGTATCTGCTGCGCTGTCGCGCTTCATTCGCGGACTGCGTTTTGCCGCGCTTTGCTTCTCAACGCGGAAACGACCCTAACGCGGAAGCTCTGTCTCCCGTTTTTCCTCCCCCCCCGGCCGTAGATCCTTCAGGAAGTTTCCGACATTTCTCAGAGGACTCCGGCCGGCCTGCCTGTCGTCATCGCGTCCGGCCTGACTAAGCCGGTCACCTGTTGACCAGGCCCGCGTGTGGCGTCGGACCCACGTCGGTGTCCGGCGCACGGCGGCGCGCGGCGCGCGGCGAGCCAATCAATACGGCGGCGGCCACGCCGGCCGCGCCTGGTCCGGCCTCTGCTGCGCGGCCGACCACCACCCACCACTGCCCTCCGCGCCAGGTGAGCTCGCTCGTGGCCCCTCCCAAAGCTCCCGCCGACCCCCCGGCGGGGGGCAGGGCGGGGATGTCGCTCTGTGTCCCACCTGCTGCCCCCTTGCGCTGAGCGCAGCCGTGTTCAGCCAGAGCCGACTGCGCGCGCAGGCGCTCAGCGACGCGGGCGGCGCGGGGCGAGCCCTGCTGTGGCCCGCTCACGGCCCTCGACACGGGCCGATCGTTGCTGTATTGGATTACGGCTTGATTCGTTGATTCGGTTCTGGACGCCATAGAAGCAGCTGATGACATTGGGCAATCGAGCAACCAGGGTGGTCGTGGTGTTCGTTGACACAGACGGCCAGCATTTCGGCTGGAGCTAAAATTGTGCGGGGCTTGTTTGTTCTGCGAACGTTTGGCTTCCGATGGGCTCGATCATTGCCATTCGCGTTATCGTGTTTGCTGAGGGACTGCAAGCATCCGCGTCTTTTGACAGGCCGTGGACAGGCAGCTGCTGGCGCCCTATGGTCGCGTTGACTGCCGTTGCTGGTTGACGACAGTGGGCGGACGTGGGCCGACCGACCACGCGGTCTTGCTTCATTTGCGACAATGAGACTTGTGAAGGCGCTCGTGCCAAATGCCTGCTTTTGTGGCCCTCTGTGGCGATATCCTGCCGCATAAATTCGCGACAGTGACATTCTTAATTGGAGGCGTCGGTGGCTCAAAAGAATGTGGGTGTATCTCACGGGTGACGTCACACATGGCCAATGACACTCTTCATACTTATCTCCAAATGCAATGCTACTGAATTGTCAGTAAACGACAAAAGTGCAGTGCACTCACCCCCGTTTATAGATTGAATACCGCCGGATGTGGTATAGACCCAGGTTGTGGCAATCTCACCTCGTACTTTGCAGCTGATGTTCATCAATCATTTTGCCCAGGGATTCCCGTTAGGGATGCAGCTCAAATAATCATTGAATAGAGTATCATGCCGTCCATATTGGCCCAAATCATGATAAACACCCGTAAAATTTTATTTTGGGGTCGCGTTCTCTCTGCGAGACTTCTTGAATACGCCTCCGCTTTGGTCCATACCCAATGGGACCACGCCGGTCGAGATGATTGTACACAACACAATGCCCGAACGGATGTTGGGAAATGTATGAGATGCTTCCTACCTTTGTTCGCATTTAAGTGGTAAGCCCACTCGAACAATAAATAAACCAACTTCATCAAAGCGTCCCTTAGGTATGGAAATAGTTGTGCTTCCTGCTCAGTGGCCCGAATTGCTGTTGTCTGGTGCCTGTATAAGGCGCTGGTTTTGCTTGGTGACCGTACGAAAGGGCGAAAACGTTTAGTCCCCCTGAAGGCCGGTGCTTATTCGCTTCTCAAAACACTGTTTTGTGGCCCCATTCAAAAGTGCAGCACGCTGTCTACAGGGGGCACCAGGCCGTCTACAGATGGCAGAGGGCTTTGCGTGTGAATTTTCACCCCGCAGTTCCGTGACCTCAGCGCCACTCGCAAGCTAACCGTTGTGCACCATGTTGCAGACGTGGGTAGGTCTGAGAGGAAATCCGTCTGAGTACCAGCCTCGACAGTCCGTCTGAGTACCAGCCTCGACAGCCCGTCTGAGTGTACCCTTGTGTACAGAGTGTACACTTGTGGCCAGGTTAGTTGACTCGTCGCCGTCGTCACTGGGGCTTTACGACGCACTCAGCTGCTGGGTCGTGCGGCTCGCCTGCCTCTCAACCCGGCACGAGGGGCGGGCACAGCGTGTAATCGAACTCTGTGAGGTTAGTTGAGGCTGGCGCGACCAGGCTCGCTGTCGTTCGATGGCTGTCGGTCTGGGCCACTTACGCGCATCTGTGCAGATGTTGTTGAAACAGCTGTGGCCAGGTCTGCAGCGATTGTGTACGAGCGCTGCATGTGGCTCCAAGTGGACAGGCGGTTGCGAAACGATCTACGGATGCAACATTTTCGCGATCTGTATGCCGTTAGCTTAAGTTCTGTATTCCATTAGCTTACTAAAATTCAATAATTGTGCGCACTGATGGAATTAATAATTATTCGGACTTGCTCGTCAGAGGTGTTCCTCTTAGCATTTGTGTAAGCAATATTTAATGATAATAACTACATCTAAGAAAAAATATTGCATGCATTATATTAGAACTATGTGGAATGATTATTTCTTAATAAATGATGCGGCAGATGTATTTATATCATCAATGAAGCAAAGGGAACAACAGTACGATTGATGCCTCCAACTTAACTGTCACTTCATCTCGAACATTTTACACAAGTGTTATATAATTCTTCGAAAATGACTGGCAACACTTTTAATAAATTAAAGTGTATCTCGTTACCTTTCCTTCGCAAAATGATTTGAGCATTCCCAATTTCCATTTGGTGTGGTAATGGCCGCATCATCTAAGTTTGTCGATCAATAACCAGCATGCAATAAAAAATGTACACTGGAGATGTTTAGGATGCAACCCTCTTTCACGTTTGGTTTCGTGCTATTTTTTACAAATTTTATATCGCATGCTACGTCTACATTAGCTGGATTGTGCACACATCAAGTGTACTCAGTGCACAAATTTAGTGCACAAATTTAGAAGGCACAAATTCACTATACATTTTCATACGAATTTGTTTATTCAGCATTGTATGAGTGGAGTCCAAAATGCAATTTGGCTGCCTATAACTTAGCATAGCACACATGAAGTTGACCATCGCCGATCAAATCGTCTCTCAGCAGTTTATTAAAGAGGATGTTCTTGGTGCGCGCCCTGGCAATACAACGTGATGGCATGCAGACCTCCGTGACACGACCCGCCTAACTGACGATCGCGGCCTTCAGCTTATCTGGTGTGCGCGTCTTGTTGACATACACCTGATTGATGAGACCACTGTTACACCCATTGCTTCTCCGGTGGTGTGCAAGGGCTTAAAGGGAATGTTCCACCTTTGAAGATATCTAAGCAAACTTCAGATGTGATGAAATATGCCTGTTTATGACTATTGGTAGACTTTAAGTGGAAAATCCTGCTCTAAACAACAAAATTTATTTATTTGGTAAATATGCTCCTCACTGCGTCATTGTTTGATGGCATCATGGAGCATTTGCATGACGGTGAGGTGCTGCTTTACTCTGTGTTAGAACAGATCTATCAGTTGATGCAATAAATTTTAGAAGGCCCAGCCTATGGTTTACTGAGATGAGAAAGACGATGAAAACGCTGGTACAATTTGATGAACAGCCATTTCAACTTCCACTCTCACTTTCCCCTCAATTCTGGTTGGAAACTGACATCACAGCGTTTAAGGTATCATTTGTTACAATATCAACTTCAAAATCCTCTTGTCTTTGTCACAGCTCGCTAGGTAGTATCATTGGGTTCAGGCAAACAACGCCATGTTTTAGATGCACTCATATAGTTTCTTTTCCATTCATATTCCATGGAAAGGACAAAACTTGGAAGCAGACAATAAAACGGTCGCAATCAGCTTAATGCTTGCGGGTTAATGCAGGTCAGCATGGAAGCACAGCAAGCTTTTGTAGGTGAGATCCCTAGCTAGCCGGGCCAAGCCGAGCTGCGGGCTAACATTTAATAAAAAGGTTACGTTCTTTGCCTCAGCGCTTTACTATGTCACCTCGCGATGCTGAAGCTTCGAGCCACCACTTTAAAAGTTAGCTGACTGCAGGACCTTGGCGAAGCCAGACCGCACGAGGCAGGGCTAATACGATCCACATCGCAGCCGTGCCAACCCACGTGCTCAACTTTCAGGCCCACTCTTCTCTTCCGTGTCGGTCGGCGCGTCATACAACTCCGCCGCCGGCGCCGCGAGCCAATGGTCGGCGCGGCGCCGCCGCCGTGAGCTCGGCCATGTTCCTACTGCGTCACCGGCGCGGCTCTCAGGCGCGGCCGGAGCTGGCGCGCCAGCGCTCGCTCGCCGCTGCCGGCCGGGCGCCGCCGCTGGGCGAGATGGCACGCTCGCCATCGCTGCCGACGCGGCTGTCCGGAGAGGCGCCACCGGTGCCCCGCCGCTCGCTCACCGCCGCCGAGGAGAGCCAGCGCTTCGACGACTACGTGCGCTCGCTGAAGCTGTCGCTGTCGCTGCTGGTGCTCGTCTGTGTCGTGATCGGCGTCTACAGCCTGGCGGGCAACGAGCGGCTGCGCGCGTCGCTCGCTCGGCTCTGGCCGTGGCCACGGTAGGGGCTCACGTGCGGCTCCGACCCAACACAGCCTGCATCGCGTGCGTCCTGCCTTGTATGAGTCAAGGCCGGATGTGGTGGCGTGGTGGAAGGTTAGACCGCGGCTGTGGCAGGTAGGTCTCTCTGCCACCCTCAGACCGGGTCCAGGGTGTGGCAGCAAGCTTATGTGCCCTGTGTGGGTCGGTAAGGGGCGGGGTGGGTCCACTGCACTGCGCAGACCAAGTCCGAGTTGAAATGGGGTTTCTTTGCGACTACCTGACCTCCCATTAAAGCCGGAGGTGGACTTGGAGGACTTGTCTGCCCGCTGCAGGTCAGAGCTGTAGAAGAGGAGTTCGTCGTCTTCTCACGCGCCGGGGCCAGGGTAGGACATGCGGGAAGCTTTCTTCCTCCGGGAAGGTCGGGCTGCATGCCTCAGGACGCCAGGATTTCCTTCGCTGCATTTGCCAGCCTCGAGTTACGGACTGCACGCGTCTTATTCCGAAAGGGGTCTGCACGTCCCCTCCCCCGTCACGAACCAGCGGCGACGTCGGCTGGGTCAGCCAGTGGCGCCATGACAGTTGTCTGGGCTAGGGGAGGTCCTCTGTTGTGTCATACATTCTAACAGACAAGCTCTGGCCTGCAAGAGCTTATCCTTTGTTTCCTTGTAAACTCATGGGACTTTGTATGTTGTTTCGGCTTCAGTGTCGTGGCCGTTCGACCGCAGCCCTCCGAGTCTGTGATACCGTGAGGTGTTGGCTGCTTCCCAGTCCTTCCACCGCCACATTGCCTCGTTGCTTCTGCTGGACTGCTAGGCTCTGCGTGTACACACTCCTACATGCAGCGCTGTTTTTCTAGTCAGGGATGTGTTTTATTAACGCTGTGGAAGCGATCCCACCGCCTGAAATATACGCTACCCAGCCGAATCAAGTGGTTTCTTTGTCGTGGACCGTGTGCGGGGCAGACACTTCTAGACACACTGCTTTTGGCGCAGCGTTTCGCCAGTGCGGGCATTGAACGGCTTGTCATTAGGGGATATGTACATACCTGTGTCTTTTTTGGATTGATCCCAGCTGCTGAATCTGTTAACTTCCCACAGAACCTAACAGATGGAAGAATAAAGAAGTAGTTGGGTTGATATTTCGGCAACATGCCTTTATGGAAACAAAAGCAGAAGTGAATTCCCCGATGTGGATTGATGAAATGGTTCTTCCCCGAGGAATAAAGCTAATACTACTGTCTTATCTAGGCACGTTTTATCTGTGTGTTGTTCGTTATCTACAAGCTTACGGGCAGATTTTGCATGACAGTGAAACTAAATACCAAAAAACCTCATATGGCCAACATTGAATTCTGTCCAACAAACTTAACATTCAAACCACTAACTTTTCATGTGGCGAGAAGATAGTCTCTAGAGTGATTTTACTACGACCCGAACGAATCTGCGTCGGGTTTTGCGGGATTTTTCAACCTTCAGTCGCTACCGCAAGAGTTTGTTGGCATAAACACGCGAACAAACGCGAACGCATTATATCGCATATCCCTACAAATGTTTAAGCAATGACATCTACATTGTGCGTGAATTTGAAGCAGTGAATCATAGCAAGTAAGTGTTCCCTGATCATGTCAGCGAAGTCGAAGTCGTTTTTAGATTTAAATGCGACTGACAGCTGCCACCAAAGCCCGTTCAATGATCAGTTTGCTACGTTGTTAAAGAATCGGAGGCCTGCCTCTTAATAGCTGTCGATTTTCAAGGTTATAGGTAAGGTCAGGGAACGGGAACAGGGACAGCAAGTTAAACAACAACATTCAACACTCAAACTTTTGAATCCATTGCAACAAAGGTGGCATAAAATTACGCTGTGTGTCATTTTGTATGGTAGGCAAGTTTTCAACCCGACAGTCACTGGACCTTCAAGGCCAGCATATTGGTCAAAATGGCTGGATTAGAACCAAATGTAGCGATGAATTTTTGGTAAAAGGAAATTTGGAATACATGAGCAAATCGGACACATTTGTTGTAAAGATTAATTTCTAGCCCAATGGATCTATTTCGCCAATCAGTCTTTGCCGCCGGAGCCCTGGCCCCACCATCGGCAATTAATTTCCGGGCCGATGGCAGAATCTTGTTGCGAAAGCTTACCGCCACGCTCATAAAGGCACGCTGGACGCGGTCAATCCTGCCCTTTGACGTCACCAGAACCTCAGCGCGACCGACGTCGCTGGCTGGAGACCTTCCCAATCACAGGCAAATGGCAAGCGCCTAAAGCGACGCGAACCGACTCCGCCTCAGGTGAGTGAATCGGAATTGCGGGCGCTCTAACCATTTGACCTCTCGGAACAGATGGACAAGTGGGCGATGGGGGCGGATTCGAAGCCAGTTTTCAGACGACTTTTGACCTTTGAGGTGAGACTCATTTCGAGAAAGGAAACACTGAGACGACCAAACGTGTGTGTAGGTTTGGGCAAAATTTATCCCAACGGTACTGCGTGCTCTGATTTAGGATGAGTAAGGCTTTTGTCTCGACAGCCTGGATATATACGATTAAAATTGATACCAGATGAGGAAGCAGGCTATAGCCCAAGCGTGCTGATTTAACGTTCAATTTCGCCACATGACGTTCCTAAGGTCCCCTCACCACATCAAGAGTGAACCAAGCCGGTTTTGAAATAGCGTTCGACGTTCGAGACGACCAAGAAGTTGTTAGTACTGCCAAATTTACGGGTATATTAAACCGAGCCTGGGCTCAAAATACAGAGCGTGCACTGATATAAGGTGGCCGGGATTTGTACCCCAATGATAGTCGCGCTTCGAGGCTGAAATTGAGGCGTTGAGGAACGGTAGGCCAGATATAAAATTACACACTGCATTTTGCAGAAACAGAGCTGCATGCTGTGTGTGAGTCCCATTCAGCCCATCGCCAAGCAGCATTTTAACGGAAGCAGCGCTTTTTTGTCTCTGCTTTGGCGTCGAATTGTGTCCGCTTAGCAAGCCGGCTTCCTCGTATTCTTGTTCGCTCAATGTTTGCTTTTTGAAGGAGTGCGTGTGCTACAAATGTCTCCCCACCTTCCCATTGCGAAACAAGGACACTATTCTTGAAGGAAAACACCGATAGTCATCTGGAAGCTCGGACGTCACGGCACGAATGCCATGAGCGCTGACGTCCAACTATCACTACGTAGCCACCAAATTTCATCATTTTTGACCAACATTACATGGGACAAATATAAAATACGTTGGTTTGCATCAACGTCCCGTGCCAATGCCCAAGGCAGGATGGTCGAGTTTGATCCTGCGGTATGCGCTGTAATGCCATCGATGCAGTTAGGTTTCAGTCCTTTCCGGCTGGTCTCTGTGAAGGTTCGCACATAACACGTTCGACGATAATACAGGCGGTATTTCGTGGTATTTATGACGTCAAACGATGGTCTTACAACACAACCAGAAACACAAAACACGATTTTGACAACATGCGACATGGGCTACGAATATAAACACATCGCACGCGAGCACCGATATAATCAGCACTGACCCATGGGGGTTCGCAAATCACACGAGTGCACGGCGAACATGAAATGCCACATTGAACGCATGAATAAAACTGCAACCGCAGTAACTGCCGTTACTAGACACGCAATACGTGAGGGCCGTAAGAGACAATGCATTGTAACGACCGTGCCCTGGACAGTCGCGATGCCCTTTGATCCACATCGATGTCAAGTGTACACAAACATTAATGGCAAACACAGCAGCCTAGGAGCTAAGCCAGTTTTCCATAAGCCCGGATTTCAATACATCAACTAAGGTTCTGAACCTGAAACCTCGTTTCAGGCGACGATAAATGCGCACTATATCGCCGCGGGCACAGTCGTGTACAGCTTGATGGCCCTACAGACGTGCATTAGCCGCCGTTGCCGTGCGGGGGGTATCCTCGCTCTTGTATATGTACTTCAGGCGTACATAATACTATGCAAGTTGAGAACCGTCGCTATCACACCACTACTTCCACTCGGGTTGCCTCGCAGCGCATTGTACAGGTAAGAATGAACGGCTACGTTCTTAAGAATGCTCTGAAGGTAACGTCGGAAGGCATGCTTTCACGAAGAACCAAACACAAAGACTAAACCGATACGACGATTGCATGTGGCTCAAAGATAATTTCACGACAGTTAAGTCGCGTAGGCATAATCTGTGACCAATGATCTCCCGAAGGTGGATTAAAGCCCGCTCCCGTTTCCTGGAGCAACTTTTGAACTCATTTGGGTGGAGATAAAATATTTGTCGTGCCTGTTTGGTTGTCCATTTCATACATGCCGACCATCAAATTCGACGCTCAGTACGACCAGGGAAATACGACTTTGTCACCTGCTTATCATACCTGTGTACGAGTCGTGCAAGCTGAACAACTGCTGCGAGGAGGCTCGCTGATGCATGGCATTGAGGCACCCCCACCATGCATTCCGACCTATTGCACTGTGCCCTGACCACATTTGTCCACGCTCCAGTCACGGAATGGGTAACACGCACGCCCCTCATGACCTCGTCATCCTCGCCCACCACACGTTCGCGTCAGCCAACTTCGGTCTCCGGCTGCCGGTCCATGACCCCGCTGCTTACTCGTCTCACGCGCGCACGCCACGGCGAGAAGCATATCAGACTAGCCACGGTGAACAGCCTCCGTCACGCACCCTCTGCATGTCAGGGCGGCACGGCTGGGACGCGGCTTCGGTGTAGCAGGCTACCTACAGCTGGTTGACTTCAACGACGTTCGTTCGTTGGTTGCCTTGGTCCAAGGCTTTGATGTTTCCGTTCCGCCTGAAACATCAGCCGACTTAACTTTAGTACGGCTGTTGTTCATTGTCACAGCTGTCATACCTGTTCACACACCGGCGGTGGGTCTACACGTGCCTCCCTGCGCTGTTGCCGCCCATTGTCACAGTTGTCATACCTGCTCACACACCGGTGGTGGACCTACACGTGCCTCCCTGAGCTCCTGCCGCCCATTGTAACAGCTGTCATACCGGCTCACACACTGGCGGTGGGCCTACATGTGCCTCCCTGAGCTGTTGTTCATTGTCGTAGTTGTCATACCTGCTCACTCACCGGTGGTGGGCCTACACGTGCCTCCCTGCGCTCCTGCCGCTCATCGTCACAGCTGTCACACTTGCCCACACACCGGCGGTGGGCCTACACGTGCCTCCCTGCGCTTCGTTCATTGTCACAGCTGTCATACCTGCTCACTCACCGGTGATGGACCTATACACACCTCCCTGCTCTGTTGTTCACTGTCACAGCTGTCATACCTGCTCACACACCGGCGGTGGGCCTACACGCGCCTCCACACGCTCCTGCCGCCCTTGGTCACAGCTGTCACACCTGCTCACACACCGGCGTTGGACCTACACGCGCCTCCCCGCGCTCCTGCCGCCCTTGGTCACAGCTGTCACACCTGCTCACACACCGGTGGTGGACCTACACACGCCTCCCCGCGCTCCTGCCGCCCTTGGTCACAACTGTCTCACCTGCTCACACACCGGTGGTGGACCTACACACGCCTCCCCGCGCTCCTGCCGCCCTTGGTCACAGCTGTCACGCCTGCTCACACACCGGTGGTGGACCTACACGCGCCTCCCCGCACTCCTGCCGCCCTTGGTCACAGCTGTCACACCTGCTCACACACCGGCGGTGGACTTACACACACCTCCCCGCGCTCCTGCCGTACCTTAGTCACAGCTGTCTCACGCCTGCTACACACACCGGTGGTGGACCTACACGCGCCCCCCCCACGCACATCCTGCCGCCCCTTGGTCATAGGCTCACCCTGCTCACACACCCGGTGGGGGACCTAACACGCGGCCTCCCCCACTCACTGCCGGCCCTTGGTCACAGCTGTCCACGACCTGCTCATCACACACCGGCTGGTGGACTTACACAGCACGCCACCTCCCGCGCTCCTGCCGCCCTTGGTCACAGCTGTCTCACCTGCTCACACACCGGTGGTGGACCTACACACGCCTCCCCGCGCTGCTCACCCGCGACAGTTGAGCGAGGCCGGCTTCAGGCCGGATGACTGGCGCAGCAGGGTGTCGCAGGTGCGCGCCGTGTCCAGGATCGCCAGCTCGACGCTCGGCGACTTCTGGCGCTTGGAGCAGGGCACCTGCGGTGAGGGCGCCGCCTGTGGTGAGGGCTCACTGGCTGTGGTCGCATGCGACACATACTGTTGCCATCCCGCATGAGCTTTGGTCGCACCGACTCATCCGGTGCAATGAGCACACGAACACATGAGATAGCGTCCAATTGTTACGGCTGAAAATGGATGTGCAGTCAGAAAGAAATGCCCGCGTTCATCATGAAAAAAATCAAAAGAACACGCCACGTGATCACGATGAAAAAGAGCATTATTCCAAACGTCGAAGCATTGCGACTGCGCTTGGCACATGACAGTTGTGTTCTTGATGTTGGCACTAATTGTCGTGACCGCAGATGGCCGACCTACATCGGTGTTTTTCCACTCCTGTGGCAGGTATGGCGCTTCGTAAGCAATCAAAGATGAGTAGTTCTGCTGTGGAAACAGTAATAAGCACATGGAGACTACTGGGAAAATCGTATAGGAGTGTCACCAGTATACTGGATGAGGAACTGCAATAGCGACCACTTGCATGAGCCTGGCTCGAGTTGACTCCTCCCGTACAATATGCGCACGAATATATCGCGTTGTGTCTACTTTTACGGCGGACGTTAGTCTGAATGTTATTGCAGTTGTTAATTAGCAAAGTTCCGTTGCTAATTAAAAGCTGAATTATAAACACATCAAGCAAGGAATGCAAAAAAGAACCGGAAAAGGGAACATTCCCGATTGTCTTGGCATGCACCGCAGCTTTTGCCAGTGGAAAAACAGTAAAATAGCCTGAATTTAAAGGTTACATTAACCAAGACGACATCATCATTTAGTGATTGAAAGGTCATAGTGATTGAAAAGGTAAGTGTAGTCTGTAATGTATCTTGAATGCAAATCACGGCTTTGCTAGATGGATAGGAGGCTTGCTACCACGTGCCAGTAACGCTAGCTGTGAGGTCAGTCGAACGGACAGGTCAGTGGCGTTGAGGGGCCCGTTGTTCACTGCAAACGTCGTCCCCAAATTGCTACAAATGACGTCACAGGTGTCACAGGGCTCTGCATCGCAGCAATTCTGAGGCTTTTGAGCGCGGTTCCTCGTTTGCGGCGTAGCTAAGCGTGACACCATATATTATTGCATCACGTGAGTAACTTGCTTATTAAAAACTTAACTATATGCAAATATGAAGGGCCATTCGCAACGGGAGTCGGCAGAAGCAAGCGACTTAAAACTAAGGCTGACACACGAATGATGCAAAAGGAGTGCCCATTGGATTATGAACAGATCAAGCAAAGGACGTGAAAAAGGAAACTGAAATGAGGAAACACACATTTTTGCTGCCTTGGCACACATCGCAGTTTTTACGAACGAAAAACTAGCAGTATAGCCTGACGCTTATGACCGCATAAACTAACACGCCTACCCACCCTGCGTGGGGGTGTTAGTTTATTAGTTAGTTGTTTGGTTAGTTAGTGCTAGTTCAGTCAATTAGCGCCTATCAGGCCTCAGATTTGTAAAACCGTACCCGTGACAATTATGTGTGCGGGTTTTTAGCCAGCGCGTGATTCAATAATAAAGATTTGACATACATGAATCAATTATATGCACTTAAAGGGAATGCTCCATGTTCATATGGGGCTTTGAACTGAAAAATCTACCTCAAAGATCTTTCAGCACTTTGCATGCCCTTCTTAAGACACAAGTCCATTTAGGTTCTGGGCTACACATCCGCGAAAAAGGGAAAGGCATGTCGAGGAGAGCATTTCAAAGTCATATGTCATGACGCCTCATGGCATTCATGACGTCATACTAACGTCATTCAGGTCCCATAAGCCATGCGGCGATCAAGGCCAGAAAAACATAATTGTCGAGGCGTTCATATCTGGTGTTTGTGAGCACGATTTCCAGATATTGCGGCCGTCAACGAGCTCTCAACCAATGTTGTGCACGGTACGATGACGTAATCAAAGCATGACCCATTGAGGATCATATTTACCAAACACAGGATTGCGCTGTCTGGAGTAGCCTTTTCCGCATAAAAGGTATACCAATAGTTAGAAGTGATCTTTTTCCATCTTATCTGATGTTTGCTTTAATATCCGCAAAGGTAGCATAACATTTAAGCATGAACTTGCAGGACAAAAATTTTATTTTGGGTTTCCCTTGAGTATCTTATACCATCTGTTGCCGACAACCATTTCATTCATAGCTGCCGAACGAGATGGGATGATGAAGAAGTATTCAGCTTCATGTATATCACGCATGTACAATTTAGCTTATATTTAACGCAGCATCCGCATAGATAAAAACGACATTTTTATATATTTTTATATGCATATGTTTGTATAAATGGAATGAGTTACCTGACCGTAACCCATGTGCAGTCTGGTGCGAGGCGCAGCGAAAGCCAGGACTTTGATTCCTGGTATCTCAGGCCTGGAGAGAGAGCGAGGGCGAGAGGCAGAGCTACAGCTACAGCTAGAGTGACAGCGAGAGAGAGAGAGAGAGAGAGAGAGATAGGAGAGAGAGAGAGAGAGGAGAGAGAGAGAGAGAGAGAGAGAGAGAGAGAGAGAGAGAGAGAGAGAGAGAGAGAGAGAGAGAGAGAGAGAGAGAGAGAGAGAGAGAGGGAGAGAGAGCACGATTTTGAAAATCACTGGTTTGGTTATCGGCAAAGGGGACACAATTATAGATTTTACGTAACGGTGATCTGCACAGGGACGGTACTCTGCGCAGGGGGTGCTGGCAGTTTGAAAGTATATGCCATTCAACCTACGCGATATATCTGCTCATGTAAGCACATCCTACGCAAATATGCTGAATGCGCTGAGTAACATATCGCGCAAAGCGTGTGAAATGCTGTAACATAGGTTAGTTCAGACAAAGCGGCGTCATAAATACAACAGGACGCTGCTAACCTGAATTAAATTTACACCTCTTATGTCATTTGCATTCGTCTACACAGGCTATGACCCCATAAAACAAGTGCGTGCATAATGATTATATAACGTATGTGCATTGCAGTGGCAAATGCGCACGCGTAGATAAGTATAGGCGCTTAATTTAAGATCTACCTAGCTCGAGATCTACAGCTCGGCCAGGGTCCCCTGTATTGATTTGATGGATTAAACATGCCCGTAAATAAGCGTCAACTAAAAATATTGCATTGGTACTGTTCGTGGTGGATCCTCCTACCGGTTCGGGAACGACATACCATAATAAGGCAGATAACCTGGCGCAGCTAGACTTGAAGCCATGGTAATGGGTTGTGAATATGACTTTAGGATTATATGCCTGTTCGTGTTATGATAAGTGCTGCAACAAAACTTCGAAAAGTTTGCAGGTCATCTAGAGCATCGATGGAGATACACATAGTGCATAGAACACAAGTCTGCCTTATCTTGAACAGCTTTCCACTTCATAGCTCTTCGTTGCGTTGCTGGTAACCATCGCAGTTATTTTTAAGAAACCCTAACCGGGAGGACTCTACTGCTTGCATATTATAGGAAGAACAGCAAATGAGACTAACCCAGGGTTGAGTCTACACCGATGCCAGTCTGACTACGATCCCAACTGCCGACAACACCGAGATTGCACCCACGCCGGGGACGCGTGACGTTTCTTCCTGGAGTTCTCAGACCATGTCAACACGACGGCGTTTTCACGTGGTGAGCACACACGATTCTTTGCGGGGGGGGGGCAAACTGCACATACGTAGACGTAGTGGGCTGGCGCGGTTTTAAGCGCCGAGCCGCAGGCCTCGCCTGGAGTTAGAGCGATGGATCCACGGCACTACTTCCCCAGTCACGCTGAATATCTACTCCATTGAAAACAGCTATGTTCAAAGACAAGTATGGCGACTTTATCTTGACAACACTCACCAATGCACTGTGTTCAACCGTGTTTTTCGAGCGACTTGTCTCGTCTTCTGGCCCCATGCTGGGTGCGCCCCTGTGCCTCCGCTCGCTGGGCGCGCCTCTGCGAGCGGCCTGCGATTGGTCGTTTTCGGACGCCCCGGACAGAGGTCAGAGGCGATTGGTCGGTTTCGGACGCCCCGAACATAGGTCAGAAGCGATTGGTCTGTTTTGTACGCCCCGTACAGAGGTCAGAAGCAATTGGTCGGTTTTGGACGCCCCGGACAGATGTCAGAAGCGATTGGTCTGTTTCGGACGCCCCGGACAGGGGTCAGAAGCGATTGGTCGGTTTCGGACGCCCCGGACAGAGGCCAGAAGACGCGGACCAGCTACGTCGAAATTCATGGCAGACACATACAACGTGCTAGGCATTCGTTTGTCCACTTTGCTGCCAGCGTGTAACACTTACATTGGGGTGTATGCACTATTATGAAATTTTAAGGCGCTTTCAACACGCGTCAGTGCCACGAGCCGCTTTTATTGCAATGACCAGTTCACGATAAACTAGAGCAGCTCCTAAACGACATAAATGAGCCTGGCGCAGACAAAACGTATTTGCGATGCACACAAGACCTTTGACACCCCCGACGCGAGAGGGCCCGACACAGCCGGGGCTGACCACCGAACCATCGGCTCTCACCTCGGGCAGCAGGCAGAGCTGCGAGTGGTAGAAGCCGTAGACCAGCGGGTTGGCGCATGAGTTGCCGCTGGCGAAGATGAACAGCACCCGACCCACCATGGGGTTGACAGTTTCCGCCGACTTGCGATCCACCCAGTACCTGTTGAGGAGGCAGCGCTGAGAGTGGCGGCGCCGACACTGCCGCTTCGGAGAGCGCCAGCGGACAGGGCGTGACAGGCAAGCCCCGTGCCACTGCCGCCAGCGGCTCAGCGTCCGCTCATTCACCGCGCACAGCGCCCTATCCGCTCCATAAGAGGTGAGGGTGCAAACGCTTCCAGGAATGCATGCAATGTCCACACCAATCGCTAAAATGGACGATGTGCATTAAGTCGTTCCTGTACGAGTTTGGACACATTCTCATTCGTTGGTTTGCTGTCGTCATTTAGGTCGATGACGATATCATGCCTGATCCATTTGTGTACCAAATGCAACAGGAAAGCTCAAATTCCCGTGATCTAAATTCGTGTCTTAAGAAAACATTAAAAATAGCATTCTCTTGTGACTGACGCTTCAGATCTAGTCCGAACCTTTTGCATCGATGAAATTCTGGCATCAGAGCTGTTTGTAGTGTGTGCCCTGGCCCCTATTATTCGTTCGCGCAATTCCGGGTCAACGGCACATTTGGCGGAGAAAGTTAACCGTGCGATAGTCTTCGGCACGGTCCGTCCTACCCCTCACATTGTCTGACCTTTAACAGCCCGCCACGTTTGGGTGGATCGGAAGGCAGGCGCATTCACCAAATGAGTTATCGGGGCGGACGTATGCTACCACAGCTGCCCTCCCCTGCCCAAATCGTCTCTTCATGCGCCCTTTGCGTCGGAACACATTTTCAGGCCTCGGGATGGGCAGCTCATTAGGTGTTGGTAGTGAATAGCGCTGACACAATGCAGGTCGATTGGCTATGCTAATCGCGCTGCCCCTAGGGCCTCTGCTTCCGTTTTCGGTGCTCGCGGTCCGAATGATTATCTGTGGAGCTGAGCCCGTGTAGTATTTAGTTTCTAGCTCGAGTAGCACCAAAGTACTCTGGAATGTTCCAAACGCGAGGACTAAACGTTAATTTTCACGGTTGTTATTACGAAATGAATTATTCGCAAATCCAGTCGCGAGCTAGGCTGCGTTCAAGATTCTGTTCCCATTCGTTCACGGCATATGTGTGGTGGCGTATAGCGAGCAAATGACGCCAACGGGAGGCGCTCCACCATCGGTAAATAAACAGGGCTGAGCAGTGGAGGCCGTCACGGGTGCTCCACCATCCGTGGACGAACAGGACTGTCCAGTGGAGGCGTTCAGGAGTTAATTTCCTTACTTAATCCATCCACTACCCATGGGGCTCTGTCCAGAGCCGCCCGCTACCCCACTGCGTTAGTTGTACCCAGCCGTTTGCATTTTTTAAAGAAGTTTACTTCAAACCTATAAGAGAGTTTCAAGAAACGTTACACCAAGACATACTTTTTGGCAACTGATGATTGCAGTAGTGATGGGAATGGAGCTTTTTTTACGAATAAAGGCGTAATTCACAATACTCAGTATACCTTCTTGGTTATTCTTCCCGGTCTTCTGTAAACACCTTATCCATATCATTTTTCATACCGGTCAGTTTCCTAAAATCTGTACGCAACTCAGTCCGTTTTCATATGCTTCAACTTATGCTAATGCACGAATGCGTGGCGAACCGCGCATTCCAATTCTGAATCGAAGTTGAGGACCAAACCTGTCATTTTATGCTGACCTGCGTTGCTAGTCACAGTTGCAGATACGATTATGAAAAATACGTGGGTAAAGCATTGAATGCAAATTGCTACCTGAGCAGGCGGAAGTAGCAAACTAAATATACTTGGTACCGAGCAAGAATTGAAACGATCGGAAATCGTGGTATAAAAGTGGCATACTGTTTTCACAGCCAGCTACACTTAGTGACACATAGAAAACGCTGACCTGGAGACTAGCACAGGGTTATTTGCCACCACCGCAGATTAGCACCTATAATGCATTTCAGTCACCAGTGGATAACACCACTGATTACGGAGGATTCTCCACTCGATTGGCGATGCCATCAGGCACTGCAGGGTGGTACGGGCGCGTAACGCCCCCAGTGATCTTTAAAAATTCAACATAGAGCATAAAATGGCGTTGCATAGACAAACTGGCCCCACAATACCCTGTGCCCTAAGCAGCGGCTGCTGGTGTCACCGCGCACGGTCACCACGCCGAGCAAGTCTATCATACGGAAAGTTTGGCAATGGCGTCCAGTTAGTCTCGTAGTTTGTCCTCCCGTCGGCGGTAGGCGATGGCAGCCCATCATACCTCATACCTGGTAAACTGCACGTCCCAATGCATAGCGACCTCGTTTCCGGTCCAGTGGTGTAGCCCGGGAACCAGAGCTTTCATCGGCACTGAACGTCCGTCTCCCGCTATGTGGTGCGTTTGAGAGCAGGCCTTGAGCATGGCGACTTCGCCCCTCGCCGACCCAGAACGACATAGCCGCGAAAGGCAAATTAGTTTGGCTTGCGCCGCAAGTTAATCTCGCGGCGCCGGGAATTGTGCCGCAAAACCAATTTGCATAATGATTTACTGAACGCCAGCCAGAAGCCATCTTTTTGGAGGCTTGAAGAAATCAACGTTAAAATAAATAGTCTTACTTGCGTGCGCGGCCTAAAAATGACTCACCTTCGGCTAACTTTGTTAACCTAAAACGCTTTAGTTGTTTTCCTAGTTCTCGCCACTACATTTGCAAATCAGCGCTTCATGTCGGTTCAGATGTCGTCAAGTAGGCTAGATTTCGTGCCAAATGTCGTATTTCACCGCTAAATAGAGCGCTCGCCTCGGGCGACCAAGCTGTTCCAGGAGCCTGGGGTGCTTGCAACATACCGCAGTGCAGCCTGCCTGCTATATGCAACTTGCAACGTGCTACATGCCGCAGCACAACCTGGCTTCCTGTGTCAGACTAGGCCATGGACGACTTCTTTCAAGTCACGTACAAAAGTCGCAAGCCTACATGCAAATGTAAACCAGCCACAACGCGAAAAATGGTTGATGTCCCAAGGGTAAGTGAATGCACCGCTGAGCAAGTAGTCATCAAATGTGGTCATCAAATGTCGCAACGTGATGCACCGCTGGCGACCACCGACCTCTCGGTACGCGCTGCTCAGTGAGGGTATGAGGTGCGTGCAGGATGGGTCGAAGGGTGCAGCTGCGCACTGAACGATTCAGCCCTCGCCTTGGGAGGATCACATGCGCACGTCGATTGCGTGGTCGGAGCCACGCTGCCACTATGTGTAGCGCCCACGTCCCGCAGCGCCCGTGCACCATCGGCGGTTACTGCTCCTATAGCCGCTCGTGCATGCTAGCACCGAAGACAATCAGGTGCGCAGTGATCATCTGTGGCTTAACTAGTCATCAAATGGAGGATCTTCCATAATCAATGGTTGCATCCACTGTTGATTGAAATGCATTCTAAGTACTGCCATGCCTATTATTAGGTACTGCCATGTCTTAGAAACGAATGCCTATGGTCGTCTCCATTCTAGCTATTTCATCAAATGCAATGCGACATAAGTGAGTGGCTCTTGCCATGCTGGCGACGCCAGTGTAGCTGCCTCTCGTTACGCTGTCCGGTTGCTATTAGTCGATGGGGTTACATACCCCAATATACCCCAATATACCTCAACATACCCCAATATACCAGTGATCGCCCAACCAGGCCTCAGGCCATGTGCTGCCAAATTTCGCTTCAAATGCCCCTCAACCTTCTGATGTACCCGCAGCCTCCTGGTGGCGTCATAGTGGTTAACGCTTTAGGCTTCCGCGTGTTAGGCCTGGATTCGAACCTCGGTTGCGCCACGGCCGTTGAGCGCCGATACGACCCCTGCAGTCGCAAGCGCTCCATAGCGGGGTGCGCAACGACGCGCGTCGCTTCCCACTTTTAAAGAGCCTTCAGAAGAAAATAAAACCATAATGTGGTGGATGCATTTGCCGAGAGCACTCCTGAACGCTCGGCGACGGTTCTCTCAGCTTCGTTTGGGGTGCCAGCGCCCCATTGTTCCGTACACGAGGGCGGTTAGGCGATACCAAACTGTGCCACACGTAGTCATGTTATTCAATTCAGAAACTGACCAAAGTTGCCTCGAATCAAAGCATTATTGCTGCCGGACAATTAACGATGTTATTTTCTTTTTTATTTTACCTAATTAACTATGGTGCATTTGCTAATGCATCCTTCGTCAATTAATAAACCTCATTAGTTATTGGCTAGTTATCAATTTGCATTCCAGACCTGATGGTTCTGATTTGGTTTATGCGGCCATGTCCCCCACGGTTGCCCTGTCAGCCTACGCCGGAAGCCAGGGCACGCACCCATCCTCTCAAACACTGAGTACAAAGCTGGCTGTACCCTCCGCGGCCATGCCCCCAACGGCTGCCCTTTCAGCCACTGTCGGAGCCCAGGGCACGCACCCAGCCCTTCAAACACGGAGTACAAAGCTGGCTGTACACTCCGCGGCCATGCCCCCAACGGCTGCCCTTTCAACCATTGTCGGAACCCAGGGCACGCACTCATCCTTTCAAACACTGAGTGCAAAGCTGGCTGTACACTCCGCGGCCATGCCCCCAACGGCTGCCCTTTCAACCATTGTCGGAACCCAGGGCACGCGCCCATCCCTTCAAACACTGAGTACAAAGCTGGCTGTACCCTCCGCGGCCATGCCCCCAACGGCTGCCCTTTCAACCATTGTCGGAACCCAGGGCACGCACCCATCCCTTCAAACACTGAGTGCAAAGCTGGCTGTACCCTCCGCGGCCATGCCCCCAACGGCTGCCCTTTCAACCCTTGTCGGAACCTAGGGCACGCACTCATCCTTTCAAACACTGAGTGCAAAGCTGGCTGTACCCTCCGTGGCCATGCCCCCAACGGCTGCCCTTTCAACCATTGTCGGAACCCAGGGCACGCACTCATCCTTTCAAACACTGAGTGCAAAGCTGGCTGTACCCTCCGCGGCCATGCCCCCAACGGCTGCCCTTTCAGCCACTGTCGGAGCCCAGGGCACGCACTCATCCTTTCAAACACTGAGTGCAAAGCTGGCTGTACACTCCGCGGCCATGCCCCCAACGGCTGCCCTTTCAACCATTGTCGGAACCCAGGGCACGCACTCATCTTTTCAAACACTGAGTGCAAAGCTGGCTGTACCCTCCGCGGCCATGCCCCCAACGGCTTCCCTTTCAGCCACTGTCGGAGCCCAGGGCACGCACTCATCCTTTCAAACACTGAGTACAAAGCTGGCTGTACCCTCCGCGGCCATGCCCCCAACGGCTGCCCTTTCAACCATTGTCGGAGCCCAGGGCACGCACTCATCCTTTCAAACACTGAGTACAAAGCTGGCTGTACCCTCCGCGGCCATGCGTCAGGGCCGGCCAGCTCCGCTGTTGATGCGGACCAGACGGGCCAGGAGCTGTTTTTTGCTCGCGCCGCCGACCCGGTGTCGGCTGGCGACGCTGCAATAAATGCCTCGTCCTCCTACCACCCCCGCACAGTCGGCTGGAATTCTCATCTAACGTCACCCGATCGGGGGGAGATTTATTCTTCTCCAGGATGCATCCTCGCTCCGCCAAGCGACGCACAAAATCATTCGGGAGACGACGTCGGGCCCATGCATCCCGGGCGCATCAGAGGCCCGCACCGCGCCCATCGCTGATCAGCACCATCAGCCGCAGCGGTGGTGTCTACGGACGAGGGCGGGGTCTCGCTCGCAAAATACTCAAAACAAATGGGCCGATGCAGATGATATCCGCACTCGAGATGAATGATGGGCCAAATTCAGGCCTCCGAGAGCCGCGAGTTGCCGGCAAATGGTGCTGTGAACTTCAATACCTCGGTAGAATCAATTTCCAGCCCGGGTCAGTGCCAGAACGGTTCGAGGAAGGCTGGAAGTGTGCCAGATTGACACTTGATTGAAAATTGGCTTCTTGGCGGTATCTGATCGCCAAGGCAAATTGTCAGTTATGGAGCAGATCACGGCTTACGAATAACAAAATGTGCTGAGAGGGAGAAGCACTTGCTGCCAGGCATGACACGTGCAAACCTTGCGAAATAGGTTATATGGCTAAACGCAAGGATCTATGACGTACAGTTAACGGCAGCGAATCCCATGAAGGACACAATGCCCAGGTCAGTCTACGAAAAAAGGCTTCACTGCACTGCCAGTTTGACGCGAAAATTAAACGCATGGCGTTATAACGTTACTTCCAAGCCGTCGAAGCAACGGCTGATTCGCATGAAAGAGAGTAAGGATTTCTGCCACCGCCGCGCCGCACACCACACAGCGGGAATTGCTTGTACTAAGCTATTACGTTATCTGACAGCGTGCGCTCATGTAACCCGCGAAGACATACATGTCAATCAGTTTTGTTATATTATGGACCAATTTTGCATCTCGGAGACTGCTAACGTGCCCCTGCTTTTAACTTTCTCCAAAAAAAGCTTATCAACCTTAACGCGCGCCCGAGTGGCCGGATGAATACTCTCCGCTCGAGCGCGGGTCCATTTAAGCCCCTGAGACGTAAAAAACTTGAGAGCTAGAAACCCTGAACCCACAGAATGGGTTGGCTTCTATCTGAACTCACTTGGATCAGCTGTTGACATTCCTAAGTCATGACCTTTGGCATGGATGTAGGAGCAGTGGGGGAGGGGCAGGGAGGCCATGGCCCCCACTTTTCAAGGTGGGGCCAGCAGTGTTATTTGCCCCCCCCCCCCCACACACACACGTTTCAGATTAAAACTGTGTTTAGCTTACTTTTGTGCTATATCAAACATACATAGCGATTTACCTAGTTCACCAGCCATCTTCCTCAAGATGCGTCATCTTTTTCGTTCGCTCATTGGCCATCGCTCAGTGTCACAGCCGCAGGACCGACGCCGCGCGGCCAATGGAGGCTGCAACGCCGGGCGTCGAGGCTGTTGTTGCTACGACTTACGATCGCGCATGTTCAGAACCATGTTACATGGCTTTTATCGGTAATCAATTTTGACTGAATCTTGAACATTTTAAGATGAATATGGATTAGCCATGTTGATACAAATTTGGGACCTCATCTCATCTATAATTTACGTTCAGGGTCCTTAATCTTTCTGAGGAACACAGAAAAACATGGAACTGGAGTCTAGGTGACAATTATTGGACCACCTGCGGTGATCACGGATGCTGTTGACTCAATGGGAGTTTCTGTGCTGATCCGGGGCCAACTGCGCGAGTCAGAAGGTCCCCCGTACCAGGGAGATCTTCTGAACAATGCGATGTGATATTTGACATGTGACATGTGACTTGACATGATATGACAAGTGATGAGATTCTACATTTACTCTTCCAGTTCAACCACCAGATACCAGCCCCACTTCGTGGTGCTTTAAGGGCCAATCCGTTCTTATGATCAGCCTAAAAATCGCTCGCGTGAAATATGAGCACAGACTGCGTTCTAAATGTAAAATGTGATGCCATGAAGCGTTCAAGCATACTGCTTTCAGAAACGCCATCATTTTCGTCTACACGTTAGCCACAGCTCAGTATTAGCTGCTGGGCCGACGCTACGCGGCCTACGAAGACTGCAACGCCTGGGGTCGATGTTTTGGTTTCTAAGATTTTCGGGTGCGCATGCTCAAAATTACGTTACCTAACTTCTATTACTAATCGTTTAATGTGTTTAAAGGCAATTCTTCCAGAGGCATCATTACTTCCGTCCACCAGTGGGCCGATGCCAAAAGCTGGTCGATGGGTTAACGCTCCGCGGACTATGGAGACTGCAACGCCTGGTATGGAGATTTTAAAATTTGCGGGCGCCCATGTTTAAAAACCACGTTACGTAAATTGTATCACTAATTGATTCTACCCGAATGATGAGCATTTCCAGACAAGTATGGCTTGTATGGTATGTATGTGTAGTATGGCAGTAATGCTGATCCAGAAATATGCAACAAAGCAGCCATGCCATCAGATCGCAGCCAGTCATGCGGGAGACAGCCGGGCCAGGGAAATGTTCGCCGGCAGCGGACGAAGCAGGACCTAGATAAGAAATATATTACAGACGGGCGTTTGTTGTGGGGCTTGGTTTTTAAAACAGAATCTCCGGTTTTAGGCCTTTGCCACATTGTTGTTGGCAATTTCAAGCTTCTGAATTTGTTTACGCCTAAAATACTGCCACAAATCTTATCTGTTGAAAAGAAGCCAGCGAAATCAAGGCGCATGGAAAAAATTTGCCGCAGTGTGAGCCATCTACTCACTTTCGAAATTCTCACCAGGCTATGTCCAGGCCGTATTTTGGTCTACCCTGTGGGGGGCAGATGCATTCTTAATGACCCAAAATGATTACCGGCCCGTGGAATTTCGCCTCCCTAGAAAAGACAATGTTAAAATGGACGAATAATATTGGGAAGCTGGATAGCCTTATCTGCCGAATGACATAGTTCAGTCGAATGGGCCAGATTGCGCACCAGTAAGAAACAGCTTTAGATGCATATATAGCATAGCAGCCATGACATTTGAATGAAGAGCGAAAACAACCTCCATTTCTATCCCCCCCCCCCCCAGTCATCGGGATTGCTTTCCAGAAAAGGTTTCTGAAGTACACCCTGAACTTTCCCCCCCCTCACTTCTTGAAGCGTTCCTGCGCCTATGACCGTTGGATCACATAGTGTCGAGCAAGGTCAAATTAAGGTTGGTATCGAAAGTACCCACAGATTTCCTCATGCGACCACCTTAGATACTTGTGGAACCCAAGATACTTGTTTTAAGCAAAAGGCCACTGGAGTTCATTTAAGGTCAGTGACCTTGTTTGGCTTTTAGAATGCCATGATGACCAAAATCCTAGGAGATTGTTTTGACTTTTGCAGTTGATGAGCATCAAGGATTATGTTAGCGGGTATGATCAACAAAATGAAATGTTTACCTTAATTGTTTTAGGTCAGATACCTACTCTGATCTTCAAGAAGTCCACGAAAGACGTCTAATGCGGTCCCTCTCATCAATAAATTTAAAATGTGCATCAGAAACTAATCAAGCAAGCTTTCCAGTAAAAGCAGGCTGGTTTTGACTTCGGTCTGACAGGTCAGTTTTGATTTCATACCTGACACTTCGTAAATAACATGAGTTACTGTTTTAAATTCCTTTGTTGTATTGCCTACGAAACTATCTCTGAGGTGTGCGGTCTCGTTCAATACTTTGTCGCATAAAATTAAGCGATTCCCTGGAAATTGTCTTCGCTGACAGCCACGGCCTGAATAATCTGCCAGAGGTCAATGACCTTGCATGGTACATATCATGTTTATATCACACAACCCGCTATGCAATTGCCTACAGGTATGCAACGTTTGGCGCGACTTTGCCGCACCGTCCGACATTATTCTGTAAAAAATCCTTCGGAAGGTTTAAATTTACCCCACCCGAACGTGTGTTAACACACGTTCGGCTGGGGTCGAACTGACCCTCAGGAAGGTTTTTCCACATTGGTTTTGGAAATTTTGCACAGCTGTAGTCAATTGAAGAGCCGATCGCTCGGTAAAAAACAGCCGTACCTTGCAAGGTCACTGAACTGCGGCAGATCAAAGTCTAGCCATGGACTCTGCGAAGTCAATTCCCAGGGAATCGTTTAATTTGATACAACAACGGAGTGTTAGACGAAGCCATACATCTCTGAGATACTCTCTTAGGCAACACAACAATTACATGAACAAATTCCAATAAACTAGGGTCAGTTTTAAGGTCAGACAAAGGTCAAAACCAATCTATTTTACTACTCTAGGGTTTGCTGTGTGGGATAGTTTCTGGTGCTCATTTCAAATTTATTGATAACAGAAACCGCATTGTGCATCTTCCACGAACTTCTGAAAGGTCAGAGTAGGTCACTGACCTAAGATGACCCACGTCAACATTTTGTTTTTGGGAACATACTACCTAGCGTAGTCTTCGGCGCTTATTTAAATACAAAACTCAAATCAGTCCTGTATGATTTTGATCACCATGACCTTGAAAAGATGAAACAAGGTCAATGAGCTCAAAGGAGCGTGGGACCCGTTGCTTCGACACGTATCTAGGCTTGGGGGCACTTGAATACCAACCTGAAAATCGACATTTTTTTATCTTATTTGATCTGAAGGTCATGACCTAGGAAGCTCAAACTTTGGCCGAAGCGAGTTTAGGTACAGGCCAACATACCCTGTAAATTTGGTGTCTCCAGCTCTCTTAGTTCTTGAGATCTCAGGTGGGTCAATTTGGCCTCTACCGGAGCGGAGGGTGTGCAGCCGGCAACCCGCGCGCGTAAAAGCACGCGCCCCACTGACACTATGATCACCATAGAAATGCATCGTTGATCTACCGTTGCTGACAAACGATAGTTAAGAATACAATTGAGCAAGCTGTTATCCAACTCGAGAATCAGTTGTCATTATGGGGACACACGATATACGCTGCGGGACAGGAGCCATCTCAACTCGTTCGCCGGGTGAGAAGATGGCCTAGCCGTTTGGCACCTACTTGTGCTAGAGTGGTCAACAACAAAAGCCAGTGGTGATGTGAGCAACCAAAAGTGCCAGGTTTAATCCTCAAGATCCGTCAACAATCTTCCTGGTCAGGTCGACATACCGCGTGGAGCAAAACATAGAAAACATACGTGGAGAACAACGGGGTTTTTTGAGAGCGACATAAGCATAGAGTCAAGAGCTGTATCAGGATTAGTGGCAATTGTGGTATAGGACCAGCCTAATAGCAAGCATTTTCAGGATGGGTGTCTCTTGAGAAATCGGAATGATTGTCCTGTGTCAATGGCTTTGAAATCAGGGGCCTTGTTAAGCATGGTCTGTCCTGAGGACCCTCAACCCACAACCCCGGTGGAGCTATTCAGGGCGGTACTGATCTCGTCTGACCATAGCATGGTGGGCAGACAGTTGAAAGTTAATGTTGCCTTAAAGAAACATCGTCCGACATAGGTCGCGTCTCCTGGTTATTGTTGTCAAGAACGATAAGAAATGGTTGCATATAGAATAAGCAGACTTCCAGAAACGATAGCACGACCCGGGGTGTCTATAATATAGTGATGGGGACAATTTGTGCAACACGTGTGCTAGGCATGTGGCATTAGCCACTGCAAAATTCAGGTCGTTATTATTTATCACGTTCGGCGGTGCCAAAAAGACCGCTGGCAGACGACAGACCCCTCCTCGACCCTGAGAGGTTATTAATTTAGGACTTTAGTGGCAGAACGAACGAGACAAGTCGTATTATTAGTCCCCTGTAGATTGCAGTAAATGAGTGATGGAGTAGACAACAGTTCCTGGAAACTACGTTTGTCAAGGCGGCGTGTCGTGGCTCAGGACACTTCGAGGGCCCATGGCTTGTATTTATTTATTTTATCATTAAACCTCAATGTTCTATTTATTTGTATAAGTGCTCATGGCAAATCTCTGAGCGCGCTAAAAACAACACAACGGATACAGCGTCACGTGTTATTGTCAGCATGCGAAAGACAATTTGCCTTTGATTGCGTAAAGGTGACCTCATGCCGATATGCGACGCACGGTTACAAAAAGAAATAGCCCTCGTATGTTTTCCAGTATGAGCAAAAAACAAATATTTTGCAGCGTCTGGCATTTTAGCAAGCGCCGCAGGCAGTGGACGGTTGCGCGCGTGGATTGTAATGTTAACACAACCGATGTGTAAGAGGAAACAATGGTCGCGGTTGAGGTTGTTTCATTAGCTGTTGTGCCCGAGAATGGATACAAACAAACCTGAAGTATCATATATGAGGTGAGATGGTCGTTCTAATTCATAAGGTGTACAAGATGAGCGTCGTCCGGCACTTGTGAATTGGGCGCCACTGGAACTTTCTGGTGGCATGAGAAGGTATGCTGCATGTAACCTGAACATTGAAAATGTTTGGTGATGTTCTCATGCATTTCGGATATAGAAACCAGAAGTGATTTTGGCCGCCGCATGTGGTGGTTCTTGTGAACTATTTGCCAACATCATTGTGATATGATTAATAATGAAACGAACGTTGTGTGCTATGATGTTCAAGAAAAATCGCATTATTAACAGGCAGCTAGCTGTGTTGAGCATCCTAGCACCCATTGGTTTTTGACAACTGATTGCACTTTCCCCTAAGGAGATCAACAAATTTCGTAAATTTAAGATACTGAGATCGACCAAATTTGCTACGTTTTTTACAGTCCTTAATGTGAAAGCGGATTGGCACGAATTCATGTTATAAATTTTTTTGGTGAGGCAGATAGAACTGGATTGGATTGGTAACTGTCTCTGGTGAGGCAGATTAAACCCGATTGGATTGTGAAATCTGGAAAAACGGATTGGAGGCCGGGTTAGATGTGGGGTAGCAGGACTGGACTGGACCGGATCCAGAAAATTCAACCCCTGGAGTGCTCTACTCCCCCACACACCCACATAGCACGGCAAGGTTAAACTGCGCTGATCTTGGATTTTTTCGTCAGGAAACTTTGCCTGCCCAAATAGCAAGTATACATACCTCATAATTGTTACTGAACATGTGTACGAAATCGTGCTGCTATTCGCTCCGAGCTGTAACCCGTTACGATAGATAGGCGCAAGTATATCAGCCCATCAGAGCGTGAATGTTCGCGCAGGGCAGGACCGAGTTGGGCTGCTGGAGCCACGACATTGCCCATTGGCTGACAAACCACCAAACCATCTCGTCATTCGGACTCGCTCAAGACCAGGGTATATTTCAACAAGTATATTCCGACACCGCATTATTTCCATTCGTGTAACAGGCCTACGCTGCTCGACTGCCATGCACATCGACTCGCATAAAAGCTTAACTGGTTCAGTTTAAGGCCAACAGACAGTGTGTTCCAGACCTGCTGTGACGTGTGATTGATTTCACCTCCAAGAAACAGGTTGGGACGTAACGGTGCTTGAATTGGTTTCTAAATCTTTAGTGCCCCATCCCGGTGCGGTTTTACGTCAGTGGGATGAAAACATACGCGCACGCGCACGCGCACGCGCACGCGCACGCACGCACGCACGCACGCACGCATGCATGCATACACACAAATTTAAATATATATATATATATATATATATATATATATATATATATATATAGACCAAGCTTAACAAACTGATCACTGTTGCCAGTGCCGCTGTTGATGGCATACACTTTTCCAAGATAACGGGTGAATTTGCGCCTGGTTATAGTTATGGGTCCGTGAAAACTCACAAAACCGGCAACCCCCTTCGTCCCATAATTTCACAGATCCCTTCACCAACCTATATAATTGCAAAACGTCTTAATGGTCTTCTGTCTCCATATCTTTCCATGTCTTACAGCTTGTCATCAACGGATGAGTTTATTGATATAGCGCGATCTCGTCAACCTAAGGGTCTTCTAGCCTCCCTGCATGTTGAAAATCTATTTACAAACGTGCCCATTAAAAGAACCATATCTATCATACTTGACCGCGTCTACAATCATCCTGAAATTCCTCCTCTCAAAATATCAAGGCGCCTTCTTGAACAATTCGTAAAAGCCTGTACGTTGGAAGTTCCTCTCCGCGGGCCTGATGGCCGAATGTATTGCCAAATTGAGGGTGTTGCGATGGGCTCACCTCTACGACCTCTATTCGCTGATTTCTTTATGGGACACGTAGAAGCCGACATACTACAAAATGACGACATAAGACCGGACATTTACTGCCGCTACGTAGACAATATCTTTGTGGAAGTTAGGGACATTGACCTACTAGGACGTCTCAAAAACACCTATGAAGAACGGTCTGGCTTAAAATTCACAACAGAGCTAAGTGTGCAAAACGTAATACCCTTTCTTGACGTGGCTGTCGATGGACAAGGACAACAATTCAAAACGACTGTATACCGAAAACAGACTAACAACGGACGGTGCTTAAATGCTGGCAGTGAGTGTCTTCGACGCTACAAAATTAGCGTAAAAAGGTCCTTCATAGACGGGCATTTAAGCACTGCTCTGATTGGACAGGACTACGTTCAGAATTGATAAAAATCAGACGGATCTTGGTGAACAACGGTTTTTCGAATTCTGACGTTGAAAACGAGACACAACGACATGGCATGACACTTTGACGGCAAACCAAAGCAAGACATCCAACCAACCGTCAAACTGTATTATCGAAATCAAATGACATCCGCCCACAAACAAGACGAAAAAGCTTTACGGGAGATTATCTCTCGACATGTTAAAGGCAAAAACGACCACAAAATAGACATCGTCATTGACTATTCTAATAAGAAAATATCGAACTTTCTTATGAGAAACAGCCCAGACAAACCCGACAAACTAAAATGCACCAATGAAGTGTATCAATTCCAATGCAACATCGAAGGCAGCAAACTTCGTTCCATACACTACTTTGGTGTGACCACAACGACACTCTCACGACGCCTGACAATGCACTTACGTGACGGGGCACCTCTGGACCACATGCGACAGGAACACGACATGACATTGACACGACAACAACTGACAGACAGCACTGACATTTTACGGACGTGCAGTGACAGAAGACGCCTTCAAATTTGGGAAACCATATTCATTAACGAACTCTCTCCGGCCTTAAACACACAGGCAAATTATTGTGGGCGGGGGGCAGTAGTGTCCCCATTGTGTCTCTGTGGTGTTCCGATTATGAGTGTTTCTTACATGCATGAAAATGAAAATAGGATTCCGTCTTACTTCAATTAGTTGTGCTTCATTTATGTTCTCCATGCCAAAAGATGTTTTCCAACTGAAGTGCACAACTTTTCATTCTTTAAAAACTCAAAACTTATGTATTGTGCCATTTAGTCTTCTCCGATGATGAGATAGGATCTCGAAACGTTAGAATGGAAAGAGTGATGAATATATGAGTAATTTTGAGCGAACCATCTTTAATCTAAGCGGTGACGCCAAGTCAAAGGCCCGGAAACTAGAACGATGCATCAAAAAGCTCGTCAATACTGAGTCAGCAGTTATTTTTAATCAAACATGTATCAAAGAAAGGATTCTGCCAAAGTATTCCAATATATATATATATATATATATATATATATATATATATATATACATTAGTACACACATACACACAATACTCCATACAAGGTAGAGGTTTCGTATTTTCGGCACCCGTGCGAGTCAGCTTGACCACGTGTTTACTGTCAGGATGTCCGCCGTAGCACGCATGCGTAAAGCGTGCCTATCCCGATGTCGTGCCCGGAGGTCGCGGAACTGCTGCGGGAGCCCAGTGCAAACCTGTGCTCTCGGGGCGGGTCGCCGGAGCGCAAGGATCAGTTGAAAAATGTGCCATGCCCGTAAACCCGCCGACGTGCGTGCTGGTCAGCAGTGAGTCAGTACCGCGGCAGGGCAGTTTCTCCCCAGTCGGTGCCATGGCCTGGGTACGAGTCGGCCGAGGATTACCCAGCCACAGTCAGACCTGAACAAAATAGCCTCCCACCCATATCGATGCGCGCACTAACCAATCGCGCCACCGAGTTCGTGCGCTACTTAAGGGCGGATGAACGGGCATGTTACGGGCGTCGCAAAACCGGCCAAAGCACGTTCGGTAAGCCCATTTAGTCAGTGGCGAGTTAGCTAAATGAACGGAACTTAGTCGAGGGCTATAATGCGACTTCGCATGTTTGAATATCACATACGTCAGAGCAACGGCGCAGTGCCTGGTGGCTGGTTACGACATCGGGCGGAAGGTTCCGTCAGCGCTGCGTCAGCAGCTTGGCCCTGACCTCACCTATGCCCCGGTGGACAATAGATTCCCTGCTGCTAGTCGAAACGGGCGGCGCCACGTGAGGCTGCACACAATGGGCCTCGTTTGGCGGCATGCATTGGAAAGACTGGCTGTAGTAGCCCCAACTGCGCGTAACTTGCATGCGATGACCCCACGTTACCATGATAGGTCCCCTGCCCTCCAAACTCAACATGTTTCGTCTCTTTTGCAAGTTTTACTGCGGGTCAGGTAGACCCGGAACTGTGTAGCGACGAACGAACACGTAAGTGACCGACACCAGCTCTTCCCTCCCCGCGAGCTGTACTATTATTGCCCCGTCTGGTTACCTACCCTGCGGGCACCATTAGCCCGAACTCTAGGAGCTGGGCGGGGCTGCTGACCGCCATCTGCCCGCTCTCGATGGCCGCCTGCTGGCCCATGTCAGCGCACCTTCCTCTGTTGGGCCGCCGGACAACCGCGGCGCAACGCCCTGACCACGCCTGCCGCTCCCGGACGCCGACCGACGCCAGCGCGCGCTCACCCGAGGTGCTGGGAAATTCAGCCCAAACGATTCTAGTCTTCCGAAGCGAAGGCATGGCGTGCCATCCCAGTCGAACTGCAATGACCCGCTTCTTTGAAAGCATCCACCTCGCCCCCCCCCCCCCCCCCCACATACGAACACGGCGAAATAAAATCCTCTCGTTTGAGACAGCCCTCCTTTCCGTTGCTTTACCAGATGGGGACCAGTTCTGGTTACCACGCACTGTACAAATGAGTGAGTAGACGTGCGGCCGAGAAACGTTCCAACTGAGTGGCCTCACTTGACGTTGAGGTGCGGAGCTAAATCATTTGTTTGTACTTTATTGGACGAAAAGGGATCACGCTCAACGTACTGTCTATGGCCGACTGCCCAAACATGTGCCGAATTTGATATATTGATACTTTGAAATAATGACCGACCACACCACAAGGTCCAGAGAGTTGTGTCGACACAGCTGATAGGTTGAGCAATAAGTGAAAAATGGATAGGCTACATAGATCAACTTAGGATCTCGAGTGGCGGCATGTGTCTGGTCAAATCCAAACAGCTATCGCTGTGCCCACATGCAAACTACAATGCCCGAGCTATATTTTGCGGCCATCGGAAACTTTGTATCAACTCAAACGTTCCAGTCCGACACAGGTGTAGTTTCCGATTCGGTTGAAGGCTCCAACCCCCGCAATTTTGAGAAGAATGTTGGTCAAATCCAGCGGGAGACTTGTTTGCCGGCGCAGTTCCGGGTTGCGTTTCGTCATTTTGAAATGTTGTCCCCTCCTCAATATATTTTGCAAAACTACGTCCCTGCCAGCACATAAGTGTTAGAACAGGGCACGTGCATGCTTAGGGATTGCAGGTATGATGTCATGCCTTACAGCTGGTAAGTAAGAGGGAAGGAGTCCCCGTGTGGCTTTCCATGATGGATACGTCAGACGAAATAACAAAACAGACAAAAGAGTTGAGGCCTAGTGTTGTCCTTCCAGTGGCGGCGACATGGCTTAAAACGACATGGACCTGTTTGACGATTTGATCGCAAATATTTCCCCCGAAAACACCCACACATCCAAAAACTTCCTCAAAATCGAGAAAAATACACCTTCAGTGTTGCCAAAGGAGACAGATTTCCTAAATTACGACAGGTGCGTCGAAATTCACTCCATTGACGGTTTCCAGTCCACCGTTTGAAGAAGCAAGTGGCTACCAGGCCTCTGCATAGGTCAAGGGGGCACGGCTATCACATTTCTTTGTTCACGCAAGCGTCATGAAAGCTGTCTATGATCTGTTCAGATCAGAGCCATTGTGTGCATTCTCTTTTCAGATCGCCTTGAATAGGAGGTCACGGTCTTGGAATATGCGCGTGTTTTTATTGACCTCTCCGCGCAAGGTACGGTTTGCTTATCTGCATCTTTCAACGCAAACACGTCACCAGCAGAATCACCACAACAGGTGAACAACGTGAATGGATTCCATGAGTCTGTTCTTTCCATGCAACACCAGACACCTATACTTGAGGTTTTTTCCCCGAAATGATGAGGATGTAGCCCATTCCTCCGAAACACCAAACCTCCGCCCTAAGCGGCAGCTTCGTGGGACAAGATACGCTTTGGTGGTTTATTGGCAGGTGGCAACTTCGTCAATGAACGCCTAGAAATATTCTGGGATAAGGCTGTGACGCACATGAGATGCTGATTCTGACGGTGCGCTGATTCCTTGCTGGCAACTACGTAACACAAACACGGCTGCTGCCGCTCGAGGATCGCTCATTCGGCTTTTAACCAAAAGCGGCCGGATGTCCCGGCCATTCATCGGCCACAAACAACGGCCCGCTCTCACCCGGCTTCAGCCCCAACCTGCCATTACGTCTCACATGAATGGAATAATTGGTTCAAAGGTACGTCAAGGCAATTGCCAGCAGCGGTTTCACGAATGGCCGGGTATGTCCCGTTTCGCTTCGACTTGGATTGGAACCCTTTCGGCCATCAACGACCATTTAGGGCAATGGGATGAACTTAAAGGAGGCTGGCTATATGATGTGTTAGGCCATATGCATCTGAGATACTACGCCACAGAGACTACCACCGTGCAGGGCTACTACTCTCTTCGGGGTTCGTGCGTGATCTGCGCTGACTCTTCAGCTGGCTTTCTTTTTTTGCTATTCATAGAGCTGCAATCTTCTGGATTGCCGAACTTACATCCTTGCGATGTCCAGACGATGATTAAAACCAGTTTTACGAGGAACAGCATTTGCATCCGATCAGCGAATTAAGCGGAACTTCCTGGGTTTGACATGCCTCTCATCATAGAGGCCCTTGATCATATGTCGTATGCACTGGTTGTTGATTGTTGCTGTCTAAGTGAAACTTTGTATCTCTTTGAGAAGGCATGCCCCCCCCCCTCCCCACTCCTAAGTTAAATACCCACGCCCACAATTCGTCATATCCAATGCCAAAGGCACTGGAGATGAAACACGGCAAAATTCTGACCCAGTTTCCTTCCAAATATGGGCTTTGACCCCATAATATATTTTACGAGATTCCACCGCTGTCGTTCCCTGAACTACACAAACCGCTTTCACTGGAATACTGGCTACTGCTATCACAATCTTCCTGCACTTTTTGTACGGCCCACGCGGACGCCGAGGAGCGTTTCCCGGATGACTGACAACGTGCTCTCAAGTAGGAGTCAGGTTGACTAGCAAATAGCAACGCTGCCCCGGCAGACAAGCTTCTGTAATAATTTGAACCCCATTTTTGTTTCGCTTGGATTACAGCCTTTTTGAACGTCCCTGACAACCTCAAGGCAGCGACTTTTAGGAGAATGGAAAGTTGTGGAGCAAGTTGGCATGCACCTGGAGGTCTTCAACCGAGACGTTCCGCCAGGACCTCCGTTCGGAGTATGCGCTGGGTGCCCCAAAAGCCTCCCCCAAAAAACAGGAGGGGCCATCGTGAATTTTGGTCCTCCAAAATAAGTTGTAAAAGATGTCAGGAACGCGGCCAGGGCATCTTTCCAAAAGTTATTTATTACAACTTGCTGGACGGTGGAAGCTGAAGCCGATGAGAAAGTAAATAAAAACCGACATTTTACATGATTTCCCTATTTTGGAAGCAAACTGAATGCTGTTGCTAATAGTAGCACGAACAACAAACGCCAACAGTATTCTGAATAGCTTGTTGATTTGGCTTTTACAGAGGAGAAGTCGCTGGCACGGTGGCACGCGGTGTTTGTTTAGTCATCGGTGCTTAACGGGTCGGTTGTCCGGACAGTCCTTGTTTTCATGATATACCTCACATACAGCTGCTCATCGAGCACATGCAGCTGCGTTTTATTTGTGGCAATGGGCCCGCATGGCCTTGTGGTGCACCGGTCACTCGTCAGGGCAGTGCTGCCGCGCTGCCAGAGTTGTGGTAACGGAAGGGGCCCAGAGCTTTTGCGGATCCCATAATACTCCCCCCCCCCCTCCCGTCCACCCAAAACAGAAAATACCGCAGTTGGTCTA
This sequence comes from Pollicipes pollicipes, assembly GCF_011947565.3. NCBI lineage: Eukaryota > Metazoa > Arthropoda > Thecostraca > Pollicipedomorpha > Pollicipedidae > Pollicipes > Pollicipes pollicipes. The sequence goes on from NW_023596576.1 coordinate 16,301,346, forward strand.
CTTCTCGAGGGCCCCCAATTTGCTCAACTTTTATCCCGTCATACCGGCGGGCGTGCTCCTTGAAGGACGTCATAGATGAATCCTAAGGGAGCTTTTTTCCTGGGCCGCGAACCCAGAAGGCGGGATTTACTAGGGGATTCACAGACCACCTTTCCCGGTCAGCGGCTGAAGGACCTTTCCGTTCCAGTCCGAAGTACTCACCGGATACTATCCTAGCGACACGGGGCCTGCGGTTCCTGGGTATTCCAGAGGCTCTCAAACAGGTAAATCATACATCGGCCCCGGGACGATCCATTTACACCATGTGAACTTGGCGCAGAAAGCCTCTGACCGGCGCGTTTAATTGCGGATCGACGCAGTAGCCCCACTGACGTCATAGCTTCCATTGACGGCGTCGGTGGCCCACAATCGGCACATGGACCCCAAATAAGCTTATTGGTCCGCTCACCACTGGCCGGAGCGGCACGGACGGGCTTCCGTTCGCTACTGGGGCCCGGTTCGTTGTTGGTGTTCTTTGACGGGGAGCGCCTACATTATATAATTGTGAACCCTTACTTTGTTAGTAATCAAGTCTAGTTCCAAGGCCGTATATCATATCTCCTTCATGTGTCATTCTCCTTTCACTGTCAGACTACCCCCCCCCCCCCCCGCCCCGCCTGAGATGGCCCCTACCATCGCCGGCGCTTCATAAAATGGTGTGTGACGATGTGCGACGCGTTGCCCGTAAAAAAACGCGAAAAGCTCTCGGACATTCACAGGCATTGTCTCTGCTTGGGAAATGGGCCTCACGTTGACAGCGGGCCAATTGATCACTATTAAAGGTCTCTGACCGTAGTAGGGGACCATCGTGCTGGGGGACCCCGAACGCCGCAAGAGGCCATCGTGTCCAAAAACGAGGGTTCCGGTCCTCTGGGATGGAGTTTTAAGGGCGTCTGTGGGGGCCCTTCGGCTCATCCACCCAGCCTTGCAACCGTGCCCTTGATCGTTGATCCGGGGGCCTTTTAGGTCCCCAGGAACCTAAGTAGGGGTGAGAATGCGTGCTCCCTGTGCCCCACCCCTACGTGCGCCTCTGGGAATATGAAGGTCCCACAAAGCAAGCGCCAACAAACGCTGTACAATTCTTTTTTTATCGTGTCAAACGCTATTGCAGTAGAATCGTTTCCCTTAAAAGGTGAAAAGGTAATTCAGTAAGCAATTTAAGCGAAGTGAGCATCGCAGACTGCTGAAAATATGCGTGGGGTATTCTGGATCGGCAATCCACAACCTGGATCTGGAGCCCCGATATCCCCAAATCACGAATCCAAGTCCAGCGATGTCTTGCCATTGTCATAGCCCGACTTTACAAACTGGGTACTGGACTAAAGAGAGGTCAAACTAGGGTTAGGTTATATTATTCGGTGACTATGATCCCCCCCCCCCTCCCTCTCCCTAAAACGGAGGTTGGATCTGCCAATCCTTGTAGCTAGTGCATTTCACCATTAACAGTGGAACTATCTTGGAAGACCAACCCTAGTATTTACCAGAACTGTATCGAGGACTAATACGGATACGGTAGGAGATTTTAGTACAATTTCTAGTCTTCCGTTTTGACCGCTCTAATCAGTGCACGAAACCTGAAGACTTCGCTTCCCTTCTCTCCCGACCTCGCGAATGCCCTGACGCCCGTTACTCACCAGATCGTCATGATGTAGTAGGGCGTCCAGCAGACGATGAAGGTCAGCACGATGACGAACGTCATCTGCATGGTGCGCTGGCGCGCACGTACGAAGAAGCCCGAGTCATTGGCGCGAAACAGCGTATCTGCAACCACAGACACATGCCAAGCTGAGGACACAGGGCAGGCTGCCAGGGCTGCGCGAGTAAGGGGCTAATGGCTCTATTTTGCACGAAAAAAACACGGCGCTCCGTAGAAGTGGATAACTTACGTGGTGTTGATGGACGCATCTGAAATGAGCATATTAGAACGCTTTAGAACATCACTTCGTGTGGTTAGAAGGCAGTCCTGGCGCATATTCCACCTAAGCAAATTGATGGAATGATAATATAAACGGATAAACATTTAAAGCACTCCGAACTGGTGATGAAGTCTGGTGGTGGAGCTAGAAGGGTTAATGAAACATCTCTGTTTTCCGTGTTGCAGTAACCATTGATCTGTTCAGAAGACATCCTACAAATAATGTAAGTGAAAATGCCTCTAGGTCATCCTTGAACGGTACGAACTGATTTTGAAAGTCTTTCGGAAACACTATTTCACGACGGTCGCCTCGCGCACCCGGTACCCGCCCGCTGTCCTGGCGTAATCAGCGGCCGCCAACGCCACTAGGTCTTACGGAAAATGCAAACTCGACCATAGCTCTCCTGGCTCCCGAGATTGCGAGCGCGCAGGATCAACATTTTCTACGTCACCCATCTCACGACTCGGTTTTACACAAGAATGGGCTGGGCTTTCCGAAGCAAACATGACCTGGCCTTTCCTCACTTCTGACCTCAGATCGATCCACTGTCTTGAGCACTAAGGTGACACATTATATCTTTCCGGAGAAGGGGCCCCGTTAGATCAACATTAGGGTCCATTATCATTCCCCGCCCAGGGATGATGAGCCATTCCATCCCAGGGCGGGTACCTACCAGCTGCCATTCTGATGGCGAACCCTGGTCGATCCAGAAGCCCGTAGAGATATGCGTCATGCAATGGTCCACTCCTCGACGTGGGAAGCACTTTGACCTGGATGATGGGCTCCAGATCGACACAAGTACCCTCATTCACGCAAAAAGCTTCCTTATTGCTGCGCAAGGTTCGATGATTGTGTGGGAGATCTCTGTCCGAAAAGCGGGCTGGCTTAGTCCCAGGAAGTCTCCAAACGGTGTAGGAGGACACTCTGATTGACATTTGAGGCCACAAACCCTCAGGCGGAGGTTCTCAACTTTCGCCATGCTGGGAGTTGATGCATCCCCCTGATATTTTTGGAAAACATCGCTCCGACATATCACGCAATTGCGCACAAATTTGCAATAGCCTCTGAGGCATCCAACGCGCGTCATCTGACGCCACAGTGCGCTCCTTGCTTTTAGTATCGGAGCAGCGCCGGCTTTTGAGGCGTACTGCGCGGCGGTACACGGCCTGAACGGGCGGTTGACGGTGGCAGACGGTGGCACGGGACGCGCGCGGTGGGTCGACATTGTTGCATCAACGGAGCGATGCATCATAATTTGACGCTCAAAACGCCTACAAATACGCTGCGTTGTACTTAAAATAAAACGGGGAATGTACCTGTTTAACTTTCGTGTCGCCACAAAGCATGATATCGTAGGTATCATGTTGTAAAGCTGAGTAAGTACGATGTTCTGGAAAATCCGACCTTTGACCTGTCATAATAGAGTCGATTATTGATCTAGCAACATGTAAACTAGAACGAATGGCGAAATTCTGTTGAGACCAATCCAATAGCGTGTTTTGCTAAGCTCTATCTTTCATAACTTGGAAACGTCAAGGGATGGAATAAAAGTTGGAACCCCTTATCAGTCCGCGCTATCAGGGTGAGGATTAAAGGGGATGTACTACGTTTGGAGATATTGAGGCAAGCATCAGATCTGATGCAATAAGCTAACTTGTAACTACTGACTTGCTTTTAAGCGCAAAAACTGCTGTAAACCAGAAAATTTAATTAGAAACTACGCACCTCAGTGTGCCATCGTTTGGCTGCGCCATGGAAGGTCTTTATGACGTCATTCGCCGCCACACTGGCCGTGTGAGAACTGCCACTGTAGCGGACGGGCTGACTCACTTGCAGTATTTCGCTTGTAGTATGTTGCTGGAAGGCGTTTGTGGAACGGAATGTCGCCATGTGTTCATGTGCTTACAATATTTCAAGACAAATGCCAGAAATCCTGCTGACTTACACCACGAACAAACAGCTCGATAATGCCATTTTGGGGTTTTGAGCATTACGTGGCAAATAGGGTGGTAGGATTCGCGTGGCGTTTCTGTAGCTGTCCTGCGTGACTGGGTAATTTTGGCATAACCTGCACAGATAGTCTGCACAAGTCGCGGACATCAACATCCGAAACCAGTGGTTCTTAGCCTGAGCAGGACTTCGAACCGCACCGAATGATCTTTAAGTCATGTTTACCATTCAACGCCGAACGGGTGGTGGTATTGATTTTGTTGTCACTCCAGATTTGAGTGTCAACTACCAGGCTTCATCCACGTTAAAGGCCTCTCTATGACACCTGTTCTTATCTCCCATAACCAGGAACAGTGGTTCAAAATTTAAAAGCTGCTGGAGATCTGGACAACAGGGTTGAGCCTTTCCAGTGGATAATTTGATCACTCTCCAATGAAAACTCACCCTATCTTGGGACTCGCCTGTGATGACTTCTTTGAAGTGCCGCTTCACATAAATTTGCCATCTTCAAAAATGTGGGAGCCTCTTATTGACATCGATACGGTTCAAGCCCTTGTACGCTTTTATCTTGTTTTATTTTGTTCTAGTTAAGTCCTAACCTTTCGAGTGAATGAGCTTCTGGAATCAGTGTTCTCATTGAGCTTTCCATGTTACGTGAGCCCTGACCACCACCTATCTGATCGTGAAATTTCGGGTCAACGGCAGAGTTTTGCGGCGAGAGCTTACGTGCTGCAGTGTTCAGCTCGGTCCGCGCTGCCCTCTGAGGTCACTTAACCTCTAGCGCGGGGGCTGCCACCGGCCGCAGGTCATTTCAGTCATGGAGGCTGACAGTATGCGCCTGACGGGTCCCGAACCCATCCCGAGGCATAAACGAAACGGAAAAGGCAACGGATGGGTGGATTGGAAGGCAGATGCTCTAGCCAGCTGATCTTTCGTGATACCGGATCGCTTTCAGATGCGATGCAGAGGTTTGTTAACACGCGCTCGGGCGGGGGTCAATTTGAGCCCCCTCCCCGAAAGTTTTCCCGTAATGATTTCCGAACGGTGCGGTGTAGCCACGCTAAATTCTGCATAGCTGCATTTTTATGTATATTATTTTTTATTATTGAATAGCGGATCGTCTGACACCTAAAATTTAGATGAATCTTGGAAGGTCGCTGACCTATGGTAGGTCAAAGTCAGGTCATAGTTTCAGCGAAGGCACGTTCTAGGGAAACGTTCAGTCCGATCAAACAACGGGTGTTAGACAAAGCCATGCATCTCTGAGATACTTTCTGAGGCAACACACCAATTGAATAGATAAATAACACTGACCTAGGGTCAGCTATAAAGGGCAGATCAAGGTCAAAGCCAGCCTGTTTTATTACTCTCGGGCTTGCTGAATGGGCTGATTTCTGGTGCTCATTTTGAATATATCGTTAGCAGGAACCGCATTATATACCTTCCATGGACTTCTTATAGGTCAGAATAGGTCACTGACCCAAAATGACCCAGGTGAATATTTTGCTTTTAGGAACATACTGCCTAGCGTAGTCTTTGTCGCTTATCCAAATACGCAACTCAAAGCATTCTGATATCATTTTGGTCATCATGACCTTTGAAAGGTCAAACAAGGTCATTGACCTTATCTGAGCGTGTGACATTTCCCTCAGAACAGTTGTCTAAGGTTCTAGGGGTCCTTTGGAGACCAATCTGGAATTGGACCTTGTTTGACCTTATCTGACCCGAAGGTCATGAGCTAGGATCTTGAAACTCTGACTTAAGTGAGTTCACATACAGATTAACACATTCTGTGAATTTGGCTTCTCTAGCTCTCTTAGTTCCCGAGAACTCAGGAAGGGAGGTCAAATTGACCCCTCTACCCGAGCAGAGTATCCAACCGGCCACCCGGGCGCGTGGTTAAAGATCAGACAAAGTCACTGGACTTAGCTGAGCGTGCGACATTATTCTAAGAAAAGTTTCCTAGATTTCAGGGGCCCTTTGGAGACCAACCTGAAATCTGACCTTGTTTGACTTTGTTGACCCGAAGGTCATAACTTAGGAACCACAAACTTTGGCCTAAGAGAGTTCACGTATGGGTCAACACACTCTTTAAATTTGGCGTCTCTAGCTCCATCGGCTCCTGAAATCTCAGGGGGGAGTCAAATTGAACCCCCCACCCGAGCAAAGAGCATCCAACCGGCCACCCGTGCGCATGTTAAAACCAGCCAATGTTCACTTTGCTGAATTATGAACCAAGACAACGGTCAACCTATTACATATTGATTTAATAACTGCATGTTCAAAATTATGCCAGATCGAACTAAATGTTGGATCAAGGCATATGCCTACAAATCTCCTTTTTCCTACCCACATAGGCTGAAGCGAGTCGGTTTCTTCAGGTTTCCCTTTCCCTCTCCCTCTCCCCCCTCTCCCCTTTCTCTTGTCGGTGCCGGATGAACCCCTAACATTACAGCAAGCCGCTGCCAGTTGAGCTCGGCGCTGGCCGTTCGGACTGGTGACGTGTAAGACGGACCCTGTGGCGCCAGTGTTCTAACTCGCGCGCGTGCGAGCGCGACATCCGTCACAAGCTGGTCGCCAGCGCCTTTCACCGAAGTAAATCACCCCGAACTTTACACAACATGCCACCAACAAAAGCGCACGCCTCGTGATTTGCTGGTGGTCTTCTGCGCGATGGGCCGTGTGTGACCAAGCACGCAAACTTCCCAACTTGTGCAGCGTGGCGGCTATATTCGCCGCCGAGATGGCTCCATTAAGACAATTACGGTCTGTCCGCAAACTTTATAGACCTTCGCCGACAGCTGACATGTTTGTTGGCGGACACCTATCAGGCCGGGTCAAGTCAGACCTCTCAGGTCGGGTCAGCTATCAGAGAAGGGCGTGAGACGTGCTGTTGTGTTTGCTCATAAGCTATGCGGGCGTGGAGTCGCGCATGGCATCGCTTTGGCCCATCAAGTCGTTGGCTTTGGGTGGCGAACAAAGTTACAGCACCTGTCTATTAAACGTCGGAAGTTCCGAGGATTGCGATAGGTCTGCTTTCTTTGCCACGTGCTGAGCTTTTTCCAATCGTGATGCTGTTACGGAAGTGGACGGGAAGAACGGATCGGACAGGGGAACGACGGGCCAGATGGGGGGAGGACAGACCAGACAGGGAAGGACGGCCCTTGCGCCCTCGTGAATATCTCTGCAGTTCAAAACTTGATTCGGTTAATCCAAGACGACTATCTTTTTTAAATCATGGTTTTTACTTAGGTTTTTTGTGCAATGTCACAAATTTCCGATGCTCAGTTTTGAGCAGAACCGGATCTAGAAGACGTTTTTGGAAGCCACAATTGTCCATTTTTTCACGCTTTAGTACACCCTGACCGACTTGAACTTAGCCAAATGAATCCACCTTGTGAGGTGTTTTGTAACGCAATGACTCGCAGATTTTGTATGGATGCTATAATGGAACAATATAATGATCTAAATGACGGTTTTAAAAAAGGTTTCACGGCGCGGAGGATGGTTGGAGCAGGCTATGACTTTGTACATAATGTGAAAATCCTTAATTTCCAATCGATCTGCTGCTTTGCTGTACGTGTCGACTGTTGAGGCATCTTTTCAGTACAGCTGGATTCCGTATACGGGACACAGGCGGATGTACAATCATAACCTTGGAGGAGCTCCGGGTCAGTTCAAAGCGGTCTGCTAACAGTATAATCTAAGTATATTTACTCGATTGTGAACGGCTGTTTTGGTCGCCGTGGCTGCTAAGGTTTATATACTGACCGCATAAGTAGAACGTTAGATTCAAATGGAAATGACAAGGGGTTTTGGGGTGATTTCGAGGAGAAACAAGGAAAGGGTAATTACAGATGGGAGCACATCAAAACTTCCCATTTGCATATTTATTGCATGCACACGTTTTGGCAAACGACATAGACGGATCCAGCAAAGCTGGCTGAACCTATAGCAGCGGATCCGGTCATCCTCCCGTGTAGACTCAGGCGGATACTGGATGTTACTGTCACACCTCGTTGCGTTCTAGTGGCGGGAGAGCTAGTAAACGCAACGTAGCGCCGGCGCCGTCTCTCGGCCGGCGATCGGTGGAACGTTGGAGTGTAAGCCTTGATAGAGGGGGTTAATCGACATTCAGCTGATTTAACCTGCATTAAGTGTTTTTTTTTTATATTTTGGAGCACTCCAAGTACATAATATGAATTGTTTCGCATGTCAAGTACATGAACGTGAAACATAATCTGCGGATTGCAAAGAAATGATATGTCACGTATCAGTAGTTGCGTAATTTAGAAAGCACGGGTTCCTCGTCTTGTCTGGGATCGCCTATGTCAAATTCTCAAATAACAGTGATATATTGAGAAATGAGTGATGGAGGAGTGTGGGGCTACAGTGGACTCTAGGCCAATAAGGCGCCTGTCTCCCACTAATCTACTTCACAAAAGGACGCCTTCAGCGTCAAAGAAAGCATGGCCCAGTGTCCCCTCCTCTGAACACGCCAGTACATCAAAATCAGTGCAAAATCGATAACCAGCGCACCAGTGCAAAATTTGCACTTATTTCGTGCCCTTTCTCTGATCATAAGAAAGTGGAGCAAAATGAAAAAGCTGCACTTACATTGTGGCCGATATTTGCGGATAGGAAAACGGTGCAAGAAAAACTCTTAAAAAATAGATATCCCTCTCTGGATCAACTGGAAAGTAATTGTTTCCTCTTTAATGGGATATACGACATGTACGCTGAAATGTCACACCATTATCTTCAGAAAGATATCAAAATGTAAGGCACCGGCCAGACAATGTCTGTGCAACGCACAGAAACAAACATGTGTGTTTCTCCATTTCTTCTTGTTTTGTTTTGCTTCCCGTATATCCCATTACAAAATTTTCGAGGTTTTGTTTCACAGGTGGGCAGTTCACACCGCAAGGAGTCGAATATCGTTTCCCGCAGCACTTCAGTCCAGTAGTTCTCCAAATACGAGGGGACCGATAAAGCCTACCCCATCTTGATTCCGCCATACTGATTGCATACATACCCTACTCCTGATTCGTGGGTGCATAAGTGCATGTTCGTTTGTTCGCTTCAATATGTTCGTTTCGAGAAACGGTGGTAAGTCCATGGGGATAGTGATCATTACAGCCTGAGATGAAATAAATTAATTCGAGAGACAGTTCAACCCTGAGATAAATGTTGGCATGGCACTTAAAAGTTTCGCACCATACGCATGCGTCGGGGCTCACGAGACATATCAAAACCTTGAAAGTGATCTGGAAGAATTATTTGATGCATTCTCACTTAGACAAAATCAGTTATTTCCCAACTTCCAAATCTTGTTTTCTGACGTTCCACTGTGACTGCAGTGTTGTTATGTATTTCAAGAACTGCAAGGAACCCGTTTTTGCTCTTACTGCAAATACCAGATCGCCTTACTTTCGCCGCAGCCACTTGCAAACGCTGCTTCAGTGTTTCTGTCAGGCTACGCAGTGACTTTAAAGCACACCAGAAACCAGAAATAGTGCTGTTTTGCCGTAACAGCGGACCTCGCCTTACATTAGCTGAATTTTATGAGTCCTTCATTGCATTATTTGTAAATTAGCCTTCGTTCAATACGTGTCGTGTCGCCAATATTCATTTAAGCAAAGGTTTAAGGAATGCAGTCGATCGTCACTGTGGCTCACCTTTTTTTCGAAAAGAATGAACTAAATATGAATGACGGAGCCGGGACCTGGACGTTGGCAACATACCGTACGTGTGCGTTTCGTCATTTACCTACAGCACTCGCTGGCGGCGACCGGCGGCAAATGTGCGACCAATCGGGGGCTGTTCCGACATCGCAGAAAACGAACTTGTAACCTGTTACATGAAGTTGATGATGCCTTAACGGCATAATGCAAAAACCAGGCATAAGTGGGTGGTACATGCAGCTCATGAACCGGCATACATGATGTAAATTTCCCCACAATCATGACTGGAGTTTCAAAAAAGCGCCTCGTATTCGGCGCCGACCTTTAATTAATTTCTATTCCCACGCTCCCTGTTTTCCTGGCGATTATTGGCCAAACCATGCATCGCACAAACTCGCGTTGGTCACATGAATTGACCGTACGTAGGTTAACGCTTCGAAATTGGATCGCGGCTGTACCCGTTCCGACTGTCGAAACAAGACACATAACGTGAAAAGGTGAAACGGGTAAATAACCTTGATGCCGTTATGCACGTGACACATGGCACGTGCGACCGCACATCTGGCGCCGCGCTAGTTCTCGTTCAATTATCTCTCGAGGCGTGCCAACTGCCCGTCGCCTCGACACCTGGTTGCCGAGATGTGGCTGCAGCTTCAAACGGCTGATCGTCGGCTTTGTCGAGGACCACATTTTAGGCCGCCCGAGCACATGAAAAAACGGCCCTTGAGGCACGTGCCACACTCGAACACGGCACTGCAGCGGCTCACAGACTACCTGCAGAGAACCGCTTCAAGCGCCCGCGCGTCGTGTCCAAATTTCGTTATTCAGCAATATGCCGTTCGGCCCGGGCATGACGCGCCGCAAAATGAATAAGGTGCTCAACTTGAATCAAAGACTCATTTAACGCACTGAAATCGAGTGCCAAGCAGTCCTACGGTCAAGCAAAGCACCGCATTCTGTTTAACACTACGGAATGAATCTCCAACCACTTTGACCAAAACAGAGCAGCAGCCGCAGACCCTCCATCTCATACATTGCACACCCCTGTGCTGGGTACAGGTTGATGTGCACACTACGGGGATCATGCAAATAATTTCAAGAATATAGAAAAAACGATTGATGGGCATACCATTCTTTAAAAGATCAGGCAATCGCTCGCGTAGCGCACAGAGGTTTCTTGTCACATAGTCAAGCGGACGCGACCGCAAGCCGCAGCGGCACTTAAGTGCCTTATAAAGTCACCAAAGGCTTACGAATGTAATTATCATGCTTTAGCTTGCAAGTGCTTCTCTCAAAACGTCAAATGGTCGGTTGTGGTTGTGGATCTTGTCGCGCATTCCAAATGCATCGAGGAAATTATTCTGGCCGCCGCTACCAGCGCAAGATTCGCTATATTAGACCTGTCAGGTATCAGCGCTGTTGCAATGCCTCTGGTGCACTATCTGGGTGATTTCAAAACACACCACATGAAAATCCTGAAGTGAAGTTTCGTGTAGTATCTTTGCTCGAATGTAAATAACCACGTTTTTATGAGCTATCACACCTAGCCCTCTGTTAGTTTTGTTCACTCAATTTGATGGCCTTATGCATTCCTTGACGGCGAAATGATACAATAAGCATCAATGAAACATTAAGTTTGACAACATTTTTACCGTTAAGGACACCCTAACACATTGCACTTGTTACTTGGCACACATTTTCCGCCCATAACGAATGAAGGGACGGAAAATTACTAAACTCCCACCGACCGTCGACAGTCACATCGCGTGCGATTTCCGAACGTTTGCTGGAAATACTCGGTGGTGGTGACAGGGTGATCGATCTAGTTTGAACGAGTTGAACGAGAGAGCGAGTAGAGAGATCTAGTTAAACGAGAACGAATAATGCATATACGATTTATGCCAGGCTGGTAAACACAGCAGATGAGTCGAATAATGCGGCGAAGTCAATTTCGCCTGGACAACAGCAATATTGTTGGCGACAGCTTAATGCATTTGGCATCGTCTTTCGAAATGCGGACATTCCTGGCCTTTCCACCGATCACTGGCGCAACGGTAAACCGCAAAAACTCGTGTTGGCTATACGAATGGCAGGCGGCACGCTATTCGACACTTTGAAGCTGGATTCACGCGTTCACCAGCTATAGCGGCCGAGATGTGCTAAAAAACGTAAAAAATATCACAAACGGCAAATCCGTTTTGTTTTGCCCGCTGTTGTGCACGTGACACGTGGCACGTGCAGCCTATCAAGCGAAAGGCACGATTCCTTGCACATTATCGATCACAGCACGTTAATTTCGCGCCGTTCCAATGCGCGGTTGCCGAGATACGGCCACGGTTCTGAACGGCCGTTCGCTGGTTCTGACACGGCAGCTTCTGCTGGTCGCTGGTACGAAACCAATCGGCTAGAGAGTAATTTGCAACACGCTTCACGCACCGCAACGGCACGGAACGCAACGGCACGGAACTTTCTGTGGCACCTCGTCTCGTCCGCGGGAAATCCGTGGCAAAATGTCATTCTAAGCGAGGAGCCGTTAGTTTTCCGCAAGGCCCAAAAGCCAAAAGACGGCAAACAGACAAAAAGGCAGACAGTCGCACTTTGTTCAAGCAATACAATATACAGACCTTTCAGTACATGCCCTGCAACGTAATGCACCATACGTAATTACCGTACATGACGATCGCATGCCTAGGTACTACGGTCACGGTCATGAGAGGTCACAGAATGACCTCAGCTGACCTGATATCAACTCTTGGAAGCAAATGGTCGCAGCAAATGAGGAGAAGCTGGCTTGCATTAGCCTTTGTCTGCGTTCATAGGCAGAGCATGTCGTGAGCATGTCGTATGTACAAAGGAGAGTTAGACGAATTCATACATCTCTGGAAAAGTTTCTTGGATAATGAGACTACTAAGCATAGGATAACAATAAATTACATTGGCCTTGGGTCAGGCATAAAAGTCAAACCGAGGTCAAGACCAACCTACTTTTTGGTGGGGTCTGTTTCATGGGGTAACACCTGATACTCATTTTGAATTTCTTTATAACAGGGATCGCAGCAGAATATTCCATCGACTTCTAATACGCGCTCCGTTGGCCAGTGAATGCCCTTTGCTCGGGGGGGGGGGCAATTTGCACCCTCTGGAATCCCAAAAACTAGGAGAGCTAGACACGCTTAACTCATAGGGTGGGTTGGTATGGTGAGAACTTACTTATTTACAACTTAAGAGAAATAGTTTACTATCTTCGGGTCAAATAATGTCACACAAGGTCGAACTCGGGTTTTGGCGCCCAAGATGACCACAGACCTCCTCATGCCACTGCCATTAATCACATACCTGTTACGAGCAAAAGAACATTGGTTTTCATTTAAGGTCAGTGACACTGTTTGACGCTTAGCAGGTCATGTTGACTAGAACCGTACCAGATCGTTTTCATTATGAATTTTAATAAGCGTTGAGGAATGCGCTACGTGTGCGCTCCTAAAAAAGGTTGATATGGGTCATACAAGTTCGGTGACCTACTCTGACCCTCCAGAAGTCATTAGAAGACGTATGTTGGGGTCCATGCCATCAAGAAATTCGAAATATGTTTTAAAGACTATCCCGTAGGGCAGGATCTCTAGGAAAATGGTAAGTTGATGTTGACCTCGGTTTAACATTTATATCCGATATTAGGACAAGGGAATTTTTTGTAATCCGAAATCCAAATATTTCACTGCCTAAGAAACTACCTCAAAGATGTATGGCTTCGTTCAACACTCCATTTCGCGTTAGATTGGATTATTTCTTAGACACTGGGTTTCGTTAACTGCCCCAGCTGACTTTGATCTGCCAGAGGTTAAACACGGCTCACATCTAATTTGTGCATCAAAAGATTCGCTATCTAATTGGCTACAGCTAAGTAAAGTTCGGTCTAACTACGCATCGCCGTCAGAAAATTACTTTGTAAAAATCATTGGGGGGTCAAATTGACCACCACCCGAGCGCATGTTTAAGGTCAAAGCATGTCACTGAGCTAAAATGACCTTAATAAAATTCAGGTTTTTAGAAGCATACCGAATAGCGCAATCCTGGACACATACTTAAATTCCAAAATCAAAATCATTTCGTTAAAGCTCCAAAAATGTCGCTGGCTTATCATGAACACCAATGACCTTTTGCTTACAGCATGCATGTTGGTTCAAGGCGGTTGCATGGTGAGATATGGGGCACTATGGACACCAATCGGAAGTTTGGCTTTGTTTGACCTTATATGACCCAGGTGTGATGACTTGAACCTTGCCTTTCAAAACTAGTGGATTTACGTACAAGCAACACACCCTGTGAAATTTGTACATCTAGCTCTTTTAGTTTTTGAGATCTTAGACGGCCAAAATTGTCCACGCTCACATCTGAGCGAAGGCATTCAACCGCCCGCCCGGGCGTGTGTCAATCTTTGCTCAAATAGGAGGGACGAGGACGTCAATGCCTTGCTCTCCCCTTCTAAAAGTTATGAACGTGTATGCATGCATGCAAAAGTATGTATTCCTGGATGTCGTGCCATCAAACAATTTTTGCAATAGCCTCTGGCTAATTCATTGTGTGCGTCATGAGACCAAAAAACGCGGCTCTAGCTCTTCCGGGTTCAGAAAAACAGTTTTTAGGAACAGCGCGTGCAGGGAAGGAATCCTTTACAAATTAGGGGGCGGAACGCACTTTTGGTCATTTTCTCCCAGTCAGCGTCCTATGGCTGGAAAAGCACTGGCCATCTCACCCTTCCACACTGGACAGCATCGGTCAGCCACCACTGTATCGCCCTCTCCCGCGTCTCCAGCCGTCTGTTACAACTGACGTCCGTCTGGCTGCCGCCCTCCGCACCATTCGGCTTCGCCGCCTGCCTGTCCAAGAAGCATCTTACTAGCGGTCGCTCTGTCAGCAGGTTGTGACGTCATTGACGGATATTTTACTGTATTACTTATACTGGATGCTACTTTGTCTATAAGTCGAGTAAGAATCCTGTTGCTAGGTGCCGGTGCACCATACCGGAGCATTCATTGGTTGATTTCGTGCAGGTGACAATTTAGGCGGTCTGAGGTCAGTTGATGACTAATTTACACATTTTGCCTCCATCACCCGCCCCCCCCACACACACAGTCACATTCGGCCGGGAATAGTGCCCACGAAGAGGGCGTCGTCGTGGACATGGTACCAAGCCATACGATCAAAAAACGTCGCCCATAACCAGCCAAACTGGTTTTGAGTCGATCGTCATGAAAATGTATTCGACTTCGACACACATAGTGAAAATGGACTTGAATTCGACACACATAGTGTCATAATGGTTTAAATTCCCTTTCAACGGCTTCACAGACAGACACAGAAACGTTAACGGGAGGCGGGTGGCTTCGGTGCATGCGCACCAGAGGCCTTCATGGTTAAGATTTCGCTCCCAATACTAATCAACCCGCTGTACATGGGGCTGTGTCCATAACAACCATCTACCCATTCCTTATCAGCTGTACGCTCACCTAATTCGTATGCATATTGCCACCGCTTTATTACTAGGTTTATGTTGAATTTCAGGAAAATGAACGCCCAAGCTTTCTATTTCGGGTTCATATTCGCAAAAGGTGTAAGTGAAACTCATTATCACTAAACGAAGCGCAAGCAGGAAGCCGCGTATCATCTTTTACAAAATACGTACCCAACATGCCAGAAACATCTTGCCCATATCAAAACCTATATCCGTAATTTTCCCTAAATTCTTACGTAACCCAACCGGCTACCCGTGCCACTTGGGTACCCGTGGGTTTACCCAACTAATGAAGTCCTTTGATGTACGTCCGCGTCCACAAAGCCGCGCCGGTCGTCTAAGGCAAGCATTGAGAGCGGTGAGCACTCCGCACGGCAGTGGGGCCCAATATGACCCGCCTCACGGCAAACCACGCATCTATGGCCTGTGCACACTGCCGCTTCTGCCCTCGCAGCCACGCGGGCAGACAGCTAAGTGGTTACAAACACCGAGCTCCTGCGAGCCGACAAAGGCACCATCAGGCGTCGGCTGCAGACGACTATCGTTTCACGCCATCTTAAGTAAAAAGCGTGTTTGGCAGCAGAAGGCGGCAGATGCAAACCTTAGGTGGCAAACGGCGTTCCTGGGTCGGAACACCGGCGTCGCGAGGAAGCATTGTGACGGATCACCTTCTGCTCCCAGGAAGTCGTCGATGCCCGGATGGTGGCTTCGGTCGGGTGACAATCGCAGCAAAGGACTCCGCGGCAGTGAGGGCTGTAGCGGCGGGGACGGCTTCAGAGGTGAAGGCGGTTTGATGGAGAAGGTTCAAACAGCCATGGCGGCGGTGGCGGCTCCCTGCTGGCCAGATTGCAGCTTGGCGGCCCCCTGCTGGCCAGATTGCAGCTTGGCGGCTCCCTGCTGGCCAGATTGCAGTTTGGCGGCCCCCGCTGGCCAGATCGCAGCTTGGCGGCCTCCCGGATGACCAGATCGCAGCTTGGCGTTCTCCCGGCGGGCCAGATCGCAGCTTGGCGACCTCCCGGGTGGCCAGATCGCAGCTTGGCGACCCAGATCGCAGCTTGGCGGCAGCCGGTAGGCCACGGCTGCATCTGCGCCCGTCCGGGTGCTGTCATGCACCTCCACCGCCGTGCATGTCCACCTAGGAACCCGAAGCGGATGTGGCAGAGCAGCCGACGGCCGTATCGGCAACCGCAGGCCGCCGCCTCTAGGCAGCGGCCTTTGTTGACCGTGACTTCCGAAGTGCACTAGAGACGGGTCAGGCCGCAGCGTCGGCTAAGTCGGTAACTTTGGATGGGTGTCGGGCCACTCCCGATCCGCGGCAGCTGTCAGCCGCGGCGGATCGCCGCCGGCGCCACGACCTGCCCGTCGGCAATCGGAGCCGACGTGCCGTCACCAACGCCGCGGCGTAAGTGGCCCCTGCGCGCCCGCACCAGCTGCAGTCACGCACCATCCATCGGCGGCCGGTGACAGCTCGGGCGATCAGAACGTCCCCCGCTGAGCGGCGCGCTGCCGGCCGCGCCGGGCGTCGCCCGGACCAGGCCCCGGCTCTCGCAGGCCGCCGCTCGCCTGAGGGGCCGGGATGCTCTCATTCTGCGGTAGTCAGCGGCCAGTTCGCCTCGGCGGGATCCGCGGAGACTGATTACTTGTATGGGGTGTTACGTGGAGGTCCTCCGAATGAAAAACAAAACATTAGCTCGGTGGCAATGGCGCGATCCGAACGTTAAGAAAATTTGCAAATAAAAAGAAAACAGGAGCTTGAGAACTGTGCTCAAAAGTGGATCGATGTGCCTGCAGACTGGTAGTCAAACCGCAGACTAGTATCGCGTGCGGTGATGTCATTGACTCCACAAACTGCCCGGCTGGATGAAAAGAAAGTGTTGAAAAGCTGCAAAAACGTACCACGCATAAATTACTAGCATCGGTCATTTTTCTATAGCAAGCGTATACCATCGATCCAGGTCGGAAGCATCCCAATGCCTCCACACGTATTTGAACGATTCGACCAAATGGCGTTGCAGGGGGTACATCTGCATGGTTTTTAAAAGCTTGTTTTCGATTATGTGAAGCTCTCTGGGTTGTTGTGTGCATTTTGAGTATATTATTTACAGCTTCAGTTGTGAGACTTGTGTTTCCATTTCGATTTGGCAGCGAATTAAGGGATCGCCATGGCGAATTGCAGCATTTAAAGGCAGTTTTGACCGACAATGCCATCGGCTGTCATGGACGAAGGCTTGATTCTTACAGCGCAGATTGAACACAATATTCTTCAGCTTCCGTTTGGGCTCAATATATGTCAGTTCAGCAGGTCAAGATATTATGGAAGTTTCACTCAGTCACAGGTCAGCGCTCTGCAGCCCTCATTTTCATGCTCTACGAATTGGAGGTTCCATGATAGCTCCATTCAAAGTTGCGCATAACACTTGAGCACTTATGCACTATGAGCACCTCGCCTCAAGCTGTGCCAGTTTAGATCTCCAACGACTTCTGTGAGCGGGTGCGTCCAAATTGGAAGGGAAGGGGCTTGGCTGCGCCTCTGGTGGATATGCTGGATTTTTGACAAGCATGGCATGTGGGAAAAACTCGCACTATTCTGATCACTCAGAGCCAACAAGCCGAGCTTTGCGTCTTTCCTCGCACTATTCTGATCCCTCAGAGGCAGCCAGCCCGCGCTGCGCTTTTTTTTCCTATCGGAGCTGCTGTCATTCCCAGGCCAGGATTAATCGCCGGGACGCAAGTGAGTCCACCTGACGTTCGGCGGCTGAAGAGACGAATGGTGCAGACGCGTCCCCGGCACCGCACTGGCTGTCTGAGCTGGCGGGGATCGTTCAGACGCGTCCCCAGCACCGAACTAACCGTCTGAACTGGTGTGGATCGCTCAGACGCGTCCCCAGCACCGAACTGACCGTCCGAACTGGTGGGGATCGTTCAGACGCGTCCCCAGCACCGAACTAACCGTCTGAACTGGTGGGGATCGTTCAGACGCGTCCCCAGCACCGAACTAACCGTCTGAACTGGTGGGGATCATTCAGACGCGTCTCCAGCACCGAACTAACTGTCTGAGCTGGCGGGGATCGTTCAGACGCGTCCCCAGCACCGAACTAACCGTCTGAACTGGTGGGGATCGCTCAGACGCGTCCCCAGCGCCGAACTGGCTGTCCGAGCTGGCGGGGATCGTTCAGACGCGTCCCCAGCACCGAACTAACCGTCTGAACTGGTGGGGATCGCTCAGACGCGTCCCCAGCGCCGAACTGGCTGTCCGAGCTGGCGGGGATCGTTCAGACGCGTCCCCAGCACCGAACTAGCCGTCTGAACTGGTGGGGATCGCTCAGACGCGTCCCCAGCACCGAACTGACCGTCTGACCTGGCGGAGATCGTTCGTTTTCTGCGCCAGGAGACGCGTCCCCAGCACCGAACTGACTGTCCGAGCTGGCGGGGATCGCTCGTCTACTGCACCAGGGGTGCCAGCTTCTGTGGACAACTCGGGACCTGCAGCACGTCCAGACCGGGGGGCATCTTCAGCCAGCGGCAACTCATTCACTCAACTTGGCAACTCAGCCAGCATCGACTGGCCGAGGATCGATGGAGGGATTTGATGTTGCTAACACCGTCGCACTACGCTCCATGAGCCGACAGACCTATGCATTCGTCCAGAATGTCATGAATATCCCCTGCCTTCACACCGCGCGCCGGCAATGCAGCTGCGCGGCTTCAAGCTTGCTGCCGGCGTCCTCCGTGCGGTACTCCGGGTGCTTAAACCGGCGGTGGTGATGATGGACCCGCTGGAGTGCACTTTCTGCTTCTGTAGTTAACGACCATTGCATAGTCGGCAGTCATATCACCAAAGCCTTTATTCAAACGAGGAAGCATTGCCGTCAATTGATCCGCTGCATTGAATGTCAAGAGCCGGAAGCTTATTAGCGTGCGTAGATTGAAGTGATTGTGGTGGAAATTAATAGTCAGACGCTTATAAGCGCGGGCCGTGGCGCGCTCTCAGACCGTGTTGGATTTTGGATACGAGCAGGCCTTATGCGGTATTTCTCGCGAACAGTGGAGCAAACAAGCAGTGTAGCATCCGTCAGAACCCAGTTCTGGCAAATGGCTAGGCCCAGTGCAAAAGGACATTGCTATTCCCGTCAGAGGGACCCTCACTAACGTGCTTTGCCAGGTTCGGGGCTGGGTCCCGGCTGAGGAGCTTGCTGCGCCTCAGCTCCTTGTCAGGTTCGGGGCTGGGTCCCGGCTGGGGAGATTGCTGCACCTCAGCTCCTTGCCAGGATTCGGGCTGGGCCCCGGCTGAAGAGATTGCTGCACCTCAGCTTCCTTGCCAGGTTCGGGGCTGGGTCCCGGCTGAGGAGATTGCTGCACCTCAGCTCCTTGCCAGGTTCGGGCTGGGCCCCGGCTGAGGAGATTGCTGCACCTCAGCTCCTTGCCAGGTTCGTGGCTGGGTCCCGGCTGAGGAGATTGCTGCACCTCAGCTCCTTGCCAGGTTCGGGGCTGGGTCCCGGCTGAGGAGCTTTCTGCGAATCAGCTCCCTGCGTCTTTGTAGCTGACCGATCTTCAGTTATGTTAGCCAGGAAGGTGAGAGACTACGTGCACACTTGCTTCGGTAGACTGTCCTAGCCTTCAGTCGATATCCGATCACTCTGTTCCGTCGAGTGATGTGCCCCATCAGGGGTCCCGTTCGAATGCCAACTGGGGCATAGACGTTCGATGGGTTCGCTTGGGGAAGTTCATCGGAGAGTGGCAGTTGTGATGCACAACATTGAACTGGTCACCCAGGGGTTCAATTTTAGTCCATCTGGTGCTTTCAAGGCCAGTAAAGGGAGTGCTTCACATTTGTAGAAGGGTTTGAACTGAAATAGCCATCCTTGAAGAGCATTTGGTGCAGTTTACAGCCCTGTCATTGCTAGGACCAAATTAACGCTTCAGGTTCCTAGACTCTGCGCCCGCGAAAATGTGCAGACAATTTCGGAGAGAGTATTTTGAGGTCACATGAACATCCTTGGACGAAATAATAACCTCACTGAAATCATATAATTTCATTGGCCATATTGCGAAAAGGCCACGAAAAATATTATTGTGTAGCCGTTCATATCAGGCGGCCATGAGCACGATTTAGAGATATAACGACCGTCAAGGGTCGTTAACCAATGTGGTAAAGGTACGTTGAAGTAATCAATACTGTATTGAAGAGCATATTTGCTTAACATAAAACTACGTTGTCTAGAGCAGCTTTATGCACTTAAAGACATGCCAATAGTTGCAAGTGAGCTTATTTCGCCATATGTGATGATTACTGCAATATCCTCAAATGTGAAACATTCCCATTAACCACATTCCCATCAACCTCACACCGGACGATGCTTTGGTGCAACACGCGATGGATCGCCTTCGAAAAGGTATCTTCCTGCGTCCTGTATTATCAACTCAGTCCTTGCATCACCTTCAAAGCTAGACACAACTTGTAAAGATGATTCATTTCTTCATACTTATCTCAATCTTAGTCCCCAAACGTGCTGTAATGCAATCACCCATGTTCCTTACGATACGTGCGGCCAATTCGTCGTTAAGTGTGATTCTCGCGATGACGTCATGTACAGATCTTGCTGAGAAGTGCGCATCTGGAACGGTATGTATGTATGGTATGCATGGTATGTATCGCCTCGCATAGATCGACTACTTCCGATTAAATATACGACAACAAATTGATGCATGCCTATGATGAGAAGATTTCATTAAACTTATTATCTAAAACTACCAACAAAGTAATATTGCAAGCTCTAAGTTACTTTGCAGTTTGATTGTTTGCTTGGGATAGTTCCAGATCCTTCTTTGCGAGGTACCCTCTGTAAACTGCAAGCAGCCTTCCACTTTGGAGACCAGTTTGATATGTGTTTATGGGTGTTGGGAGTCAATTCGACCCCCTGATATCTTAAAAATTCAGGGAGCTAAAAACGTCAAACTCATAGGGTAAGGGTGGCTTATATGTGATCTCGCTTTGAATACAAATTTGAGGCTTTTAGGCCATGGAAATATGACATTTGTGTCCAAAGTCCCTTCACCACTTCTCATGCAACTGCCATGAACGTATATATCTGTCCTAAGCAAAAAGTTACAGATGTTCGTTTTTGGCCAGTGACATTTGGCATTGGGGTTGTGGTCACCAAAAGTTCGGCGATTTTTTTAAGCGCCATCGATTATGCTAGACGGTATGTCCCCAGAAACAAACTGTCGATCTGGGCTATTTTTGTCAATGATCCATACTGAACTTTAGGAGGCCCATGGAAGAGGTCCGCTGCGGTCCCTGCTTTTAAGAGAATCAAAACGGGCGTCACAAACTGCCTCATGCAGCAAGTCTTCCAGTAAAATCATAGGTTGATTTTGACCTTGGTCTGACTTTCGTGCCTCATCCTAGGGTCAGTGGCATTTATTGTTATCATAAATTCACTCTTCATGTGCCAGAAACTACTGTCAGATATGTCTGCCTTCTTCTAGCACTTCCTTGTCGCATCAGGATGAATGATCCCCTAGAAATTGCCTTCGCTGCCAGCTACGGCCTGACTGACCTGCCAAAGGTCAGCGACCTTGCAACATAATCTAATTTGCATGCCAAAAGATCCGCTACTCAATTGCATTGTCTACAGATATGCGAAGTTTGGCGTAGCCACGCCGCGCCTTTCGGAATTTACGCTTCAAAAATATTCGGGGGCCACGGCAGTCAAATTAACGAGGCATATGATTCGAGACAAATGGTGTTATTGACATCACAGTAACACAATAGAAAACACAGCACATAGCATGTGCATGACAACAATCCGAGAAATATACCGTGAGTTTCTCAGCGAGAAGAAGCACACGCACGGCACGCTCCGTCTCACGTACAGTTTGGCACACTGGCCAAATACATTTGGACGCATGGAACCAGGAGAAGATAGTACATTTCTTGGACTGACTTCTTGAGCACAATAATAATAGCCATGAACGCTTAAAATCAGGTCAGCTGTGGCTGACTGCGGCATCGTTTGACCGACTAACCGCAGCATTGTTCAGTTCTCAATATAGCCGGACGGCTACATTCGCATTCACCGTTTTGACCTGTCATACATTTCACAGAACAGATGTGGAAATGCCTAAAAGTACCTGAGTGATATAAATTCCCAAGAGCTGTTCAACGCCATATTCCGCGTTTTTGTACCATGCATAGTTCTATAGATAGCAGGGGGATATCAATGGCTACTTTGTTCCTTGTGACCCGGTGTGGACCCACCGAACGGTACTTTCACCACTGTTCGGTTACAGTCGTTTAATGCAGTTTGGAGAGAGCTTTTAGAGCCGTTCTCCCGTAGCTCCAACTTGTGTAGTTTTTTTGATATCTCAGAGGGGGTTCGTCCGTCCCTCCCCCCACCCAAGGACGAAGGTGATATAATGCTTGCAACAGTAAACACGCGCTTGGTGGTGGGGTCAAATTTGCCCCCGCCCCAAATATTTTTTGAAATGGTGTCCAAATGGCAAGGTGTAGACAAACCGAATTTTGTTTAGCTGTAGACAATTTAATAGCAGATAGTTCGGTATCAAAAACATAGACCCATCTTGTAAGGTCGCTGACTTATGGCGGGTCGAAGTCAGGCATTGGTTTCGGTGAAGGCAATGTCTACGAAATCGTTCAATCTGATCCAACAACGGAATGCTAGACGTAGCTATACATTTATGAGGTAATTCCTTAAGCATCACAACAATTGAAGGCAACAGAAAACATTGACCTAGGGTTAGGTATGAAGGTAACAGTAAGGTTAAACCAGCCTGTTTTAATTTAAGGGCTTGCTATATGGCGTAGTTTCTGGTGCTCATTTCAAATTTATTGATAACAGGAACCGCATTATGTACCTTCCATTGACTTCTTAAAGGTCAGAGTAGGTCAGTGGCCTAAAATGACCCCGGCCAAAACTTTGTCCAGGAACATGCTGCCTACCGTGATGTTTATCGCTTATTCAAATGCAAAACTCGAAGAAGTCTTGTATGATTTTGAACACCATGACCCTCAAATGTCAAACAAGGTCACTGACCTTCAAATGAGTGTGGCCCTTTGCTTAGAACAGTATTCAGGTCCTAGGGGCCCTTAGGAGACAAACCTGGAATTTGACCTTGTTTGACTTTGTTGACCCAACGGTCAGCAAAGGAACCCAGGAACCTCATACTTTGACCTAATTGTGTTGACGTACAGGTCAGCACACGCTGTGTTGACCTGTACGTCAACACACACAGGTCAACACTACGCTGTGTTGACCTGTACAATTTGGTATCTCCAGCTCCCTTAGTTCCCGAGATCTCAGGGGAGGGGTCAAATTGGCGCCCCCCCCCCTCCCCCCCCCACCAGAGCGAAGCGTATCCAACCGGCCACCCGGGCGCGGGTTAAACGACATGGCAGTTATGTCAGATGCAAAAACTAGTTTTCATTTTAATCTTGATATAAAAATTTGGATCTCACTGATCCAGATGAAAAACCAACTTTGGACACTGAACATAATGATTCAAATGAATGACAAGGAAATTAATTGATTTTGGTTCTTAGCGAACACGAATGACGAACTGCTTAAATCATCGATTGATGATTAAACAGTTCGTCAGTTCGTTCATGGATGTGACTTGATTTTTAATATGACGTGCAATAGCGTTTAAAGATCTGACAATGCCATCAGGTTAGTAGAAATATTGAGACCAAAATTTCATGCGCAGACTCATAATCCGTTGTAATATGCGTAAGCAGTTGAGTAACAAAAAAATACCTGGCTCTTTTCTTGCCAACATAGTCGCTTGACCTCGCTTTCCTTTGTGGTGATTTCGCATCCTTGTGCTTGAACCTCTCTGGTCGACCGGTCACGTCGGGTCATAGCCCCGGGCGCTGCACTCGACCTCGTGGAACGGGCCGCGGACCGCACCAGTCTGCGGGATGCTAGCCGCTTAAGCGGTCACGCCTGGAGCCGTTATTGTGGCTAGCGCAACCTTTTATCTGATATTGCTGTCTTAGCATTTTAAGAGGTACAGTCAAACAGAAACGGTCGATATTTTTAGAACCCCTGATGTGCACTAGCTGTTGAGTAGGGCGCGATTGCACAGCATGTTAAGGCACTGGCTACGACTTATCGCTGACAATATCGCGCCACACGGCTGTGGATTTTGTTATCATCGCCGCTAAATAAATTTCTTGAAGACTGCTGTGCAAGATGTAGCGAACATGAGCTTCTCTGCATTGAAACAGAGCGCCGTCGTCAAATTTCTGTATGCGCTGGGAAATCGCGCATGTGAGATTCATGGGGAACTCCTGGCGGTTCGCTGTAACGCCGCGCTAAGTGAAGACCTAGTTCGGGAATGGGCTCGGGACCTTAGGCCAAAGGGTTGCTAGTCTGGGTGACCTGAAGGATCGACCTTATTGACCTGCTACGTGGCTTACAGCCTAGACTATCAACGACCGCAGGAAAAGCCGCCCGACTGGAGAGTCTCAAGAATGAAGGCCGATCTAGATCTCTCCCATGGGACTGCTCATTACATTATCGCCGACGATCTTACGATGACGAAGGTCAACGCAAGACGGGTGCCTCGTCAGCTGGACGACAAGATGGAGGTGAGAGCTGAGGCACACTGGTCACTTCTTGGACGTCATCTGGTAAACCAGACAATTCTTTGAACCACGGCAGTATATGGACGAATCACGTGTCCCATTTTACAATCCATTGACGAAGATGCGGTCATAGAAGTGGAAACATGTGGACTCGACGACATCACAGTTGAGAAAGTACGAACCTACAGAGGAGGTCCTTTTTCCTGTCTTCTGAGTTCAAGATCATGTGTTTTGTCCACCGAAATGGCCAGTCTCATTTTCTGCCTACCTTATAGCCAGCCAATCTGTAAGTAATGCGATTCCTTAATATGTTTAGCGCTAAATATTCAGCGACAAAACTACATGAGAGAACCTCTCTGCACATTCAGCTCTCATGAAAGATTACATTTCAATGCATTCATGAGACTCATTCATATCAAGTTTCGAAGCGCATCTAGCTCCATTCGATACGAGTTTGGCATCACTGCGCGTTGACAACTCTCAAATGTGCCATCATCGTACCCGTCCCGCGCCGCACAAGGTGTCTGATTGGTACGACTACAGCACATCGAGGAGGCTCTTGAAACAGACTCACAGTTTCCTTTTCCCTCCGTCTTTTGAACGGCTCAGCCTGCGTCCGCTTGATTAAGTTTAAATTGGTTGCCGAATTGCCTCCGCTAACGCCAGTGTCGTCACCGGATTCGACAGTGCGGAATATCAAGCCGGAGCTTGAAGTTAGATTTCAAGTATGGTTTGGGTGGTGATGATCATTTATATCATCAGGCTGTGCAAAGAATTCGCCGGCATCCGGTGGCCTGTGGGAAATCTCGCTCCATCTCGGCGGGCAGCACATGCTGGTGTGAAAAGCGCGTACCGGCATCATCTACCGCCACCCGGACATCTCGAGGGGTTACGTGTCCATGAGGAGAATCTGATGCCGCGCCCTGCATCTCTTTAAAGGTTCTTGTCACCCCTTGCTGTCCGTGTTCGCCCCTAATGAGCGGCCCTCGGCGCTGAATATAATTTTATGTTTGATTACAGGCATACAAGGCATTATTTTAAGTCCTTTCGAAATGTGATTAAGGCACATGGCGACCTTACTCTTAAAATTTGGATTGTGCTCCTTATTTATGTTCCGTTTACAAATTTAGTAAAGGGAATGTTCCACATTTGAAGGCATCGAGGCAGGCATCAGATATGATGACGTCAGTTCCCTTTTAAATATTGGTATGTTTTTAAATGCAAACGGCTGCTCTAAACAACACAATTTCATTATTCGGTGCATATGCTCCTCCGTACGTCATCGTTCCATTGCGCCATGGAGCATCTGTGCGATGTCAGAGTCCCTGTCAGACCGGGCGTGTGAAACTGTCACCGTAGCGGAAGGCTGATTCCCCTGTATTTCTTCGACTTGCCGGGGAGCGAAATGCTCATCGCCGCGTGTTTACAGAACCAAAATATGGCATGTGCGTATGTTTTGGCCGTCCCTCGTGGTCTTTTCGTATATTTGTCCGTGGTTTATATTGTTTGCTTACTTTCACATTCACTGTTTGCGTGCATTTTGCCTGTAATTATTTTTCTTGGTGTTGAGCACTTAATGGCAAAGAGGTTGCAGCATTTGTGTGAGGTCCCTATACCGTCATGCATGCCTGGGTGACCACGAAAAAGTATGCACGAGTTCACGGGTGTTAAGTTCAGGAACAATGGGTCCTAGGCCTTGAAAGGGTGTGGCTGTGAAATGCGCCGAATGGCTTTTTAAAATGGCTATGTCATCTCAAAACCCCATGCCAATGTGGAACTCAAATGTGGAATCCCCCAACCCCTCCCCTTAAGGTAGCGCAATAACAAATACATTTAATGGACAAGTCCATGACTTGCACTGATGGTCTTATGGTTTTTTTCTTTGATGGTTTTGAAGGAGTCGTCCTCTGTACCCGTCTAACATTTGCGCCGTTGATCCCGGGACGTGATGTAAAGACTTAGTGGCTTTGTGTAATGTTGCAGGATCTCAATGTTTGCTGGACAATGTCCTGTGCGCTGGCGCACATGTGACCAGGTCATTGTCCCAGGTCACAGAAAGCTTAGAGCTTACACCGAACTTGGTGAGGTCCTCACCAAGTTCATTGTAAGCCCTAAGGTTTCTGTTCAAAACTGCTTGCATTTTTGAGACTGTGTTATAAAGGCGAGCTCTCCGTTTTAAGCTGTTTTTTTAATGATATCACGACCTTTGTTCCCGACTCTGTCTCCCCTTCTCTTAAAATCCCCTTACAAAAATGCCCGCTCCCATCTTCCCTTTCACTTCGGTTTTCTCGCGAGGCAGCGAGGCCCCGACCTGCATTACCATTCAGTACAAACATCACACTCTTCCAGCTTTTATCCCGCGCTGGCATGCCCCATATTTAACCACAGATGAATTTGACACACTTCCCCTGATCATGTTAATCACCATGCAGCGTTAAAATGGCCGGAGCTTGCGCTCCCATGCTTCTTCGAAGACTATGAGTCCCGACCATATTACTCCCACGCTATACCTCATTATCGTTAATATCATCACTCGAAACGAACATGTGTTGGACACCGGTATCACTGGTTTCAGCCTTTGGCATCGTCTGTCCACCACCATGACAAGCAGAGGTCGGCCCGGAATCAAGGTCACCTTCAACGCATGGCCTGCTTATGTACAGTGAAAAGAAACTGAGGAGACCTCCCTTGACTTGACAGACATGACATGATTTTTTCCATTATAAGCATCCAACATTTGTGTTGTTAATCTGTCATTGCAAAGTCATCAATTGATGCATGCAATTCCAGAAGAAATTGTCTGGAGTCCATTCAGATGAGGTATGAGGGTGAAATCGAGTGCGTTTTGGTGACAGACCACTTTAAATATCAGCCGCTTCCTACTCATGTGTAGCTGATAATTGTCATCACAGTGTTTGAGATCTACTTTGGCGCATTGTAAATTCCATTGTCCAGGTACTTTGATGGCTGCTTCCTAAGCAGCAAAGCTGGTGTTAGCCAAAGAATGCTGTGTATTAGATAATGCTGGCGTTTCATTTTAAGCACACTTTAAGGCATCGTGCTTGAATGAAGATGGAATGATACAACGCATATTGCAACAGCTTAGTACTTGCGGGTTAATGGCGGATCAGCATCGTAGCACAGTGGGCTTTTGCGGACTGTATCACTAGCTGGGCGGGGCAGGCTGGGCTGCGCGCTGATTGTTGCAGAAAGTTGCCCCTTTAGTTCCTAGATCCTTTGCAGTACGTGCGGAGGATAGAATGCACGTTTGGTTGGAGCATTTGGATGCATTCAAATATATCAACGCAATACGCAGTACCAGCTGCCAGTAGACCGGAGCTCAATTCTGACCTGGACTCGTGACCGATGAAGTCCCAAGGGACCAGCGTGATCTACAAGCCTCTTATATGGGCTATATCAGTCCAGCGAGGTAGAATCAATACGGATCAAGCCTTATCTACATAAGGACCACGTTTTTATCTCAGGAGCGACGGTTTGGCAGCGAAACAAACGACGCCAAACTCGGAGCGTGCCATGGAAGATAAACCAGACTTGTTATTGCCCCACGAAGACGCTGTCAAAACTGCCGAGTTGACCGAAGAGTTCCTGGTTACATGAGTCACTCGACTTACCAGGTCATACTAGGAAGCGTCCCGGCTGGGCTCCTAAGCTTACATCACGGATCTGTGCGTCTCGCGGAACGGTCGGCCCCCGCTGGGAGGGTGTTTCAATTTCGTTCTCTCGCGTCCTGGGAAAGGTCCGGTCAGAGACCCTCGAGTGACCGGTCCAGGCTGCAAGAAGCCACATCGCAAATGATGTGAACTGACGTTTGGTGTCTATTTCTAACTATATCAATGACAATCTAATTTTGTGACGTTAACCTTAATCGTACAACAAAAACAGCATCCTGCATGTAACTTGAGGAAGGCGAGACATAATTAGACAAAAAATCCTGGCAATGCCCGGTAGATAGTTTCTTTAACGGAGCCTAACCAGCAAGTGTGTTGATTTGTAATGCCCACTGTCAGCCAGTCTGTTGCCCTACATCAGTAGCGGCGCAGCCAGGACTACCCCGGAAAGGAAGCTAACAAAATATTTGACCTGCGGCTCCAGCTACCAGAGTGACGTAACACCAACGTATGCAAAAGGAACTAAGAAGGGATTGCGTAGTCACAATTTTCATTAAAATGGGAATACTAGGAGAAAAATAACTTTCACATTGCCTCACACTGTCATGGCTTGCACGACCGTTTGCTTAGCCAGTCACAGCTACTAAGTGCTCCCACTCAGTCTAGACTAGACCCCTGGAAAACACGCTGTACCAGGGAGCAACGCTTATCATGTCGAGGCATCAACAGCCCAAGAATGCACCCTTTGTGCTCAGGAGTCGCATGCAGAGCCTGGCCACACGCACCAACTAACGATGAGGTTTAAAGAAGGCGCTATACAGAGCCATCACATACCATACCACTTAGTGGGGCAAATCCACACGATAGTGGCTTTTCGTTGCCTGGCGTCACATGATAAGAAGGCAATGGTAAGAACAAACACATGTACTCACTACACTGTCAATAGAAATAATCCTTTTACCACCACAAGCCAGCCGTCTCGCTTCCAACGCCACTGGATGCACGCACGGATACCGATGAGATATTTTGGATATTTAGATATCCGGAAGCCAGTAGTTCTGTTGTCTATGCAGATAAGCGGCTCTCGAGACCGCTGCGGCACATGATTGCAAATGAGGCCGTTTCAACACGGATAATGTCTCGTCTCGGAGGGAGGGAGGGGGGCGAACTGAAACGGCAGTCACCTCGAATACATTCACACGAGATCGCTGCATAACTGCCTCGCCTGCGAACTTTGGTGGGAAAGCGTCCCTCAGGTCGTATAAAGTGACATCGCGCGCCCGGAGGCATGTATAAAATGGCGCAAAACGAATGCAAATGCAAGGCAGTCACAAAACATGACGCAATGAGCTTGAACCAAATGCATGGAAACATTCCTAGCAAATGCTTGACAACATCTTACTCGACTACTCTTGCGGTCGAGTCTTGACATGTTTGTTTGAAAACTAGCCCGCACTTTCTGGCAAAATTAAAGCGCGGTCGTTTTGCTTAATGACTGACGATTGAGAGCTGCAAATATGTGGCAGATTTTCGGGGATTTCTGGATGAATCAATTCAACATTTTGAAATGAAATTGCAGTGATTAATATTGCAATCTTAAATTCGTGGTGAATTTCACAAATATCTCCAGCATTGATAGCGATTCTGATCTACGACTGAAAATCATGATACATTAGATACCTTCGTGGTGGCATTAATTACCAATATTTTTGTGAAACTCATGGCAAACATGTCACTGTTTTTGTTCCAATACATGCCTAAAAAAATAAATTAGTCAAATATTGTAAATGACTTGCAAGTCACGGCAAAAGCATCATTTACTGCACCACATACGTCGCCGAACTTCACTAGAGCTGGTATAACTATAATAGCTTTTGCTCGTAATCTTTTTGACAAGTTGGTACGCAGAGGCTAGGCGGCAGTCTTCAAAGGGGTCTGCGATATTGAGGGTAACCAGCCGAGGACAAAATTTGATTACAGCGATCCTGTCATGTTAAATGTTTAAAGGCGTTCGAAACAGGGAAACAATAAAAGAGACATTCGGTTAACTGCGCTGTAACGCACATGACGTCAGTCGCTTTTCAGGGCCACAACATGATTCGGTGGTACTCTCTACCTTTTTCGCCAGTTGAATGAAAGGCACGCCTACCACATCTCCGATAAGAGTCGTTGCATAACGCAGGAGCCGGACGAAAACGTCTATGATGTCGTACAGCAATTGACCAAGACAGATTTCCGAGTTTTCTCTCGAAACTTACAATCTGACCTTTCCGCCTTAGATAATGCTGCCTCCAGTTGTAGATTTTTCCCCATGACCAAGTAAGAAATAAGGCAGGAACAATCGCCAGCTCCGAATGCCTTCCAGTTTTCAGAGAATATCTGAGCCAGGCATCCGTTTTCCACGTAGCTTCCCAAAATAGTGTCGTCCTCCCGCGGCAGCGACCTATCTTGGCTTTGAGAACAAAATGCTCAGCTTTGCTGACCTGAGCTAACACCTGACTGAGGCTGGTGAACAGTTTTGGTTCGAACATTCGCCGTGAAATTGCGAACCTAAAGCGAGATTCTTCAGAAATAATCGGCGTTTTTTTTTTGCTTCTTCACTGTTACTTGGCCTACGAGGGAGAACGTTTGTCCCTCTGGGGTGACATCGATCAGATCCAGGGACGTCATAACAGGGGCAGCCGCCAGCTTCTTTTCATTTACAGATCAGGAGATGGCGTCCGCAGCGTTCTGACCGATCTGAAACAGTTGGCCCCGTTGCTACTCTCCTAACCTGCATCTATCGTGGTTTCGAGTTCCACGGGACCAATCGCTGCCCAACCATAAACGGTCTTGACGGCTGCCTTATCGTCGTAGGCTCTGCTCCCATGTTGATGCATGCTGATAAATACAGACATCGCTCCTTCACTCATGTCGACCAATATGTCGACTGCAGCTTTCTCAAGACGAGCATAGCGTCCTGAAGAAGCTGCAAGGCGAAATATACTTATTCCTTTTTGGGGCCTTATTTTTATTGCATGAGCATTAAGATTAAATCCATCTAACACTTAGGTACGCAGAATAGCATACGCAAGCTGCAATGAAACTAAGTTAAAGAACCTCAAAAATTGCCTGGAAAAATAGCATGATTATCCTAAAGCAGCAATGACGACCAGTTCATTCAGCAAGCACAATCTGGTCACGATGTGGTTCTGAGCAAAACGCAATGTACTGGCCTTGTGGGTACGCGAGGAGCCTGTGCTCAGACACATCACTGTCTTCAAGCCTGGATAATTTCTCCCCGCCGCGGTGTAAATCATGTCGTAGTCATGTCAGTCATGCAAGTTTGTTGGCAATGTTCGTTGGGTCGTTCGTGCGTGCACTCTGACCCGCACGCACACAGGATCACACACCATCTCTGCACTGACCCGTTACGCTGCATATTTTAGGCTGGCATGTTTAAGTTGTGTTTCTCTTTATTTTCGTTCCCAAGTCCCATGGCTGCACATTTACATTTGCATTCAACTGCGTTTGTTTTCCGTATTGTTATGCGTTTAAATGTGGGTTTTCCGCTCGCCCCCCCCCCCCCCCCCTCTCGTCCGTGACAACATGTCCATACATTTGTGTGTCATTTCATTGCGCCTAACTGTCCATTTCCATGTATCTGTGAGTGACATCTCTGGTGGCAATGCCAAGCAAATAATAACTTAAGTTCAGTGAGCACTACTCGGCAGAGATCAGTTGCTTTTTGTAATGGTAACCAGCAGGATATTAATGTTCGAAGCAATGGCTACTATCAGATGCCAGGAAAATGCATGCAGCTGCTTGTGATCAGCTATGAAAATATCACGCAGCTGCTTGTCAGTACTTTACATAACCGTCAACCCCTCGCGATAGGGCAAGCAGATTCCGACGTTTGCGGTTGCATTTATAAACACAAGTTACAATACAGTAATCCCCATACATGCTGTTACGCCATAAAAAATGTCCTGAAGTTGGAAATAAGCACTGTCTGTCTCCCTTCCAACAATGTTTAAGCGCTGGCCCACATCATGCATACGTGACAACAGCTGCTGCATACAACCATGCTAGGATATGTGTTCTGTGGTATAAAGAACATTGTGAAAGCCGAGTTGCTATGCGTAATTTGAAAACGACACCGGAGAGCACCGGCTGGTCTCTCCCGAACTGCAACTCACCGAACAACAGAAACAGTGCCAGGTGATTTTATGTGGCGAAAAGTGTTCAAATATCTACGTGTCGGCATTACCCCTCCCCTCCCCCCTCCCCCCGCTGGCATACTAAGCATTCTACAGAGCATATATAACTATATGGTCCGTCCGAAACACAGAACGGTTTTGGTCAGCAAACTGTCCAGGGAACGGTAAGCGCGACCCCGCGACCTAGGCTGACCCCGAGTCGCCCTGAGCGGGAAGTGAGCTTGCCAGCCAGTTTTAGACAACGTCTTGTGGGCGACGCGATAAGTGAAAGGTCTGTCAAATCGTGTCATGCATGCATTGGGCCTGAAACTTTTAAGTTCAACCGTCTCGTTCTTATGATTAACGTTCTTAACCAACCGCTAAGGAAAAACGGGCTCTTGTCTGACCCGTGTGCTTACATGTTGCAACTTAAAAACGGCGTAAGTTGCAGTCTCACTTCAGGGAGCTGGTCACTAATGCGCCTACCCGGGTTGGGAGGGGGGGGGGGAAGGACTGACCTGAGTTGGTCGCTGTGGTACGCCGCGTCAGCTCCATCACGATTCGAGTGTAGCAGAAGACGATGACGAGCAGAGGTATGGGATACATGAACAAAAAGCTGGAAATGTTGTAGGTCGTCTCCAGAGCAGGGTGTGGAAAGGCGAAGAAGCTGACGCACTGGATGAAGTTGAGGTGTTTGTAGCGTGGATCTGGATGTCTTTCCACGTGGAAGACAAGGATCTGTGAAATAGAGCGACAGCACATCAACCACGAGCTCCAGCAGGCAGATATTGCGTCGATCGCATTCCTAACACTATTACAAACGTCGTTGTCACATATTCTTTGGTTATCGAGGTCAGCAATCGAGGGTTATGTCAAAAACAACGAGCGCTAGGGCTACGCAAAAGGCATTAGAAAGCTCTCGCCAGATCGCATCGGGTGTGTACTACTGAACGCTGGTAAAAGAATTTGTTATATGGTTTAATGAGATCATATGAATAATGTTAGCGCTTGACCATTGAAACTGCATTGTTATACCAAGACCTCGACATGCTGTGACATGCAGGAAAACGGCGATGAATAATTCTTGGAGCACTATCAAGTGGACAGGCATCGGCAGGTGTACATGATATCTATCATATCAAGTCAAAGGTGTGAATGTCGATGCATTCGCGTTTGCCGCTATATCAAATACTTGACAAGCCACATGGCATCATTATCGATATATTCGATACAAATATACAGTAAACCACACTAATTAAAATGCGGTGAAATAATAGCATATCAATGGCACAAGCTGTCATGCGCTTGGTACACACTAGCCCAGTTACAGGCGCTTTTTCAAGCCCATGGAGGTTGTAAAAATAAATAAACACGTTTACAAGTCCTCTGGGACTCTCACGGAGTGTCCTAGCTTTCGACCAATTTCAATGGTCTTGTATTGCTAAAATAACCGAACGTCTGTTTCGCGAGCAGCTTTATTCTGATTTGGTGAACATCAGTTCCTGTCAAACACACGGCACGGATTTAGCAGACGTCGTCCAACAGAAACAGCCCTATCTCACATCAATAGTCCGATCTTCCGTGTCATGGGCCATGGTGAAGCAAACCTTTTAGTTCCACTTCACCTGAGCAAATGTTTCCCTCGTCAAAGGCTCGTAAAGCGCCTATAACTGGGCTAGTGTGTACCAAGCGCATGACAACTTGTGCCATTGATATGCTATTATTTCACCGCATTTTAATTAGTGTGGTTTACTGTATATTTGTATCGAATATATCGATAATAATGCCATAGGCCATGTCAAATTAGTCCAGAAACTTAAACTATATCGGGTGAACTCCGAATGGTTTAAAAGCTATCTTTTTATTTCCAGTATGTACGCCTGCACTTCCCACAGCACTGCGTGATGAACTCCAGCCCAGTTCGAAATGCAGTTGGAGTGAACCAGGAAAGGTCACTGAGGCTATCGCTTCGCAACATCTTCTCAAACGACATCAGCTCGCACATTGTAAGCGACGTCGCTGCCGTGCAATATGTCGGTGCTATACAATTTATTGTTGTGGGGAGAAGACGTGACCTCACTGTACTTAATGGATGGAGAGTGCATTGTGCACTCCACATCAATGGTTCCGTCAAACTTGATGAACTGCAGCTTGATTACATCCCAACTGATGACGTTAGGCACGCCCCGAAGATATCGGAATGTGCCTTCCGTCTCTCCGTCAACAACACCATCATTAATGAGAGTCATGGTGCAAAAAGCTTGGG
Source organism: Pollicipes pollicipes (assembly GCF_011947565.3). Lineage (NCBI taxonomy): Eukaryota > Metazoa > Arthropoda > Thecostraca > Pollicipedomorpha > Pollicipedidae > Pollicipes > Pollicipes pollicipes. The sequence continues at coordinate 16,336,130 of NW_023596576.1, forward strand.
CCCGGTAATGGATCGAGAGCTGATGTTGAGCCACACATCGACCACTTTGTAGCCCAATGCATAGGCCTCCTTGGTGGTCTCAGACACGCAAAACACAGCTTCCGAAAGACACACTTTCTACATACTTTAGTTAACGTACTGGCACTTCCAGGAGTTCAGCGATGCAACAACGTCTATGGTAGCTGCAACGCCAGGTTCATAAAATGCATTAATAAATTATCAACTGTAGCGTGCATGGGCTACCACAGGACGACGCAAACACGATCATATGATCGATGTGCTTCGCATGCTCCACTGACTGGCTGCTCGTCGCCTCGTGAGTTCTCAGAAACCAAGAGAACTAGATGTACCATGTGAACAGGATGCGTTGGCCCTGTGTGAACTCACTTCTGTTAAAATTCGGGGTTCCTAGGTCATGATCTTCGGATCAAATAGGGTCAAACAAGGTCAAACTCCATATTGGTGTCCAAAGTGTCCCCAGAACCTAAATACCTGTTCTAAGCAAAAGGTCACTGGTGCTCATTCAAGGTCGGTGACCTTGTTGGACCTTTCGCAAGTCATGTTGACTAAACTCATACAAGGCTGCTTTGAGTTTTGCATTTAAATAAACGTCAAAGATTACACTAAGCAGTGTATTTCTAAAAAAAATATGTTGATCTCCGCCATTTCAGGCCATGACGTATTCTGAACTTTAAAAAGTCCAGGGGAGATGTATAGTGAGGCTCCGGTTAATAATACATTCAAAATGAGTACCAGAAACGGCCTCATACAGCAAGCTCAAGGCTAACAAACGGGCTAGTTTTGTCTTTGGTCTGACCTTCATGCCTGACCCTAGGTCAATGGATAGTTGTTCATTCAACTGTTGGGAAACCTACGAAGCTATCTCAGGGGTGTATGGCTTGGTCTGACACTCCGTTGTTGCATCAGATTGAACGATTCCTTAGAAATGGTCTTCGTTCAGTTCATGGCCTGACTTTGATAGTCCAGCGACCTCACAAGGTACATCTAAATTTTTACACCAAACGATTTGTTATTCAGGTGTCTACAGCTATGCAAAATGGGCGCGGCTTCTCGGCGCAGCACGGACAGCATTCTGGAAAACCTTCGGGGGTCAAATTGACCCTCAGCCGAGCGCGTGTTATGTTGGCCAAACATACGCGTATGCCACGTAACGCATTCCAGGATATATACAGCTGTGTGCAGTGGCAGCCTCCAATCACCGTGCATGAGTCTGCAACGGCATCCGAAACAAGAAATCCATTGCTGCGATTAATCTTGTACAGGAACTGTAGTTTGACCTCGAATTATGTCCGGCCTGGATTGAGCAAGCATCAACTTGTGGAACACAATTTTGCCAGAAATCTGGAGCTCGACTGCAGCGTGCATGAATTTTTCACCTGACCAGGTGCGACTTGCACAGCTGATAAGTGATAGCGTCACAATGAGCTTGACATATCCGAGGATTAGAAACAGCCGAATAGAAGTACGCTAGATACAGCCGAAAAAAGGCTGCATGAGAAGAAACACCATTGGAAACCTAAAAATGCCTACCAGAGCGCAGCTTTGCGATGTTATCTTGACCTGACGCGCGACCGGTCCGGAATCCCCGAAAAAAGGGCATTGACACGTGCATATACATCCTCCTCCGTTAGGTCGAAAATTGCGTTCTAGAGCACGGGCAAGTTCTTCCTTTAGTCTTTTCAACCACACTTTGTCAAAAATACGCTGAATAGCCTTCCAAAGTTGGGGTGACCGAACCAATGCCTCAAGTATTATTCCCGAAAGACAGAATGATGGACTCGATACCGACTGTTGAAGCATCCCGAAACGAGGGAACGCGCAACCTCTCTCTGAAGCTTATTATGTCAACGCAGAATTCGACCCGTGTCGAATGTGTGCGCCGATGCAGAGGGGATGGGCCTGTGCTCAACCGGCCCATCTTGTTCCTAGGCCTGTGACTGGGGAGACGGCACACAAACAGTCTGCTGAAATGTGGCTCTGCGCGAAACTACCGCACGCCTTCTGCCCGGACAAAGCACTTAACTTTACGCCACTGACGGGCTTAGAGCATCTCGATTAGCTCGTTTGGCGAGACGTGAGCAGTTTATCTAGCGCCCTGCGAGTGCGGCGCCTTCATCTCCGGCGCGTCGGGCCGCGCGACCTCCCGCGCGGGCTGCGGGCAGCCGTCGACCACGCCCGTCACGGCAACGTTCGACGATCGCCTACGCTTGGGGCACGTGTCTGGCGGGCTGCGGTGTTTATGCCGCGCCCACCGGGTGACGTCTCGAATTTCCGATCACGGGACGTGTTCGCGCCACACGCCTAACGAGGCGTCCATCACGCCTTGACACCCGGCGCACCCCGCGGTCTGCACGGACGGTGCGCGGGCTGTTGTTCAGCTCCGATTGCACGTCAATTGGCAGATGAAGTATGCTGCGTAAAAATAGGCCTCACGTTCAGTTATGGTGATAGATGCGTAACAAGGTGGTATAATGAACGCGATGGTGTTCGCAGTTGTAATCGGAGCATAACATGCGTCACTGCTGGGGGTGCACGAGGTATCGGTATCAAGCGCTTTGCAGAACCGGCATTGGCCAGGACTTCTTCAGTACACAAGTGCAGGAACTAATGCAGGAGCATTGGCACTAGTCAGTACCAGACGGCACCATGAGTCCCAGGGGCTGAAAATAGGACGTTTTCTGTCACCGACGGCATTTGGAACAGCCTGAGCTGTCGCCTGGACCCAAATATATCAGAAACCGTCGCAATATAACTACAAGTACGATAAACCACACAAAGCAAAGCTCACTGAAGTGCGATAAATCATAAACATCGGAAATATTTTCGTTTGGGAAGGTTCATTTGCACTAAAGCATCATTTGATCACCATGCGATAGCACCGATGGTTAAGGTGTAGGTCTTATTGCACGAGTGGTCGGCGCAGCGGGCAGTTAGTGAGCACATTGGTTCGGTTCAATCCTAGGACATTGCATGTACGGAGAAGGGTGAGAACATGCCTTGTCAGTGGCCGCATCGCAACCATCAATGGCAAGTAATAAACCCCACGCACTATCTCACGACATGCTGGGGCAATACCAGTGTTGGAGAAAGAGCTTTAACAAAATTTAATCCATCTATAAAAATAACCACTATTTTGCTACCAGTTTTACACTCTTTGTATGCCACGAACTACGTTACCTCAAGTGGTATTACCGTAAGTGGTAAAAATTTTATATTTTTCACATCACATCACAGTCACTTATGTCTATAACTGCAGTGTTTCAAATTAAATTTCACAGTTTTCAATAATGCTCAAGATTCAGATTTTTGGCAATTACAATGCACGTCTAAGAAATCTTTACTGTAATCCAGATCCACCGGCCAGAAATTCCTCACTGGATAACCTATTTCATGGCCTGGGCCACAGGGATGGCAATTGAATGTCTGCGTAACGAGCCGTGCGTAGCGAAGTTGGTTGATCACTTCGAATTTGGGCGCTGTGACTATTGCTTTGTATGACGGCCTTGTTAAGGGTTAGGGAAGGGTTTGAAAAAGTACCATACTGATTACCCCCCCCCCCCCCCCCCTGTGGAAACCTTGGCTATGCCACTGTTAATGATCAGATGCTGAGATGTGTTAATGGTGTGGCTCAAATGGCATTGACATTTTTCTGTATTTCCACTAGCACTAGAAACAGAAGAGTACCCTCATCATGTGTGCTGGGTCACACTGACACCAGAAACCATATGAGATATACCTAGCACTGATTGGCATTTAGCAGGGGTGCAGTTTCCTTTTTTGTCAGGGGCTCCAGCCCCCCCCCCCCCCCCGAAAAAACATATTTGGTCTAGCCACGACTTTGAGGAGAAAGTGAGTCAAATCTGGGAAGACATTGAGAAAACCTGGAAAAAGGGAAGATACCAACAAACCTGTCTGTTGGTGTCTTTTAAAGGGGTGTGTTGCGTCGTCTTCACTGCTCGGCCCCCTGGGGCCTGAGTTGAGTGAGTTCAGTTGAGTTGAGTTGAGAATAAAATGAGGGCCCAACCCATTTCGCACCCGAGATCACAGACCACAGGTGCAGCACTCACAAGAATGCAGTTGCATTATCGACATTGTGATAAAAAGACGGAAACATTATGATTGACTGCATGCAGTTAAGACGTCAAGCACGGAACACAACAACTTAAGGACACAATTCAGGGACCATGATTGCATAAACGTTGGGATGTGACATAGTCAATGACGGATGTTCACCGGGGTTGACGAGCGATCAACGGCGCACAGCGCCCATGCTGCCCTGAATGTTGCTGCCAGCAGAGTCAGTGAAATTTGTGTTACGTCGATAGAGCACCAAAACTGTAACATGGCCAGTTTTAGTAAAAAAAAATGAACTTTCAAGGATGTTAATCTACAAATTTATCACTACATATTGTAATCAACCAATGATTGTGTGTTTATCAAATGTTATCTAAGCTGAATTATTGCTACATTCATTTATTCAAATTGGCAAATGGGACCGCCACGCCGGTGCCAGTTCAAGATCTAGTACGTTTTGGTACGTTCTGCCGCCCAATATGTTGTTATAGGGCCTGGGCACAGATAAAACAACGCCCCAAAAAACTGGCGATCAGCTACGCCTTTCCAGCCAGTAAGCTTCTCACGACAAAAACAAACCAACGGTAGCCTACGGCTTTGCACTGAACTCGACTCGCAGCCGCGTTGCGAGCATGCGGGGCCATCCGTCTCAAATGGCACGATTTTTAAAACACCGTGTAGCACTGATCACGTTTGTCGCAAGGTGCTGAGGCCAGCCATGCTTCTTATGATTAGTAATAAGTCTAATTATTTGAAATTGTATACTGCTCAGTACGTGAAGTAAACTTTGGCTGACAAAAAAGGTGTGATAAACACTGATCTGGGGTTCATCGCACGAGCTTTGTATCACCACTGATCTGCGATGTCAGCACTGACATAGCATAAATTTCAGTATATTTTTGTCATCTGTTGAAATCTATCTTGATTAAAGCTACCATGTTTGGCATCATTGTGTAACTCAACTTGCTCATATAGCGAAATGTGAATGCCTCGACATGTGCTCCACACAAACTTACGCTGCAAGCGCTAGCAATTCAGACCAATGCTGAGTTTTACGTATCGTCTAACTGGAACATTCTGTTGCAAGTTGCTGCAATTGTCGCAAATTCCTCACCAAACGGATGGTCAAAATTCCAATATTTGTTGCCCATCAAATCCTGTAAATCGATAGCTTTATTCACCCTTGTTAAGTCCTGTTGGTATCGGTTGAAATACAACGACTGTATTAGCATTTATTCGTTACGATTTTAAACCACATCTGAGCCGAAAATGTCGGAATCATTGTGGACACTGCATATGAAAATGCGAAGACGCCAGATATCGGATATAACAATATCAAGATGCCAACGTAACATGGATTCAAGCGACCGGAACTATCCCTTGCGGTGGGACGCATTTAACATCTAATCTGAGATTCGACTCGATGGAAAGAAACGGACGTGTATTGATGAGGTGTTAAGTCTTTATTACGAAACCGCATAGGTATTAAGCCGTTATTACAAAACCGCATAAAACAATCAATCCAACCACATAAATCGTCAGCCATGTTTTGCCGAAGATGGTGTTCACATATGAGTTTTTCTCTCTCGTTCTTACACGCTGTTACGATACGTTCAAAATGTTTTCCTCTGGTGAAGTAATTTGGTCTATATTGATGCTAGTATATTTCTGATAACATTATTATGTCATCGGATAGAAAGCAAGGGTCTCTTTAAGTCGCTTCGAAGTTGTTTCATCTCCCTGGCAATGATGTCGCCACGCTATTTTCTCAACGTACATGCAAACTTACATCACTTAGTTTAATGAACCCTTGACTGACGATCCACTGCCTACATCCTAGCCAACTTGATAACTAATATATAATATCGGAGGAGAAGTGATCTTAAGTAAGGTGTTGTTATCGTTACTATCATTTACTTCGCAGCACCTGGCTTGAATGCTGTTAATTTACCTACAGAGTTTCGCATCACTAGGTCAGGACCAGCCTGGAAGCATCAGACCAGGCATGACTCAAGCCAATGCAGCGGCCTGCAGCATCACAGCTGGCCCAGCGGCCAGTCTTACCAGAGCTGGCGCAGCGGCCGGTCTTACTAGGGCTGGCCCAGCGGCCGGTCTTACCAGGGCTGGCCCAGCGGCCAGTCTTACCAGAGCTGGCGCAGCGCCCAGTCTTACTAGGGATGGCTCAGCGGCCAGTCTCACCAGGGTCAGCGTAGCGGCCGGCGGCATCATAGCTGGCCTAGCGGCCAGTCTTTACAGGGCTGGCGCAGAGGCTAATCTTTTCAGAACTGACACAGGAGCCACTCTTTCCAGCTGACTGACCACTCCTGTCCCGTGGTAGCGGTTGACCTTTCCTGACCCGCTCTGGTATCTGACCTCTCCCAACCCGGTTGGGTACCTGGCCTCTCCTGATCCGGTTGAGTACCTAGCCTCTGCTGATCCAGGGAGGCCTTTCCAAACAGTTCCTAAGTTCTGCAACGTAATCCATCGTGAAAACGGCTAATATAAAGATGAGGCGCAGTTTTTACGGAAAAACATGCCCGTTAATCTAGGTATGCGGCGTGGTTATGGGTTCATCACTGCGAAAGCAGCGTTCGTGGAGCTAAAAAATATCAGGATCGCAGTTGCTGTCAGCATGATGGCTTTCGACCTTACAGGAAGTGTTCCATATTTGCATGTAGTTTTGCGCTGAAGTGCCCAGCTTGCAGAGCTTTCGGTGCAGTTCACAATCCTGCCCATCTTAAGACCTAAGTCACTCTAATTTCTGAGCTACGCACCCCCGAAAACGGGGAATGGTATATCGGGGAGAGTATTTCAAGTCATCTTGGCATTCACGACGTGATGATGACGTCATTTAAATCTTGTCACTCCATAAGCGGTGCGACGATCAATGCAAAATAAAAATAGTCGAGAAGGTGTTTATATGTGGCGTTTGTGAGTGCGATTTCTAGATATAACGACCGTCATTTGGCTCGCAATCAATGTTATGCAACGTATGATGACGTAATCAAACCATGACGCATTGAGAAACACACTTATCAAACAGAAAATTGTGCTGTATAGAGCAGTATTTTCCACTTACAAGGCACACCAGTAATTCTAAGTGAGTTGTTTTGTCAAATCCGATGCGTGGTTTAATATCTATAAATTTAAAACATACCCTTTTAGGCTGGTAGTTTTAAGAAAAGTGATGCGATATGACTAAGAGCGTTGGTACGTGCTTCATAAGTTGAAATGTTTTTGTCCGGTGGTACAAAATTATTCTTATCACTTAAACCATAAGATAAACTTTTGATGCATTCATTTTCCACGATCCAAAAGAATCCAAACATAACGTTTTTAAACGAAACTCGTCCGCCTTTTAGCCCCCTCACTGGAACGCCGAAAAGTTTTCCTTTATTCCCAAATCTCGAATTTCAAATCCGATATGATCCGATCCAAGACAGCCAAAATGTTTGATAATCATCCGCATCAATTCATGGTATTACAAATTCACGTAATCTGCTGCTTATTTGTGAAGAGCACTATGCATATAGATAAGACAGTACTAAAAGCCTTATTCCTCGAAGAATAATCAGAAGAATGGAGAGATAGATGGATTCACATTTCGGCTACATGTCTTTACCAAAACGTTGTGTTTGTTAAAAAATAATTGCCTTCATTCCTTAATACCTTTATCAAAACATCTCCTGTGTTGGGTCTGTTGTGGCTGGCGGATGCGCTACCTATTCCGGCTGCATGTTTTGATAAAGGCGTGCATTCGAAATGTCAATAATCTACTTCTCCATTCTTCTGATCAGTCTACGAGGAATAGGCCTATTAGCACTGTCCTATCTGTATTCGAAAGTCACCCATATTCGTCCATAATTATCTCATCCAATCCCATAGATCACTTAAATTTAACCTACAGCAGAAAATGAAGCATGCGAAATTTTAATGTTTGATTCGATTAATGTCCTTGGACAGTTTTAAGCTCGTTCCAATTCATTGGGGCCGGTTGATTCATTTATGATCCTAAAGGCTTATTGATTATCAATCTCATGTGGTTCTAACTTTGCTATTTGGGGCCATCAACAATGCATTCGGATGCACGTGCAGTAGCCTATAGTTTACACTCATCGCGCCCATTTCAAGCATAAATGGTGAGGCCGTCAGCAGCAGTCATAAGTTGTCGCTGCATTGCACGATTTGAAACAAAAGTATCATCGTTTCAAATCGGATAATTGTATCCAGTAATCGAGGCACCATGGTTTCCCCTTCACACAGTGGCACCTTCGACTAATTCTAAGTGCGCCTATGTTTAAACATTGCAAGGCATGCTTCTTAACCAAACATACATAGTCATTTACATTTGATGCGCTTCAGCTATCTCCTGTTTTTCTCCTTCCGCTTCACCCCTGCTAAACCTATCCTTTGGAGCTCGAAGACGCAAAGACGCGCCTCCTCTGACCAGAGTTTGGGCCACTGCTCCGCCCAGATTCTGGGCTCTCTCCTGCATGGGAGGAGTGCGTTCTCCTTACCTCCTTACCCATCTGCTACTCTCCCCTGCTCTTGAGCGTTTCCATACTCTAATCTAATCAACTCTGCCCTGCTTTTATCCCTGCACTGGGGCCGTTACTGACCGGGCGAGGCTGCAACGTGATGAGAGGATAGCTGGCCTGCAAGACAGCTCTCACCTGAGGAAAGCTGCAGACGGCCGAGAGGAGCCAGGCGGCGGAGAGCGTGCGCTTGCAGCGGTTGGCCGTGCCAAGCAGCGCCATCGGCCGGACCACGGCACAGTACCTGACGTCATCGGTCACAGAGTAAGCGGTTGACGTCACATTAGCTGAAGTGCCGCGGGCCTGCACCAGTCACTGTGCGAACTCACGATACCTGAGATGGGAATATGAGAATAAGGTAGCGTCGCTCGAGCACTCGGCACCGGTCAAATCTGATACACTCCTGGATTAAACATGCCACCTTCGAGAAGAAGTTTAGATATTGCACAGTTGGCAGCATAATCAGGGAAACCGTGATGGTATAAGAGACTCAAAATCAGCAGTAAATATTGAGTTTGTTTATAAACAAAACGATGATTTTGGCGCGATGTCACCAGTCCCCGTTTCATTGCTCAAGAAAACACCATTCACACTCCAAAAACACAAACTGCCTGCCCCTTTACTACGCATGGATTCCCCTCCAATGATAGAGGGCGAAGAGCAACCGAACATTTGCTACCACTATGACATGCACTCTATTAGAAACAGATTTTCCATTATACCGTTTCGCCTGCACCACATATCGTTACCGTTTACCCTCTTTTCATGGACAGACTTTTTCCAAATTCTAATTGGGTGGCTGTTTTGCACCTCCTCTCGGGATCTCGGAACCCATCGGATCATCTTAGAGGCGAAATCTTGGACGTGGGCCGACTTTGTTTTGAAATTACGTAAGCCCCTAATTGCACTTGTCAGGAACAGTGTGCACATAAATAAGACAGGACTGTTAGCCTTATTCTTCCTCGAATAAACAGGAGGAATGAAAGACAGGTGTATTCGATCTATCGGCAACATTCCTTTATCAAAACAAGCATGAATACTAAATTCAAAATCAATGGACTGCAATAATTTTGAAAATGCTGCTTATATTCCTTTCCATAAAGGCATCTAACCGAAATATGTATGCATTTGTCTCTTCTTTCCCCTGGTTATGCACAGCGAATGAGACTGACAGTAATGTCTCGTGACTTAATTCCTATGTTAGTGCTTTCTAAAAACTTCATGTGAATTCTCAGTTTAGCAAGAAGGGAGAGGGCCGTTTTGTCCTCATTCCTTTGGGATCTCGGGGCCCATTGGATCATTTATAAGGCAAAATCTGGAAGATGAACTGACCTTGCTTTGAAGTCCAAACTTTCAAAAAACGTTATGTGAGGTATCAGGTTGGCAAAAAGTGAAATAGATTTGAACATGAGCATGGAACGCGCTGGATTTTCTTGGACTTTGATATTCGGGCTAAATTAAGGCAAAATGGTCACATAAAAGACGCCTTGGATTCGTCATCAGAGAAACGTCAAACATCAATAAAACGGGATAACGCAAACTGTAGATGCCGAGAAAAAAAACTGTTACATAAAAAAGCACGGATTCACATTCCCCAAATTGTGCTTATACCTCTCTCTCTCAACATTCTGGCTCAGTTGCAGCTGTAGGATAAAGGAAGTTTGAAGGGTCAAATGCTGCTGGGTGTGGCGTTGAAATTCATGCAAATAATGACAACTGTTGCTCTACCAGACATCTCGACATCTCCACTTTTGGAGCATCGGCTTGGTGCCCTGTGATCTGGCACATTGCCCCTGCATGATCTAATCTCTGCTAACACGTCATGACCAGCTCCTGGTCAATAAACAACCGGTTCGAAATTGCCCAGATAGGACAAATGAGCTATCGGGCCCCTTGTGCATTTCTCTGGATCTGCCCTTGTCACCCCATCTATCGGCCTTGGCAGTATTTGCGCATTCATTATCGAATGCATGTCGTACAATATGCATGTCTAGTTAACAGCTAGCATGCGAGTAAACATACACTGATTTCAGCATCGAAACCAGCGTATGTTCGTCGCGGCGCTGTCTTGCTGGCATATCCTGTGCAGCCGGCTATGGCAGTCCAGTCTCCAACACATGCTTTATGTTGATTCGTAGTGTATCTGACGATACCAAATCATGACAAACATTGTCTTGTAGCAATAGAAGGCGCCATGTGATTGTATGCTCTGTGAGGGCCGTGATTTGTCCTGACCATGCAAGGGGTTCCATAAATCGGGCTTGGAGCCACCAGTGGACGATAAAGAACGTGCAAAAGTTTGTCCGAATTTGTCCGATTCATGGCCAGGAAGTGCTCTCACGTGTCGTCGCTCTAGCTGAACGTTTGCCGGTAAGATGGAAAAAAGGGACGAAATCGGTCTCCACATGACATGGAGTCAAGGAATTTGTCTCGCAACAATGCATCCCAAGCGAACTCTGGATGCCTGTCGCTTGCATATTGCTGCAACGCGCGACCCTCTTCAGAATGCCACAGTCACGTCAAACCATCCAATTCATTGATGCGCGTCACACGGACCGTTCATCTCCCATTAAAGTCGCTTTGAGCCCCCACGTCCATGTGCTCAGCATGTCAGTCACGTAAAGTCAAACGGAACACGCCGATAGCGGTGGCAACAGTCACTGTCCAGAATTCCCTGTAGACCATGTAATGTTTTCATGACGGGAGAGGTCGTATACAAATGACGCACAGGGGTGTGCTAGACGTGGCTACCAGCCAGCTCCAAGTCCAATAAAGGGCCCTGCCACTCCAACACAAGCCTAATGTTTTTAACAAGATGGCTCGCTGAATTAACTGCATATCGTATTACACATATGTCAAGCCATGAGCAGGCTCACATACTTTCTACCAGCTTCACAGTGTTCTACGCGTCCTGCTCGATATGCCCCCCCCCCTCTCCCCCTCCCTCCCCCATACGAGGGGGCCACGGACGCCGCCTATTAAGGGTTTTCCGTAAGAACTGTCGGAGCAGTTTTGAGCGCGGTGCTAGGATCGATGACAGCTGGGTTCATATTGCTCTACATGATATGACAATTTGAAGCCTCTGACCTTGACGGCTGATGATCCTTTATCACATTTTCAAGGTCATGCCAGATACATGTTGCTCAAGAGTGACAAATAACGCCTATTCCTCGCAAAAAATACCATCCAAAGAGGTTTTCTACTGAACTATCTGTACCACCTTGAATTCCAATGGTATTATTTTTGGTGGCTTTTCCCAAGTCGGGTCATCTAAATCAAACCAGACCAAACCTAAACATCAGATCAATGTCAAAACTGGACATTTTTCTTGAAAATTGCGTTAATGGTTAGCTTTGGACCACTCACTTCAAGTTGCGTGACCACGAGGACGTCGCCGGACATCTTGCTTTGAGTTCAGGAAAGGTCACTTACTTAATTGACCTTCATCGCCCCCTTGGAGAATTTTGCCGCCTGGGGTAGTTTTGACTCTTATTTTTAGTGCAACTATCAAGATAATCTCACAATTGTTTGATGATCTCGACCTCCTTAAGACCAGACATGATCACGCGCGATCCTTTCCTTAGAAAACGTAGCGGTCCCAAGTCCTAACTTGCTTGACTTCATTTGACTGCAAAGTTACAGCATAGTGACCGAAGAAATTGCCACAAACGAGCTCATATAGAGTAATGCCTACTCTAACTACTCGCGCATAAACTACGTGTGAACCTGGCGTCGTTGCCAAATGCTGCAATAGTGATGGGACGAGAAAAAGAAGAAGACAAACAGACTTTAGGAATTAGTGACATTTAGGCGACGTCTGGTTAAAAGCCGATATCCACGACCATGAGCTATGCAAATACGGAACACAGAGAGGAGCGTCCGGGTGAAAAGTGGGGAGCACCGAGAGGAGCACGTGGGTCAGAAGAAGGGAGCATCGAGAGGAGCACCCGATGGTCATCGACTCAGCGCACCGAAGCATCACCGACGCAGTCTGGTACGCAGAGCGCACTAACCGGTCGATGCTGATGCAGACCAGGACAAAGTTGGACAGGTAGAGGCCGAACACCTTCAAGAAGGCCAGCAGGCGACAGAGCAGCTCGCCGCCCAGCCACTGGACTGTTGCCGACCAGCCGACCTCCAGCGGCATCAGGATGCAGGTCACCTGAAACGCACGGGTCGCGAGCGGTCAGGCGGCGCGAGCAGATCACCTCGACATACTGTGCTGGGGTGGCACTAATCGCGTGGCGCTGGCCCATTGGGAAGGGCGCACCAGAAATCACGATTGTTCTCCGCGTAAGCGCTAGTGTAACCTATGGCTGCGGCGCTGTCCGCCGGTCTGCGGCGTGTCCGGCTGTCTGCGGCGCTGTCCGGCGCTGTCCGGCTGTTTGTAGTGCTGTCCGGCACTGTCCGGCTGTCTGCGGCATTGTCCGACGCTGCCCGGTTGTCTGCGGTGCTGTCCGGCGCTGTCCGGCTGCTGCAGCGTGCACACGGCTGCGCCTTAATACATGACTGCGGTGCCCGAGCGGTAATATAACACACGGCTGCGGCGCTGTCCGGCTGTCTGCGGCGCTGTCTGCGGTGCTGTCCGTCGCTGTCCGGCTGCCTGCGGGATTGTCCGGCGCTGCCCGGCCGTCTGCGATGCTGTCCGGCGCTGTCCGGCTGCTGCAGCGCGCACACGGCTGCGCCTTAATACATGGCTGCGGCGCCCGAGCGCTAATATACCACACGGCTGCGGCGCTGTGCTGTGATGTCTCGAGCAGCTGCGGGAATATGACACTCGTACATTACAGAGGTAGCCGGCGCGTCTGGCCTGCCCCGGGCTGCTGAAGCTGGCCAGAGCTCCGCAGACCGCGGTGGGGGCAGCCGGGCCCCGCGCAGCTGCCGCTGGCGATTGCAACGCTTGGATTGGGACGCGCTGCTGAAAATCTAGACCATACGAAATGAAGTGCGGTGAAAAGTTCATGGTTTTGAATTGCATTACCCTTGACGGTTCTGTCACCTAACTTCGCGTATCTTACGTTGTGGGAGGCATGTAGTGTCATGTTGAAATGTTGCGTATAACGTTATATTGTAGCTATGGGCATAATGAGACCCGTAGCACACCGAAAATTGGTACAAGAATTCCTCCACGACAGTTCCTCCCCACTCTGCCTTTGTTCAGCAAGTTTGGGGAGCATATCAAGTAACTGATAAGAAGCTTTGGAGCGTTGTGCGATCTGTGGAAGCCTCATTAAAAATGTTTGCGCGAGTTAAGCGATATGTTTTCTAGCCAGCTGCCCTGTCCAGCTCTGTTTTACATCACTGAAAGGCTGCTATGAAAAACCACATTTAAAAGGCCTTCGTAAGACGCAAGCCCCTCTAGTTTCTGAACCATGCACCCGCGAAAATGGGAAAGGTATATCGGGACGAGAAGAGTATTCCGAAGTCACCTTGGTGTTCATGACGTCACAATAGCGTCATTCAAATCCCGTCATTCCATAAGCCGTGCGGTGATTGAGGCAAAGAAAAATATTATTGTCGAGGCCTTCACACCTGGCGTTCATGAGCGCGATTTCCAGATAAAATGGCCGTCAAAGGGCTCTCAATCAAGGTTGTGCAAGGTACGATGACGTACTCGAATCATGACACATTGAGGGGCATATAAACTAAACAGAGAATTATGCTGCCAAGAGCGGTCTTTTCTACTTAAAAGCACACCAACAGCTATAATTGAGCTTGTTTCATCGAATTTCATAGTTACTTTAATATTTTCAAATGTGAATCACTCCCTCTAAGCTACAGATTGCGATAAGAGTGCGCCCAGAATTTAGTCTCTGTTACTCGGCTCCCAAAGTGCATGACAACTCATGACACAGAGAGGGTTGGTGCAAGGGCAGATCCAAGTGAGACGAAATAGCGCAATGTCCATGTACGAAGAGGCTAAGGTAAGGCAGGAATTTTCCAGCATCAAGCTTTGCTTTCGGTAAAATGGTGGCACCTTGTGCCCTGGTCGCCACCCATATTAGATGCTGAATTTGTCGTTAACCAGCACTTTGGTTTTCTAATAATGCCTGTCACGGCTGCCAGCCCAAGTTGGAATGCACAAATTACCGTCCGACAGGATCGATGTCCACCAATAGCTGTGGGCCCTATATGGACGGAGGGAACCGCAAACGTTCTTCATTTGTTTTCCGTTTAAGTACAAAATTATAATGAACGATATGTTGGCGCAATATTTTACCATAAGTTATTGAATATGCCTTGTTCTACTCGATAAAACCGTGGCTAAACTGCCCAGCACAGTCCGCCTTATGCGCATCGTACTTCTATGAAATACTATTGCGGTCAATATACACAATGTTCACAATGAGGGACGCATCCAAGATTTTCTACACGGGGAAGGTTCGGTACAAACGGATTACACCAATTTTTTGCTTTTTGTCAGCAGCCATCTGTGGTGAAGAAAGAAAAATGAGGGCCTTAAGTGGCGGCCCTGAGGGACGGGCCTCTCGCTCCCCACCACTGGCTGCGCCTCCCACTCTTCTTCATCCCTGGCTGCGCCCCTCCTCGCGGTCAAGATGAGGTTTTACCTTATCTTATTGCTCGACGGCTGCAGTTCTCATGTTTTTCCGTTTCGGCCACCCGCCGTAATTGCCCGGTCCCGTCCATGTATGTGCAGCCTTGCATATATGCTCACGGGGTAAAATTGCTTGCATTGTTTTAATGTCGCCTTCTAGCAGCCATTACTACAAAATGCGTACAGTGTCCATCGAACGCAGGTAACTTTGCTTAGGTAGCATGGTAAGATAACTACCCGAACTCTTCTGTACTGCTGCTTTTCTAGAAATTACCGTAAGTACCAAAAACGGGGTTTTGCAATATAACTGCCCTGACAGTTCACACGCATTTTATATCGCACTAAACGTGATCAGTCTTACTTCGAAAATGTTGGTATAATTAAAGGAATTGCACGGAAACAGAACCACAAAATGCTGCTTGGAATACTCTCTTTAATTAACGGGGAGCTCAAACTGTGATGGCTAAAGTGAAATGTATGTTCCAGAAACGCTACCTTGCTTCAGGATGTTGCACCTTATGGTTTTTGGACATTCCAGAGGTTCCATTTCCCCTCCCCTTTTCCTCCACCTGAAAGAAGGATTAGCAATGAGTTGAGTATGGGCTTGGATTCATCTCTTCACCTTCGGGGCGAGCGGAAGTTGAATTCGCGCATAACACGTCTCTAGCGCTGTCGTGTATCCTTGCCGTACCATGGTTGCCAATGTGCGACACATTAGGTTGAAAGTTGATAAATTCACGGAAATATCTATTCCAATGGCAGTTTGATATTGGAAGCAGTCTGTTACCAGTATAACCCTACGCCGTGGGCACACGCTTGAACGGTTTAACTAACTGCGTACTAAAGATTCCCAAAAGTGTCCATGTTGTTTATTTGTTTGCACATCATTTCACTCCAGATACGCAACAGGGATCGATCCAGGGCCAGAAATACTTTTTTCACAATCATCTAAGGGCATGCTGAATTTCAGAGAACATGTAGACAGGAAGTGGGGCTCAGTGGGGTGTGTTACGCTCAGAGACCCTTCAAGTGACGTGTTGACGCTCTCCCCCCCCCCTCCCCCCAGAGATCAGCATGTCAGCTGAAACCCATTCATGTGGGGGGGGGGGGAAGGCTGAAGGAATTCGGGCTCAGTAAGTGTAATGAACGCACTCACATCATCTCGGCGAGGAGTCACCCAACTCACCTCTTTATTTGAGGACTTTGTTCCGCACGGTTTGCCCGACCGGCACCGAGATAGCGGTGACTGAGGAACACTCACCGCAGTCGCCCGTCTGGTCTGGTCGATACCGTCGTAAAGTAAACCGCGAGCGAAATGCCGCCGGCCACTGGCCACGTGGTAGCTACGAGCGCCACGATCTAAGGCCGGTGATATATTGCGGTGCGCATCTGCAGGCCCACGGAGACAGTCTGAGAAGGCTACATTCATGGCTGTTGTAGCTGCCAGATGGGTCTTCAATAACGAGACCATTACGTAATCATAATTGGAGGTTGCGCCATGACTTACGTAGCCCAAACATCGCACTAACCCATGCACACCGTGACGGGGCCGCAAAATGCCAGTCCGGTTGTCCCCAATCCACGACTCGGCACATGGCCATTGGCCAACGCTAAGCCAATTTAGCTCAAATACCATGCCTTTTATGACATGCGACGAGCAAAGAAATTGAAAATTGGTTCGGCATTAGCCGGGCCTGGTCTGGCAATTGTAACTGACGAAAACCATGGACGCGTGATGATTTAGTGTTGGCAATATCCACGGCATTTGGAAGTACGCTATTGTTTTGTTCGATGTATTAATGGGCACAATGACCATGACTGCGCGTCTGTCTGGTGCTCATGGTTCAGTATCTCTTGATCTAAGCCAGAGCGCCTCGCATTCGAGATTAATTTCAGGAAAGGTGGCGTTACCGCCTTCCGGTCGACTGCAGGCGCGCCTATGCATTGGTAGGACCGGTCGGAGATCTGTTAGGTGGCGGTGTCGTGTGAATTTGGTTACACCTTTCAGTCACTTTCACATGTTCGTTCGCTCATGGTGTGATGTAATACAGCTATTTTTCCCAACTGTTGCATTCACAACTTGGTCCAACATACCCGTCTCTCTAGAAACAAACCGAAGTTCGGCATAAATGTGTAAGCGTTCCATCAAGGAATATAAAGGCTCATTTTGTATCGCGTAGTAAAGGCTGGGTGCTCAGCTCCCCGGAGAGCGCAGCACGTTACATTAGACACCAGTGCGGAGGACGAATTTGCCCCCGGCCGCGACTCATTTTCTCCCGATAACGAGAACGTGGCGCCTCATTACGGCACGAGGAAGCTGCGGCACACTGGGCTGGGTAATCGGGCTGGCGTTTTCCAGACGGGGTAATTGGTTCATTTGTGCTATATTTGGGTATGTGTCCGGCGGCAATGAGCCTGTGGCCACGCGTGGCCTGGACTAGTATTCTAATTAGTTTACAAATAGGTTACTAAAATTCTTTTTACATTAGCCTTACTCTACAGAATTCTGGCTGGATGCCAACTAAAAAGGTATTTGAAGTGTAGTTATTGAGAACGAAGCAACATTTTTGACAGTGAAGCCGTGACAAAGACGGTAGGTTCCTTTTGAAAGAACCTTCTTCATTTCCCGATATGCTTTTACTCGACATTTTACGTCTACGACACATTATAGCTCTTTCCACAATCGTCTGATTCGACACGGGCTGAAACTGGTTACTTGCTTGATAATGCGTGAAAAGTGGAGTAACAGGGAAAACCAAATGTTGTCGTTAAGACCTTAACAACGGTAAGTTCCAGCAGGGATGTATTTGTATTTCGTCGTACAGCTCCTATTACACAATTCAAGTCTGCATTACTCCATAAATGGTCCCATTCGCTACCTTGGAATTAGGTTCCTCAGCAATGCAACCGGGCACAAATACAGGGACAATGTCTAATTCTGCGCCAGACGATCAGTGTCATTGCTACATCCAGCTGGCCAAAGTTGTGCTGAATAAAAACTGTACCGGACGCTGTGTCAGTTATTGCCAAAATTTGCGAAACGTGTAAATTCGTTAGCGGTTATTGCCGTTTGGAATCGGCTAACACCAATCAGCACCTAACTTTGTCAAGATGTAGCAGCTTGTTTGGCCACTGCTGTGGGTCTTCTGAGAGTTTTAGGCGTTGAGCACATGTGTGCGTGCTGATATTCGTTTTCTTGCTTTTTAAGTGCACTCTTGTAAGGAAGCACTGGCAACAGCAAATGCGACAAGTGGGAGACGATTAGATAGATTATATGGTATTTAACAACCTTACTTTTGCACATTGTCAATTCTGATAAAAATGCCTGATTGCGTCGGCGAACTGCTACCATGTTGAGCTTTCCTTGGTGATTTCATTGTATGGCTTGTGCATGCGTTCCAGTGATCATCTGAGTGTCAGGTGGGCATTTCGACCCATCCACAGTCGTTGTTCGCGTTATACCGTCAGAAAAAGAAAGTTTTTACTTAGGTTTATGCCAATGCCTGTGAAGACGGTATGGTAAGATGACATGTGACATTTCCCGTATTGGGACATTTCTTATGTCAATGTTGAATAACAGAACAAAACTAATAGATGTGAAATTAATCATTTAAACCAGCGTCGATTAAGAAGGCACCTTATGCTTTTGCCGTAATGATTTGCCTGGATTCTATAACCTGCAGCAAAAGCCGAGACAGTTTTTCGGTCTTAGTGGCACAGTGATCACGATATTTATTTTCATCCACCAACATAACCATCTATCTTTCTTCATTTTTGTTTTTAAGGCTACGTTTGTTTCAATCGTTTGAACCAGAGACCTTCGGGCCACCCAAGTTGATATTTCCTCGCAACGACTTCGTGCACCAACATGTGAAATCTAAAAGCAAACATGTTTGGAACGCGTTACCTCCAAAGATAATCTTTTCCTGCAACTGGACAATAAATATGAAGTGCATTTAACAAATTCAGCACCTCAACTATGCATCTCTTGTCGTTGAATATCGTCATGCATAGCGACCGAATCTTGTTTTCAGGTTCATGAAACGAATGCAACCACATCCTACTGGACATATCGATGACCTGAATTACAGGGTCACGGCAATCGCCGACGCGACGCTGAAGACAGCTATTCCGCCTCGTCAGTCGCAATCATCCAGGGGATGTGCGGCAGACGCACAGGCCCGTATGGACACTCAATTGCCGGAAAATAAAGGACCTCTGTCTCGACGCGCGGTTGCTGACAAGACCCAGCGGCCTGCTCAACGACCAACGGCGCCAGGGGCGAAGCCGGCCGGCCCACCAGGGTCGTGGCCGCCCTCCTCACATGCGCCTGGCCGCAGAGAGGTGGTGACCATGCACGTGCATGCACCGACTGCCGGACGTGCGCAGCCTCGTCTCGACTCTGCTGGACCGCGACGGCTGCAGCGCTGCTGCGAGCGCCCGCCACGGCCCGCCCGCGGCGCTCGGCGACGCCGTGGACACACGTCGAGTGCGACCTCCGGCCATGACGGAGAGAGCGATCGCCGACAGGTGGCGCTGGTGACCGCGGTGGGGAACCACGTTCTCAAACGATCATTTGTTATCCAAAGGGCCCTAATCTAAACAACCAATCGCTCCACGTGCACCCGCTCGCCCGCGCGGGCGCGGGAGAGCAGGTGCGGCTCGAGAACCTGCTCGGGACGGCCTGGGGGTTACCTCCGACAAAGCTCGTTCGCCGCTTCCAGGCTGACTCGTACTTTAGCTCGTCCTCGTGCCGACGGCTTGCTGGTGCGGCTTGCTGGTGGACGTGCGGCTTGCTGGTGCCGGCGGCTTGCTGGTGCCTGGACGCTGCGCCGCTGCCGAGTGTGTTCTTCCCTGTAATCTTCACTTTGGTTGACTTCGACTTGCGTTTACTTTATGTTCACTTTATCAGTTGCGTGCGTTTGAGGTGTAATGTCATCGTTGAGCTGAGCGATGATGAAAATTAAATTAAAATTAAACGGCAGACGTGAAGGAAATCAAAAACGATTGGTCATCATAAGTATTTCGAGCCAAGGAATAAGACAAGGCAGCGTCAGGGCAGGAGTAAAAAGCCTAGAATTCCCATAAGCAGTCGCATATCCGTTCACGTGGCGATGGCAGCGTTTGTTTCGGTCAATGTCAGAACTAGGAAATGCGACTGGCAGAGGTCAGACTGGCAGGGTCACAAGTAACGGGTAGAACCAACGGCTACGGAGGCACCCGGCGATAGGCAAAATACGAACTGGATGTTTTCTTACCATTAAGAGCAGCTTAGAGTTGTCCTAATTCTTGCTTCAGGCTGACGAACGTTAACGAGCGTGCATAAGAAGAGTAACACATATACTTGACGGTGTAATTGTTGGAAGTTTGAAGTTATCGAATCTCACAGATGCCACGCGTTAGCGAGCACGAACGTTCTCGAATTGAAATAAGAGCACAGGCGTGCAGCATGCAAAGTTTCAGTTTGGATGATCTTCAGACAACATCGATTTGCATTTAAACACGCCTATTAATCATTGAGGGTTGATGTATGTTCATTCGCTTTAATGGCTCTGAGGCAACGACCTGGCGCGTCAACATGGAGAGCGAAAATAAGGGAGATTTATGCTCATCCGAAATCAATGAAGGTTCGCTCAAACACCTGGATCTGCTTGGGCTTAATTCACGTATTTCCCTTGAACTTAGTTAACTCAATAACCGCTCGACTAAGGACCTGTGCCATAAACAGGGAACTCAACCGCGGGCGCAACAGACGAGATGCAGATTTGCACCAGGCGGCCCTGCATGGGACATCGATGACCACTGCCGCCCGCCGGACCGCCGCAGCCTCTGCAGTTCGCGAGGCAGGTGCAGCCGCTGCCGTCCGCACCGCACGCCAGAGGAGCAACGGGCGCATTGACGCACAACTGATTAAATCGCCCACTTGTTCGTTAACTCCATCTATGCACCCAAATATCATACATTGACCCTCGCCCTGCCAGGGTGGGGGACCGGCGCAGGCGGCGGGCAGCAGCCGACGAACCCGTCGATCACGAGCAGGGAGGCGGCTCTGTCACATTAGCGGAAGCCTACATCATAAAATTGTGCTTATAACCGACAAAATATGTTCTGTGCTGTGTCTGTGCCTGTGAAAAGGAACGCGTCTGTGTGTCTTGCATGTTGTAACACGACGTGATTTCGGAAATATTAGCACGTAAAACTGAAAAGACACATTTTCTGGAAAATAATTGTATGAATGATTATTACGCTCCTCTTTAGCTCATTGAGAGGCACACTTATGATTTACTGCGCCATACCGTACAACGATATTCACGATAATGTTGGCCCGAAAAGCGTAAGGATTGTTAGAAACAATACCGGTATTCCTTTTAATAGTGTCACGCATTTATCCCAACATAGCTAGGCGTGGTTGTTTTCCAGGTCACATGTCATATCTGCTGACAAATAACAAATACTGAAGTGACAGTCTACAGACATTGTCTTTCTACGAACCCGGTGAATGCAACGCGTAAAATGCTGCTAAAAGGGATGTATACCACCGTGCAAGCACACCCAGCATCGAAGCCAGGTCTCGGTAGATCAGTTAGTTGTGCTGCCCGCACTCGTGATGTGGCGAAAGGCGTGGAGGTGGCCTCGCCCTCCGGAATTAATGTCCGTGTATGGTCGCCAAAGAGGGCCGTCCATCCGCTGGCCTAATGCTATCAGCCTGGTTGCAAAACGGCCGAGTCGTGGAGTCGCACGCCACGGGAAGACCCTTTCGTGTTATTTGAATACGAATCCGAGGCAGACCCAGTTCGCCTATGTCGTTGCAGTGTTGGGGTAGTGGGTTCAGAGTGGTGACAACAAATTGTGTTCAGCACGGGACCCGATTCAGAATCCGTCCAGAATTTTTGCCTTCGCATTGTTTATCATCGCGCAGTCACATTGTGCATAAAATCTGGACTAACGACTACCGTGCCATAAAGGCATTCTTTTGCCCAGTATTTTACGAACTTGACCAGTGCCCGGACGGGGTTTTGAGACAACCGTGGCCGGTCGGGGGAAGTTGACTTCCCCTGGGATTTTAAGCTTCCGGGTACCGCATGCGAAAAACAAACGGTACTGTTTTGAAATGATGAATGCACAAGTTTTTGTTCTTAACTTAAATGTGAGGTCGCCAGACGTCACGAAAGGTGAAAAAACGATCGTTCGGTAGATGCACCTTAAAAGCTACATTACCACGTCAATACGGATATTGAAGGCACGGAAATAGGCATTAGGACTGTGGGAAGTTCATTCCAAGATTTTATTGATTAAAATGATCAGGTCAAATTGGGTCATCATCCAAATTGGTCTACCAGGAGCCTACAATAATGATATTTTCACAACGTGCCTCGGACTAAGTTTATTTTAGCAGGTGCACAGCTGTGCAAGCAGAAACAAAATCAAAACACAAAAAATATATTGTTTATGGCGGGCCTAGACGTCAGCTGAGGTAAACTTGGGTCAAAACTATAGAGCATCCAACTGAACAAAACTTGAAGTGCTAGAGCTATGTCTAAGTGACCAGTGCAATGCTTTTCGGTGGTTAGAAATAACGTTGTACATCGACGGATACTCAAGATTACATAGCTATTGTACATATCATACATAGTCTCTTCGACGCTTGGCAATGCGTTGGTAACAAATTGGGAGCAGACACGACGAAAGATAAAGTTGCATGTTTATCAGTTTCACGAATACGATAAGGAGGTGGTCACACGCGTCGCGCTCAGTCATTTAGCCTCTCCGTCACTAACAACACACGTCATTGACCTTGGATGGCATAGACATCATATGGCCTTGCACGTCCTCATGCAGCCTATCGTGACGTCATGATGCATGAGAATGAGTAAGAACATGCTTTCAGTGGAGTATTTGAATTCTGTATCCAAATTGGCGTCATAAATCTACACATTTTGAGCACAGCATGTTTTTTGCAGAAGGCATCCATGGAGGTAGGTCATAGCCTGGACCAAGGTGATGTGCTCTGTGGTTACGTGATGGTTTTGCACGTGAGTTAGTACTCTTTCACTCATATACAATGACCAAAATTACACAAAAATGCGTACAACTTTGCATTACTTACCAAAAATAGCAAAAGTTGTCACAGTTCCGGGCCACTGACCTCGCCTGCTCCAAAAAATCCGGAATACACATGCTGTAAGCGCTATCGTGTTCTATTACTAAGGCAGGTGTGAGCGATGGCAAATGACCCACAAAAAGTTATGTGTGGTCCAACTCTTTTAGAGGTGGATCTCGGTGACCTCACCTACGTCACTGATCTCGATATCACAAAGCTTCAAATTTTCACAAAAGGATGCCAAATTTACTGAAAATCGTGTGGGGCTGCGAGCGTTTTTTTCAACCTGTACTAGAAAAACCGAAGGGGGAAGCCAACTCTCCCCTTCTCCCTCTTCCCCCCCCCCCCCTAGCCGGGTACGGGTAAACAACAAAAATATTCTAAAGCAAGGTAATCTTAGGTTCCGACCTCAGCATTGGCAGCAGCCGGAATGTCCGTTGACATAAAAGCGTCCCCACGGGACCGGTTCATCAGTGCCGCTACTGTCATATCTCGAGAGTAGCGTCTGTTCTTGAGCTTGATACTTAAAACCAAGCAAACTTCCAATATGAAATACCCTCTACCTTATATCTTTAATTTTCTCTCGTTTGCGCCGAAACATATTGCGGTTACCGGGGCAGTTTTACCCGCTTGCCTTTTACGAAGGTGTCATTGCGCGGTAGTGCCAGCGTGTTAAACGTTACAAATTCTTGCATAGTCATTATTTAGGAAATGACTTTAGGTCAATCAGCATGATCTCCGAATTTGCTGACATCTCTTTTGCGTTCGTCGAACACCCCTGGTTATCAACAAAGTCCGGTCGACCTGATAAAATGTTTCAAAAGTCCTCGTAATTGTGGCCAGCTTTAAGTAACACATTTTTTTCTGAAATCAGCGAAATGCAACTACCATCGGTTCCGGCGTTATTCGAGCTTTTTTTTAGAGCAATTTAAGTGCGGTGTCAGCTATTTCAATGATATGCTGCATTTACAACATATAATTTGTTCATGTTATGTACTAACTGCATTTTATGCACACTTCGTACAGAAAACAGCTGCTGTTGATGCAGCGTTGATGAAACAATCAGAACGGATGCGACAAAAATGTTATCGGTGTTCCAAAAAAATTGTTTTCAATAGTTTACGACCGGGAAAGTTAAACGGTTTGGATTGGAAACCAAAAAGGCGCGGTTTTTGGCTTTCGGAAAGTGTTATGGCCCGTCCGGAACGGCGATCCCTGATCTGCCAGTGTCTGACTAAGATGAAACACACGCATGAAAAGAACACTTAAATGATTACGAAGTATAAACAGTACATTTTGCTTCAATAAAAAACGGCACCCAGTAGCAAACACCGCCGCCAATGGTTCAAAGAACGATCCTGAAGTCCGAAGGTACGCTCCGAGGGTAAGAAGAACGGTAACGCCCAAAGCAAGGAAGTGTGCCTCAAACTCTGTCCGTGTAGCGCCCGTGGGCTCTAAGACCGCTGCTGACCATCCAAAAAGTCTGACCGAGCTTCATGATATTAATCCACCTGCCAAATCTTATTTGCTGGAATGCGTTGCCCTCTGCTGGTATCGCTCCAACGTAATGCATAAACCGGGGGAGCGACCGCAAGTAACCCAAGGTCGGTACAGGTGCACGTTCAAGCATATATAATCATATTCGCCATATTTGGCACAAGATTTGTCCACACATACCATGCACAAGCGAAGGGCAGGTCATAAATTCCCCTAGCTGTGGGGGGGGGGGGATTTGCTGTATTAACTGCTGTGTAACCTATTATGGCCTCGCCCGTCCCACGGCGCGCAAGGAGTCGCCCTAGTTAAGCTATACGACGCCTGACTTGATCAAAAGGATTGTTCCACACGTGTATGGGTATTTGAACTGGAATAGCCATCTTGAAGATTATTCGGTGCAGTTCACAACTCTGCCCTTATTAACGCTTAAACGTTTCTAGTTTCTGAACTACACGCCGGCGAAGATGTGCAGACTTTCTCGTGAAGACTTTTTCAAGGACATCCCAGGCATCCATGACGCAATAATAACGTAATCCAAATCCTGTCATTCCATCAGCCACATGGCTACCAAGGCCAAGAAAAATATAAGCGTCGAGTCGTTCATATCTGGCCTTCATGAGCACGATTTCCCGATTTCACGACTGTCAATTGGCTCGCAATCAATGTTGTGCAGGCTACGTTACAGTGGTTGATGCGCAATTGGTATGATATAATCATACGACGGCAAATTGAGGAACATATTTACTTAAATGAAAAATTGTGTTGTATACGACAGCCTTTTCCACTTAAGAGCATACTAAAAGTTGTACGTGATCTTAGTTCATTATATCTGATGTTTCATTCAATATCATATAAATGGAACACTGCATTTAAAGGACATTTTTGGAAAGGAAAGGATGATGATTTGGTTTACCTGTTAACGAAACGTACGTTAACTTGCTTACAATAAGTATGCGTGTTGATCTCTCGGCGCGATTAGGTGTTGTAGAGTTTGTTTGGCGGTGTAAAACTCTTAGTATTTAGATGTTTACAATTCCTTGCTTCCTGTCAACTACATCCAACGCGTTTGTTCGCTTAGCTTTCTGCTTCACTCTGCCATTCCTTCAATAGGAAACCTGCTGCAAACGATGATAAAAAACATAAAAATTTTACGGAGATAAAATGTTCGTTATGTTTTGACTGAGTACCGGGCACTAAGAGCCCTGAAAGCTTATTTCAAACATTGCTTGATTTGCCACTTAGGTGTTCGAGACGCAGTCATCAAATATTTATCGTATGCGTTTAAATTGCAAGGAAGCCAGTGCAAAGTCTGCAGATAGCTCCTGGTTAGCTCACGAATTCAGAATAAAACTGCTTAAAAACGCACACATCAAATTTATCAAAATTGCAATCTTCTAATCGCAAATGCCCAGAGAGCCCCGCATACTGATGAATGGAACACCACATTTAACACCTCGTTGATTTCATAGCCCGGAAACCATATGCCGGACCACTCCACAAAGTGTAGCGTGACTCTACGAAGGGCTTAGTTCACTCCCAATGGTAGCTGTAAACCGACTCACGACCAAATCCGCTTTTCCGAGGAGCGGGCTCAGGCGTGGTCCTGAGCAGAGCCGCAGCGAGGAGCTCCTTGGTGTGGGGAGAACCTAACGAGCATTCATCGTAAGAGAACCGAAGGAGTTGCGTACGGTGCTACAGAACAAAATGCGAGCCTAAGGGTAATCATACCCCTCCCCTCTTCTCTCCCTGCGTACGCCTCTGGTCATGGGCGTCGCCAATAGGGGTCAGGGTCGTCCGTGGCGCCCTGAAGGCACGGCGATGGCATAGCACGTCCCGTGGTAATGGCATTAACTCCATAATGTGCGCGATTTATTAGCCAAATAGTGGCCCCGCAGATGGCCAGTTCGGAGCCCCAAATCACCGGCTAGTCCCTAGGATGCATAATCCTGGTGACGGCCCCGGCACTCACGATTAGATCCGCGATGGCCAGGTGCAGCAGCATCAGGTTCAGCCGCTTCATCCGCCGCCGCTTCCGCAGCAGCGTCAGGATGACGCTGATGTTCGCCGGCGCCGAGATCACAAACATCAACGAGTTCGCAACGATGCCGACCACATGTTTCTCCTGAAACAGCAGTGCCGCAGGCCACTCAGTGCTGTTCGCCGCAGGGTCGCGCTCGCCGCTGACCTCCGTGGTGACCTCTGACCCCGGCGGCGCGGTGGGGTCGCTGACGTCCATGATCGTGCGCTCGGAGCGGACGACGGTGGCCTGTGGACTGCCGACGGCAGCGCGCCGGTCCGATACCCCCTCCACCGCTCCGCGGGACGGCGCGGCCTGCGCCGGCGGGCGGTGCGCACCGCGTGACGGTCAGCGCGCCCGCTGCTCGATGTTTATGCACGGCGGATGCACGGAAATGTCGCGGTAACTGCAGGAATACGGGGTGGGGAGGAGCTGCGCGTGGTTTTCTCCGTTAGCTGCGACCGGCGCGGAAATTACGTCCGTGGTTTTGCGCAGCCGTGTCCAGTGCGTTTCATCATTAGCAGCACGGCTTTCAAATATTGGAAGCAATCACGCGATTACTGAGGCTCCGTTGTGTATTGTCATTGATGACAGCCTCATGATGTTAGCTTTATCGGGGGCGAACGATCATGACCTCTTACGCATATTGGACAGCGTGAAGCTGACGTGTCGCTATGTTGCTGACAAGGCAATCCACTCGATCAAAATCATTTTAAAGGAAAACGCCTTTACTTCAGGTGCCTTCAAATTTACCCTCGACTTGATCTTCACTGCTTTTTTATGACTCGGGCTGATAGGACAGGGGTCGATGCGAGGCCCCTCCCTCCGTCTGCCGTTGCAAAACCACGAAAGCTAGAGCCTCGTGGAGAAAAGAAAACAATGAAATGGTGTTAATAAGACCTTGCAATTGGTTAAGTGTCTTGTGTTGGTATGCCGTTGTTTGACCGCACCATGCCGGGTCAGTGGTCAAATTTCCCTGATAATATAACCTTCTCAGCTTTATATGCACACATTTACAAGACTATGGCCTTACTGTCAGTCAGGTACTTACTGTCACCCGGAGGGAAGCGCCGGCTGTCAGTCAGGTTCTTACTGTCACCCGGAGGGAAGCGCCGGCTGCCAGTCAGGTACTTACTGTCACCCGGAGGGAAGCGCCGGCTGCCAGTCAGTTAGGTACTGTTCGCCGGAGGGAAGCGCCGGCTGCCAGTCAGTTAGGAACTGTCACACGGAGTGAAGCGCCGGCTGCCAGTCAGGTACTTACTGTCACCCGGAGGGAAGCGCCGGCTGCCAGTCAGGTACTTACTGTCACCCGGAGGGAAGCGCCGGCTGCCAGTCAGTTAGGTACTGTTCGCCGGAGGGAAGCGCCGGCTGCCAGTCACGGAGTGCCAGTCAGGTACTTACTGTCACCCGGAGGGAAGTGCAGGCTGCCAGTCAGGTACTTACTGTCACCCGGAGCGAAGCGTCAGCTGCCAGTCAGCTAGAAACTGTCACCTGTAGGGAAGTGCCGGTTGCCAGTCAGTTAGGAACTGTCCCCCCGGATGGAGGCGCCGGCTGCCAGTCAGGTACTTAACGCCATGAAGGTTAGGCAGGCGTCTTTCTTCTTTGATTCTGAGTACAATGGTACTGAGTCGCATATGCATTGAGCATACATTTGTGATGTAGGCTCTGTCAATGTTACAGCGTCGGCCCACCGCGCGTGGCTCGCGGAAGCGTTGGCTGCCGCCCGCCGCCCGCGCCGGCCGGCTACCGGTGCTGGTAAACGAGCTTTTCAACTTCATATGTTTACATGTACGAGAGCATGCCCCTAAGCGTTACGAAGAAATGGAGTGAATAGCAGCAACTAGAATAACAAAATACGCTTACACTCAATGTGACCACTTAAGCCATCGATGATTTGACCAACGGCATCGGCCAGTTGGTGCGGAGATGGAGGTGGGCCAGAAAACCTGTGCATAGTTGCGCTTGGTGAAAGCATTCCACTGAGATGAGCCAGTCGGGTCTCGACCGCTGGGCGGCAGGACGCTCCCAACTCACGTCGGCGTAACGACGGTAGCAGAGTCCGCGTGCCGTTTCTCTCATCACCATCAAGTTCAAACGTCTCTCAAGCGCTGTTCACCTGAAATGAATGTTTCTCTAACTATGGGTTCCAGTGTCCAGTAATAAACATCCTGCCACTACGAGGCCCCATGGTTTCTAGCGGAATGAAGCGCTGCAGGTCGCCCATGATGCTGGAGCATCGGCCAACTCACGCTGGATGCGTCATGCATGTCCTACAGGCCCGATCACCTCCGCGTCCCCACCGAAGGATTCAGTTGCAAACGAAAGGTGACCCGGCATCGTCCTCAGCCTTCAGTGGAGCGATAACAACTCAGTGGTGAGGCTGGCGTAGCTGGCGTCGTTCCGACGCACCCGCGCGTGTCGGTGCACCCGATGGCCTCCGTGAGCAATGGCTGTGTCACAGCTCACACCAGACGCGCGGCTGATGGCGCAGAAAGGTCGACACTCGTGGCGCATTCTTTCCACTTCTTTCAGCGACGAGCTGAAAGAAGCTGAAGAGGGTGCATTCCGAATCTCGCATCGGCTCAATCCCGAGACGTCCTATATGGTAAGAGATGATGGTACCACTTGCTACAGTCCAATAGAGGTGCGAACCCTCTAGCCTGTCGCCTACAAGATGTCAGACGCCATCAGGCTGTTGTGTTTTCATGGCTTTCAGAGAGACCCCGAACTGGGGTGCGCGGTGGATTGTTACCCTGTCGTACTGCAAACACGTCTTCCAGACTTTACTCAATCGTTTGTTATTCTGCCAGTTAACACAAAGCTTAGAGACTTGATGAGAAGAGCATGTGCAAAAATAAAGAATTGGTTACAATTACCAGCCCACATCACTGAAAATGTACTGCTGAGTGCTCACACCGGACGTTGGCACCGAATCTCATGCACATGATTTCATACTAAGCACATTATTTCAACGTATGTGCATGCGTCTCCGATCTGTAGGCACCATATTCACAGATTTGCCTTCGCCAGTAACGAGCATTGCGTGGCCAAGAAGTTGCCGTAGACACCACACCAGTCTATGCCACGAAAAGAATGGTACATTGACAGATTTGCCTTCGCCGGCAAGGAATATTGCATGGCGAAGACGTCACCGTAGACACCACAGCAATCCCCGCTACATGAATAATGTACGGCTTCGTGGGTGATATGGCAGAATATTGACCGGCGGGACGCTATCTGGTGCCGAGGGGGCAGACAGAGGCAGGAACTGCCATCAGAAGGGAAGCGCCGGCTGCCAGTCAGGTAGGTACTGTCACCCGGAGGGACGTGCCGGCTGCCAGTCAGGCAGATACTGTCACACGGAGGGAAGTGCCGGCTGCCAGTCAGTTAGGTACTGTCACCCGGCGGGAGGGGCCGGCTGTCAGTCAGGTACTTACTGTCACCCGGAGGGAAGCGCCGGCTGCCAGTCAGTTAGGTACTGTCACACGGAGGGAAGTGCCGGCTGCCAGTCAGGTTCTTACTGTCACCCGGAGGGAAGCTCCGGCTGCCAGTGAGTTCGGAACTCTCACCCGGATGGAAGCGCCAGCTGCCAGTCAGCTGCCGGGACGTTTCGCCGCTCAACGGTCCGCCGAACCGCAAGAGAAACGCCATTATTATGATTGATACATGAATTTTGTGTTCCCTTTCATTTCCTTCTCTTCTGGTTCCATTCAGTACAACATAGACGCTTTGGTGTCCAATGACTGTGTTCGCTGACTTTCGCCTCCTTCAAAAGCTCCCCAATCGTAGCAGTAGACCAATGCATGGTATCGGCCTGATCAACCAACTATGCTTGTGTCTAAGATTTAAATGGCCCATTCAAACACTGTTAAACCAATGCGTGGTATTGGCCTGATCAACCAACTATGCTTGCGTCTTATATTTAAATGACCCAGTCGAACACTGTTAGACCAATGTATGGTTTTGGCCTGATCAACCAACTATGCTTGCGTATCAGATTTAAATGACCCAGTCAAACACTGTTAGATTGAATAGCTTCATTGCTAAGCAGGTGCTTTATTTCCTTCACATCGATCAATAGTCATAATCAATAGACAGCATAGACAAATTGTACAAGTAGTTACCACTGCGCACAACCATGATTTGTAGGGGGGGGGGGGGGGCTACTGTGACTTGCAGTGGGACGCTATTTTTAAGAACGAGTCACTGCTCCATTGACAACGTCTACGCATTGCGAGCAGGCTAACAGACCCCACAAGTGCAGAGTATAGCTACATAGGTACAGTGCCTGGCGCATCCGTATACTGTTGATGTTGGTTTGCCCTGGTGTCTTAAAAAGTTGTCTCAGCTGCATACCGTGTGCGTATTCACTCGGCTATCCGCCAGTATTCTCACTAGATTATGAGATATAGAACTAAAGCTGCTTTCCTGATCACCAGATTTCGGAATTATATTCAGTAGGACGGTGGTGAAAACCTGTGCTCGAATCTGACGAGAGGGGGGGGGGGGGCTAAGGCCCCATGATGCTCCCCTTGGCTGCACCACTGATTCGTACGTCTCGGCCAGCCCATTTGTGTCACGTGCCACGTGCTTGCCACCTGCGTTTACAAACTACCAACGCTAACAGCGTTAGCAGCAGAGGGGACAGCAGCAATTTAGTTCATGGGTTCCTCCTTTTCAGAATCAACGTTGCCGCTTTAATTGTACATTTTTCTGAGTTTATGCACATTTTCATAAACAGCGCGAGCACCGGCCTTACACCGACGTTAAGACCACTGACGCATGCGTTGTAACAAAAGATAAAAACGTAGTGAAGGGGGTAGGGGAGGGCCCCGCAGCATGCGCTCATTTTCACCGTCCAGAAATTTATGTTTATGCATTTTGATGGAAAAATATTAAAAGCATCCATTAATGTTTGCAAAGAAAAAATACGCCACGAAAAAATACGTCAATACGCTAACCCTTTAAATAAAACGTCAAGAATATTCGATTTCCTAGCCTGTTCAGGTATTTCAATAACATGCCTCAGTTTGGTGCATGGCCAAGCATAAACATACAATGCGCAGCTCACACACCAATTTGGCGTTCCGCAAGAAATGTTCTGAGATGAAGCGTTGGCATAGAAGCAGCAGTATGCAGTGCTACTGCGACACGCGGCAGAGTTCCTGAATATCACAACATTACTTTGGCACCAAACAAAAATGTGAGAAAATATCCCAAAGCGGAAGAGGCAAATATGCCCGACGGCCATGAACCAGAAGCTGTCAAAGGGGATGTCACATTGTCTGAATCTGAGGTGTGCGTAGTATTCAGTGAGATAATTCGAACGCAACGCATAGTCTGGGTCTCATGTGACAGCGCGAATCAATAGCACGGCAGTGCCACACACGACCGTGCTCATGCTTCTGCGCAGCCGTCCACCACCCGCCCTCAAGTGCCCCGTGTTCTCAGCGCCCGACGACAGACAGCGCGCAGACAGGCAGGGCTCCGCGAGGAGTTTCTTCACAGGAGGAAGCTGCGCATGGTCCGTTGATCAGGCACCTCCTCGGAGATCTGGAGGACGTGCTTGGCTGGTGCACTCTGCGTTAATATCACGTGCGCTTGCAGGAGTGAGTGCTGTTTGAGATGCAATACCGAGGAGATTGTAATATTGTAATCGACAGGCGTTTGCTCCTGGTTGTGTGCGTGATATGTGGGAGATAGGTGTAATGTTGCATTACTAACCGAAGTTAATTAATGGATCAGTCACTTGCCCATGATTCAGCGCGACGTAGGTGAGCATTGAGACTGGCACTAAAGCCCCTGCATGTGCATAAATGTCTACATTTCTAAGTTCGACGTGGACAGGGAGGCATGAAGATTGCGATACTACCGCTCGTCACAAGTAAACTTTAGCCTGCACCAGGTGTGATAAATCGAAATTTGTACTAGATTTCACTGGTATTTTGGTTACATCCCTATCTTTTTTTAATCATGCACACGTCCTTGCAAAGAAGCAACGCGTTTGTGAATTGTATACCCTTCACATACGTGTCGAGGTCATGTTTTTCGTACGTTCAGAACTCTAGTTTGCCACCTGTATACAGCAGACCATATTCGGCAAAAACTATGTAAGCTTCTGTCTTGTTTTCATTGCTCTTCTCTATGCTCCATTTTGACGTTATTTGTTACCATCCTAGCAGGGGCTAAGGAGCGAAAGAGCTGAGCAATACACGTAAGGGCGGCAAATATCGCGTCGCGTGGGTTGAGGGCTTTGAGTGCTGGCAGGCTTCTTGGGATTTTGCCTGCTTGTTTCATGAATATAATCGATTTCTACGTCAATGACGTCAGGTTGTGTCTGGGATGGGGGGTGAGATCATTAGGGGTCAAGATAAGTTAAACATGCTGAATGGTTCCCTTATTATGTTTGCATTTGGTACTATTAATGGTTCCCTTATTAGGTTTATGGCACCAACACTTGCAAAGTTTCACTACGATCCATCACGTCAGCATTATTTTGGCGCGAATCATGCGCCCAATCCAGTAAATTTCTTGAGACAAGGCCATGCTGGTTCATAGAAATTTAGAGCGGGTAGGTATCGCGAGGCAAAGCTCTCGCCATGGTTGATGCAGCGGTGCTTTAATAGTGATCGTCCATTTTTCAACTAGCTTTGCTAATGGCTGCTTGCATGTAAGCGACGTCTTCAAAATTCAAGTAAGGTGAGGACCTTGCTTGAGTGCCCGCATGCCAGGGTGGACTTTCTTTCGATTTATCGGGTATGACTGGTGGCTAAAAACGGGCACTTTTGCAAGCTATTTGACAGCAAAATGCGAAAAAGATACAAATTACAACAGACAGTCTCAGTTAGACAAAACCAAAAGCAAAACGTTGTGCTGTACTCGCTAACGCGTGCAACATGAGTTTGTGTATAGCATGTGTAGAAACATTGCCGTTTTGCTGTATCGACAAGTTAAGCCACCGAATTCTTCCAAGCATAGAAGCTTTAGCTTTAATCAAGAAAGCAGTACTTCAACTTCCTGATAGGTGTCGTGGTATGATAAGTGTGGTTTTTTTCTGAACCCGAATATTGGTGTGTGCGCATGTTTTGGATTTTTCGTGGTGTTTTTCTACTTTGTTCAGTGATGTTTGTTGTTGGTCCTGATCGTCCGTCATGTTGTTTATTTACATTCACATGCTCGGTTATGCCGGATGCTGTTTATCGCGTCGTCGCAACGTGGGTAGTCGTCATGCAACAGATATACGAGAGGAGATGACCTCATAATTAAGTTTGACCGATGATGTCAAATGCAGATGTCAGATGTTAAATGTATATCGTCTACGTTATACCCAAATGAAATATTGTCAAACAGTTCAAAATGCGTGTATCCTATTTCCATAGCATAGACATCTGCGCGACATGGCAATACAAAGCATGCGTGACCCGAACGTGTTGAACGTTCGTGACCTCTGCGTCCTGGCTTGACCGCAGAGGTCACAAAGTCACCCAGTAAGAAAACAAGTACTGTTGGATTGTTCATACCACCATCATTCCAGCGGTCGCTTCCCCGCCAACCCGTCTTGTTCAGCATGACAGCTGCCGGTAGAGGGACTCTACATCACGCACTTCTGTGGGCGTGTCGGCATTGGTGATGCTTCCGTGGCCTGTGAAGTCACTTATACGAGCCAAACCCCAAAACCATTTTATTACCTGAACTGGAAGGCAGCTAAGAAGACGCTGTTGCTAAGGGAGTTTTTTGTGGAACAGTTTGCCAGTTATACCTTTTTGAGTTTAAAATATAATTTCATGGGGTGCAACAACATCTGGGTGATTACCCGCATGAACGTTTAAAGGCTAATGCCATGATCTGTAAGGTCACCTATTGACCTGTAACTAAAAAAACTGAACACACTTAGATAGCTTAGGCAACGAGCAGTACGCTGGTTTTCGTCCCGTTTCCCTACCTGTATCAGTTCAAAAGTTACTAGGGAGCCTGTCAGGCCCTTCCACTCCCGCATGGCGGTGCTGTAAAAATGGTTCCATCAGGCGAGGGTTAACCAGTGAAACTATTGCACTCGATGTCGTGAGGTCAACGTCCGCATGCTGAGCTGCGATCCTCGGCTGCGAAATTCGCAGAGGACGCGCATGACCATCCGTCGCGAGGAAAACCGCCAGTACGAGCTCGCCGACTTCAATGCCAATGCCTAGTCGGCGACGGGCCGGCAAATGGACGCGTCATTTTGTACCAACGAAGACGGGGTTTCTGCAGCGATTGACGTGCTGGGCGATTGCGACCAACGTATTTGGAAAAATGTCAGTAGTTTGGGTGAGTACTGGTCATCGATAACTGGTTTCTCCGTCGATGTCAATTTCACGGCCCAAGCCTGCCGGTTTAGGTGTCAACGTGTTGCGTTCCAGATCGGTTTCGGGAAACACGACATTGGTCGCTTCCTGGTCGAACGCCGACGTCGTTGCGACTTTGACAAGTGTGTTGCTGATTAGATGTTACTCGGGTCGCCGAAATTTGAGCGTCAACCCTGAAACAACGTCCCAAAGCCGTTGAATCTGCATTTTATGCATGAGCTCGCGTGCGCGTGTGTGCAAGAATACCGACAGCGCCTATTCGCTTTCTTGCCTATTTGATTACCCGTTTTTCCCAAGCCAAAATGTGCTGATCTCATTTTTCAGTGACTAGCAAGGGTAGTCAAAGATTTTTTGCCGCCGCCCAGGCTCCACACAGACAAAATTGTCGTTAATGGCTGAACGCATATGGCATAAAATGGCCATGACGCCCACGCCCAGCACCGAAACGCGGGTCGGGTTTACCTTGACGTGGTACCGGAAGGCTCGTTCATCGCCGCAATTGTCAGTTAGTCCACACACAACGGACACATATGCACGCTGTTATTCGATTAATGTCAGGATGCTGCCTCGGCTGGGCACGCAGAGACATCAGCCCTATATCATAACAGGCTCCGTCACAAAGCAGGCTTTTCCACCCTCAGCACTTCCGAGCGTCGGGTTTAATTAAGCTCGATCTCGGGAAGGATTTTTTTCCCTTCACTACGAAACTCAAAGATGAACAGGCTCGACAGTCGGGGCAGCTGAATACATGCATAATTGTAGCCGGTGGCAGGCGGCACCAGGGTGTGAGACCCAGTATTCAGGTCACCCTGAGGCAGCGTTCGCTTACGAAAATCCTGTACGCCCCGCTCTCCAAACGAAAATGTCAGGATGTTCTCCACCATATACAGGGTGACCCAAAAAAACGGTTCCTAAATTTCGATAGGCCTAATTTCTTCGTTTTCTGTCAGAACTGAATGAAACTTGGTTATGACTAGCTTATTGTGTTTAAAATCATCATATCAACAAGTGAGAGTCTGTTTTTTCTTCCCCATTCTAGAGCATGTGTTCGAGATGACCGCCATTTAGCTTCGTGCATTTCTTGGGGCACAGCACAAAGTTTCCTATGACGTCCTTACAAGCCGACCGAGAAATGGACTCCTATTTGTCTCTGCTCCTGGTCTGAGGCTGTAAGGGTCTGCCTCGTCTGCATTCTGTGTGGGTAAGTATTCCGTACATCGTTCACTCGCACTCTGCTGTGGGTCTCACGGGATACACCGACGGACTGGCTTCGCTTGCATACAGAGCGTCTCGAACTCTGCTGAACTGACTCTCGCGCTCTCGACCAACTCGGCCGGGCGCCTCCTGAGGTGTCCTGAGTGACCTGGCGGTTTTCAGTGGCTGCACTGAGGTTCTCCACGGTCCCACACTTCTCGAAGTGAGCCACCCTGTTCGGAATTCTGCTCTTGGAGGGGCTTCTCACATTCTAACTGATGCATGGAAGTGGGTTTTCTTGAACCAGCCTGTCCTGTAATGTTTTACGCAGTATGTTCTTTGCTGGAGCTCCCATTGAGGTTCAGTTGTGTTCATAGGTGTTACTTCTGCCATGTCCTGTAAAATATGGGTGATCGTTGAATGAATGAAGGAAGCATCACAAAACATGTGCGCGAGCTAGTTTTTTTGTCACTCCGGCACCCTGGCTGTGTGGGCTTTTCTCCCAGGCCTGGCGCGACACCTGTGACCCTGCTAGCAGTCTTTCACCGCACCCCGCCAGCCAGCATGCCTTCCTCAGCTGGGTTTTTCCACTGAAAGGAGAGGAATGAATGGGGTCTCGGTTTGGGCTCAGAATGAAATGAGGGCGAATGAATTTAAATAAAAAGGCAAAAATAAAAATAAAAAACTGCTGGGGCGAGAGGCGGTGAGGGCGTGCTGGAAGGATTTGCATTGCGTTCACGGAAATGTGGGACACAGGACTGTTTAACAATACGCCAGTTCCTCCACCTTCTTATTTTACGCACAGCTAAACAAACGCCAATTAGATACAGTCGCTGCCGTTAACAGCATCAGAGTTAGTCTGTCACATATTTTGACGTGCCGAGGGTGCGCAAAATTCTGCTTGAAATTGGGCAATTATCGCACTTTTGAGAGAAAAAAAATGAGTTGAAAGGTATTTTAGGGCGACCAATAGAGCAAACAGTTTCGAAAAGTAGTTATCCCTAGGTCTATTTCGATGTGTTTGTGCGCGTTGAGCACGAATATCATCTCAAAAGCTGCAATATCGAAATTTCTGTGGATATCCTGGCCTTTCAATGATTTTACCTTTCACGGTTTTTGCATGAAAGGCACGACAGCAAACGGACAGTGTGGTCAAGAAACATATGCATAATTCACTGGCCGTGCGTCCTCAACGCCAGAGACGCTGTAACCGTGGACCTGGGGAGTTGTGCTCCTACTACAAACATCTAGCACCCCTTCTGGCCTGGTTATGTGCCTTCCCCCCCCCCCCTCGTCCCTCATCCGGCGGAAATTCTTGGTGGCACACATTGGTGCACACATGGTGTGCATGATATATCCATACGAACCATATTTTTATGTCTTGGGATTAAATGAAAGAGCTTTTATGTCTTGGGATTGAATGAAAGATGCTTGGTAAGAGTACCGCTCTATTGATGAACTGTGTGTGTTACGAACAGCTATACGTGAGAAGTGGTTAGCGGCCGTAAGAGGGTGGGACACCTGGTCACAGCATCCACTTCATATATTCGCCGATAAAAAGTGGACAAGGAGAAAAATTAAAAAGAATGGCGACCACGGCATCAAAATTGACGGATAATTGTTTACATCATCTGCCAACTGCAACGGTTCACAAATCTGAGAGCAATACTGTTCATAGCATACCTATACGAATCCTTGTTAATGCATCCGCGTGATGTTCATCGGAAGAAATACAACGTTGTAGGTTTGGCGTCCACGCAAACAGCTATTCTAATCAGGTTTATTACAAACCTTTCCGTCAACAGTAACAGTGGTTTGTGCATGGCGTCCAGACTGGAAGCAGCTTGGACCCGGGCGCCTCCGGCATCCTGAGCAATCGCTTCACGGCTTGGCGCTGCCCCTCTGATCATCCCGCTTCTGCCATCGCGCCGTGGTCTTGCTGCAAAGGCCATCTATAAACATCAACTGTCTTCAGCATCGTCTGGGCTGTCAAAAGTCCATGGTCTTTACATGGTAGCATGACACGCTCAGCTGGGCAGATGTGTTGATTATGCTGAATAGCGCTTTCATACCAGCCACACCACAGCATTTCCTTGTCTTTTTCAGGCTGTGTTCCTCACTACATAACCTTCTCATGGTTGCCTGCGCTTTATCTTTCCGAGCCACGGGAAGTGAAATCCGTCTCGAATGCTCACCAACTGACACACCTCACAGTTTCTCACCGGCTCGTGATCGTGACCTACCGCCATCATCTCATCTTTTTCACACTTCACCATCATGGCTCTCTCAATGACGCAAGCTCAAGAAAGTAAATTATGTAGTGGAGGCTGGCAAATCCGAATACCAATTTGTGTGTGGCTGACCCATTTTTGTGTGAACGGCGCCTCCATCATGTGAATCTGACTTTTGTCGAATTCATATCACAACTTCCACTAACGGGCGCTTAGCGTGGCCTACTTTCATATCATAGCAGGAGGAAACGTAAACGAAATTGACAGTATTCAGGCAAAATGATATAAGAAGGCGACGCACTCCATGTCACCACCAAGCCCAAATTCAAAACTGTTTGAAATACGCATGCTTGGTGCTCATTTCAGCGTCATAAGTAAGTCGTAAAACTTATTTGTTCTAAAGCGCAAAATAGTTCACCACGCACATTTAAAGCGCGAAGGGTTCATTATTCTACGTGAAAGTCGTCAATGATAGAATTTCGGCCGTTAATCATGGAGTGGGTGTTTCGACCAGACGCTCACCCCGCGCCAAGCCGCCCGCGCCCGTGACGGGTGGAGGCGGCCTGGTCAATGTACGGTCAATGGACGGGGGGCACAGCTGTTTGGAGCACATGCAATTCATAAATGGGAAAATGCTGTTTACCATGCCAATGTTTTTCCATTCACTTCCAAGATATAGATATATCGTAGGCATAGCAAAATAATACAGGCCATGCATACACCAATGAGTGCCGCCAAAAATATCCGCCGGTGAGTGGCTGGGGGGGGGGGGGGGCGAGGGGGGCATGAATTCGACCAAAAGGGGCGCAACAGGCTGCTACAAGCATAGAGAGACGCTACGGTAACAATACGTCTGGTATTGACTGATGCTGGCGTCTCATTGAGCTCATTTGATGGTAATGCCGCCAGAAATTAGGATATGTTGCGACTACATTATTACCAAATTTTACCTACTCGTAATGCTATCGTGCGTTCCATGCGATGTGAAAAGAGAAAAAAACTAGAGGACGGGACATTTTTGAAACCATATTTGTGGTCAGCGTGTAGCAATGCATTAACTTGTACCTGTGAAACAAATTTTTTCGCACCTTTTTACAGAGCCGGTCACCTTAACACCGGTCTTACGAGACTTCGCGTAACTTAACGCAGTCCAGCAATTGCCGACACCAGGCGTCTGTATTACCCCTTTTGTATAAGACCTTAACGTGTCGTTCGTTGACTTAAAAGCGTCGAGGGTTAGTTTTACGCAACTAGGGCTTTACACGGGATGTGCCTAAGTGTTGGAACTCAACAGCCCTTTTCGGCGGCGGTCCAATTTTCTCCTGCACTGGAGGCGTGTGAAAGTGTTAGGTATTACATCATAATTAACAGCGATGTTTTGGGCAACAAAATTCCGTCCAAACAATTCAGAGTGGAATCAGCCTGTCTATGGCAATCATGAAGTCTTTTAGGGTCTATAGCAAGAGTCCTAATCCGACCATACCTGGATTCCACTGGCCAATCCATAGCCTCAGGCTTGTTGCAGTGGTGCACTTCGGTCGGGACAAATGAGACCAAAAGCCACAAGGCAACTCCATGCAGGTTCGCAGAGGAAATCCTTTACATTCCACAAAAGGCCAATTTGTGTGCAAACGGGGACTCATTTACATGTCCACATGCATGTATACAAATGACGCACTTTTGAAAGCAACTTAATAACCCGGTGACCAAAGGGCCCGCGAGCGCTCAGGACTAGAATCGGCCCCGGCGGAGGGTCGAGCCACGACCCGCTGATTGGTCACCAGGGGCGCACCCAACCATCCTGATCAGAGGGATTACATTTACTCCCGTTGGAAAATAGAACCAACACAGCGTACGGCAATGCAACATGAAATATCGCAAGACATAACTCGTCTCGGTATAGATGCGTACGGCCACACCAGTCTGCATGTGTATCCATTTCCGATTCAGAAGTGGATAGTTAAGTAATCTGTGGTAGTTTAATTTTAGATGTCAGTTTCAGGTAGTTTGCATGTGTGCGGCGAGTCCGATCTGTCCGTAGATCTAAGTACTCGGCACGCCGTCTGCTCGCCCACCTGGCTGCCACATAGATTGGAGACCATGGAGGATGTCCTTTTCCCTGCCACACCTGGTCGACTCACGAAATCCTTCGTTCTGGCCTGTTCAGAACCGCCCAGCCCAATGGCCAGCCCTCGCGCCCTGCGTCTCAGATAATTTCTGAGTAGCCTGTTTGGAGCCCAATGTGTCGGGTGCCTTTTTCAGCGCGCTCGCTAATAAACGAAGTTTTTCGCGTACAAAATCTCCGGAATATTTTAGTACAGTTTGCAAGATCGGGCGAGACATT
This sequence comes from Pollicipes pollicipes, assembly GCF_011947565.3. NCBI lineage: Eukaryota > Metazoa > Arthropoda > Thecostraca > Pollicipedomorpha > Pollicipedidae > Pollicipes > Pollicipes pollicipes. Next base: position 16,377,042 of record NW_023596576.1, read on the forward strand.
GGCGAAATCAAGTGCCCCATAAAGTAAAGGAAAAACGGACAATTTCATGCGGCTCGGAAACTACATTGGTCTGAGAGGAAGGGATGGCGAACAAATGACTCTTTCAATCGACACCGTAGCTGTTTATCGACGCGCGCGTCGTCCCTTAATACCATGGCTATGTTATTGACATCACAATGCGTCGGCTATGTGATTTGTTGCACCTGGGCTGAGACAGATGACGGGTAACGAAACCAGTGACCTCCACGCTCGTCGGCGTCGGCGAGCTGCCTGCCAGCCGTCTGCTTGATATATGCACAGTATCAATCAGCAATGCCTCCCACGGATCGCTCGGTGCTTACAGCCGCTGGGGCGGGACCGGCCTCCCGGGAGAGGCGCCGGACAAGCCGTCAGTGTTTGTGACCGTAATCTGGTGAGGGTGCTGGTCAGACACACGATCCGAACACTTCGTTGAAGACGCAGCAGCGTAAACGGCATCGTAAGCAAACAGCCATCCACGTTGTAAAAGAGCAGTTGGCGGAATTTCTCCCGAGGCCACGATCGAGAGTAAGGAAAGCAGTTATGCTGTCATCCGCAGGGCGTACCCAACACGTGCCTGCGAAGCCCCATAAGCAAACTGAGGAGGGTAAACCCATTTTCCGGTGAGATGAGCAAGGACACGTCCATCTGCTCGGGTCATAATCGCAGCTTACCTATGACCTCATTATCAGCGTGCCCTGGGTGGCTGTGGAATGTCCCAAACTCAGGCAAGCATAGTTGACAGCCGGCTCATCCCGTGCATGCGCTGCACGGGTTAGGTCTTTTCCTCCCCTGTTAAGTATGCCACGTGACGTGCGGCAGCTGCAAACTCATTTTCTCACTGCCATTTGAGTATCCTTCTCATTCTTTAGATATGCTGGCATCGGGCCTGGAGAGATCATAAAAGACACTCTGATCGCGCTTTTTCGAACGCTCACCTACATCGACCGAGGCAAGTTTGATGAACTGACTGATTTGCCTGTGTATCGTAAGGTCACTGTCTGAATTCGAACGCCGTAGTGACCACTGGCTATTCATTATACTCAAAGGCACGGGAACAGGGGCGGTGGGGCAGGAGGGGTATTAACCCCTTTCCAAATATATGGGGAGTGGTGTCCGCCCCTCCCCCTTCACTAAGGGATTAATAATGTTGGATTGGCTAAGGACTAAGAGATAACGTTTAGGCTTTCTTATTCACAATCGAGAAAACTTGCGTACGGAAACGATTAGAAAAATGAAAATCCGGTGGTTATTTTATTCCCATTCGGTGCAACTCTCCGACGTTTCACGTTTATCACTCATTTCAATGTCGCTTTTGGTAAAATTGAGACAAAATTTCAGCTTCGATGGAAATTGGCTGTTTTGCGAATCCTGGCCAAAATGGCCCGCTGTCGTTGCGATAGGCATGTGAAGATGCATAGGCATTGATCGTAATAGGTATATGAAGAACAGCAGCATACAAGACCCTTGCACTAGGGCGCGGGATGAGGTCGATAAACAGTATTCTAATAAAGCAAATCGCCCTTTCACAAAATTTGAAAGCAAGATTACCGAAAATGACGATAAAAAGGAAGGCGTCGGATCATTCTTCGTTCGTAAGCATGGTGATTGTTCCCCGCCCCTGGGTATGCCTGTTGTCTCGTAAGTTATGTTAACCTTATATCACACACCTGTCGATCTGTCTTCCTTCACCCTTACGCACACAGGCCTTTGAGATTGTAGTTGTTGACCCATGCCTGACTTTTATCTTATGTTTCACCATATTGCCGTTCGTTCCTTATTTGATTCGCGGGCGCCTCAACGGTTCTCGCTTTCTCTTTTACATATATATGCAATCCAGCAAAGCAGACGCAGGTCAAACACTTCTGCTGCCTTCCAACTCGCGTTTATGCGTGTTGCAACCAGAAAATAAGCACTTCTCACTGCATTCTGGCCGTGCATGGTACTTTCTGAACTGTTATGCACGAGTCGTGCCGTTCCGCTCTTTAGTTCCGAGCCGTCTGAATGACACCCTCCCGTTTTTCTTTGCCCCTGATGCAGTACTCGTGTCCGTGGCAACTTACGCCTTCGAGGACAACTGGGCGTTATGGTTGTTGATAAACAAGCGTTCGCTTCCTATCATCCGGCTGGGCACTGTAGCCCCGTCGTGGGAAGGGTGTCATGGTTCATGACGACAGAACGGTGCAGTGGACGGCAATGCTTCAAGCTCATACACACACACACACCAACGCACACACACACACACACACACACACACACACACACACACACACACACACACACACACACACACACACACACACCACACACACACACACACACACACACACACACACACACACACCACACACACACACACACACACACACACACACACACACACACACACACACACACACACACACACACACACACACACACACACACACACACACACACACACACACACCACACACACACACACACACACACACACACACACACACACACCACACACACACACACACACACACAACACACACAACACACACACACACACACACACACACACACACACACACACACACACACACACACACACACACACACACACACACACACACACACACACCACACACACACACACACACACACACACACACACACACACACACACACACACACACACACACACACACACACACACACCACACACACACCACACCAACCCA
>NW_023596576.1:16380770-16383856 GCF_011947565.3 Pollicipes pollicipes
CTCTCTCTCTCTCTCTCTCTCTCTCCTCTCTCTCTCTCTCTCTCCTCTCTCTCTCTCTCTCTCTCTCTCTCTCTCTCTCTCTCTCTCTCTCTCTCTCTCTCTTCTCTCTCTCTCTCTCTCTCTCTCCTCTCTCTCTCTCTCTCTCTCTCTCTCTCTCTCTCTTCTCTCTCCTCTCTCTCTCCTCTCTCTCTCTCTCTCTCTCTCTCTCCTCTCTCTCTCTCTCTCCTCTCTCTCTCTCTCTCTCTCTCTCTCTCTCTCTCTCTCTCTCTCTCTCTCTCTCTCTCTCTCTCCTCTCTTCTCTCTCTCTCTCTCTCTCTCTCTCTCTCTCTCTCTCTCCTCTCTCTCTCTCTCTCTCTCTCTCTCTCTCTCTCTCTCTCTCTCTCTCTCTCTCTCTCTCTCCTCTCTCTCTCTCTCTCTCTCTCTCTCTCTCTCTCTCTTCCCTTGCATCTTCCCGGCGCCCTGCTTGTCCGCGACAGGGTGCAGGCGCCAGCCACGAGCAGGTGGTGCCCCCCCCCCCGTCCGAGCACACACCCCGCAAAGAGGTCCCTATGCGGATAAAGCCTCGGCGGATGCGTCCTGGGCGAATGTAGTCTTGACCCACGGTTATCCATTTTCCTTCATGCCATAGTTCTGAAAGGTTATGACCACCTGAAAGAGCTGTAATCCAAACAGCCGAACAAGCAGACCATGAGGGATTCGGCTTCACCGCGCCTTATATCGGTTTATTACGCATGCTTCACAACAATGCTGGTACATCACATAGGATACCAGCTGTAGCAGCCGGCATGTCGAGGTCAAAACCGTTTGCGAAAATTGCTGCGGAAAGAGTGACTGGTCGGCACAGAAATCGACTGCATAAAAAGCATGAGGAAATGGCGTGATTTTCTGCGTGAATATTTACCTAAAATATCTGCGTGCTCATTGCATCGCTGCATGGCACAGCTTATACTCTTCGACGTCCCTTGTGATTGATATCACTTTGCTCTGTATGCTACGCCACAGCCCCTTCCTATTGGTGCCGACTAGTTGGGAGCAGTGAATGTTGTTGTGAGTGTTGCTGGAATCTTGTTGGCATGGTGGAAATTTTGTGGGCCTCTTCTGGGGAAAGGCCTGCGAAATTCATTTCACTATTGTATAACTGGACAGCAATAGCTTAGACGCACACCAAGCGCAGCAGTCGTGGTGATTGGTACGGCGATCGCAATGCTTACGTGATGGAGGGTCACGGTGTCTGCGCACGCAGGCGGCCAAAACATGCAGCCGAACATTAGCCTATGCGGGAGGGTGTTTATCCTGGCTTCTGTCAGTGCTTTGATATTATACTCGTAGCGCCTTCAGCACTATTCTGATTTACATGTGATATCCTACGATCAGGGCGACGCGACAATGACCTCACAGCTGCATTGGCATTCAGGGAGGATAGCACCACCAAAGCCCATAAAACCGGCCGTAGATACCCGTTTTTGCGCATGAATGGTATTAGCTGCTGGTGGCTGGGAGACTGACAGGCCAAGTCGCGCTTATGCCTACGCACACGTGTTTTAGTTGGCGCACTTATGCACGTGTGCTTCAATTGGCGTTCTGCCAAATGTATACGGTAGCCGTATACCTGTAACGCTGATGCGCTGAGGAGGAATGTCCCGTGCTGTCCTCGCCGCCACTCGGGCAGCTGCTACGGTCATTCGCGTCGCCAGTGCCGTTCATTCTGAACAGCGGCCTCAGCTGAGTCTCGAACCTGGGATCCTTCGGTCGTGACCACGATAGGGACGGCCTGCAGGTGGTGGACGAGGACCGGTACGGCTCGGTGTGCCCGCCGCAGCGGAGCAGCATGGACCCGGTGCGCACGCCCGCCTGGGGCGAGTCGGTCACCCGGTACGACTTCAAGAGCCCCCACGGCCCCGGCGTCCGGGCGAGGCGAGGTGAGTGCCGCACGCCGGGGCCGCAGCCGGTGGGGGTACGGGAGTGACGTGCGGGTGCGAAGTTCAGCAGGTCTGCGGCCACAGGCTGTTGTAAGAGTGCGAGGACGTGATGGACAGGAGCGTTGTGGCCAGAGGCGTGATGTGACGGTGCGATGGATGAGTGGGGTGCGGCCCAAGGATAGGCTACAAGCCTATCCTGTGTGGTTATGGCTAGATGGGTAATGTGATCGAATGGTGGGAGATGGGCTTGGACTTCGGGGGCAATGCGAGGAGGTGCTGCAAACGTGGGTGGCACCCTGACAAATAATGCGAGAGGTACCGGATATGACATTTGCAGCCTAAGCGGTAATGCAGTGATAATAAATGCTGTACTGCGGTAATGCGTCGGCTTTATGGGTAGCGTCGGGTGTGGTGCCCATGAGGGCTGCGGTCTGATCGGCAACGCTAAAGGTAAGCTCACTTGGAGGGCGATGTGGCAGCGTGGTGCGCAAGGAGGTTGCCACCTGAAGGGTAATGTGGGAGTGAAATAAGAGCATCTTTCTCATAAGGAACATGTGGCGTGAAAAACAATGAGCAAGTTTCCACGAATGTAGTTTGCTATATTTCCCGGCGTAAAGAACTGAATGTCAGTTACACCTCACTTTGTTGGCAAATTTTGCGACTGGCAGTGTCCATTGCAGTGATGCCGTTCGTAAATGAGTGGTGAATCTGGTTCTGAGGCCAGTGGTTGCATGCTTCCATCCACAGCTGAGAAGTTGAGCTACTACCAGAGATTCATGGACGATATGTGCCAGTCATCGCACATCCTGGACAGGGTGGCTGAGTTCGGCACTCTGGGCGGCAGCATCACCCAGTACCAGGACGACTTCTGTCAGCGTCTGCCGTCCCAGGATCTCCAAAACCGATACAGGTGCGTCACCTGCTTTTGACACCGTCCACCACATCGCGAAACGGTAATGTTCCGTATGCCGTACAAGGAAGTTGCCTAGAACGGGCGAAGTCGGTGGTCTGTTAAGACATGCCGATGTTATGTTTTGCCCTGAATTTTGACGTATGAACCTGGTGAATGCCGCGTAAATCTCGGTTAATGGCTTGGCGAGCCGAAGCAGTTTGTCATCATTGAAAAATCGTGTCGAAAGTGGCAGGAGCAGCTTGCGTTCACCCTTC
>NW_023596576.1:16385029-16393343 GCF_011947565.3 Pollicipes pollicipes
AGCCGCAGGTGCTCACCTCCACAGGTATCGATAGCCGCAGGTGCTCACCTCCACAGGTATCGATAGCCGCAGGTGCTCACCTCCACAGGTATCGATAGCCGCAGACGGCTCCCCTCCACAGGTATCGATAGCCGCAGGTGCTCACCTCCACAGGTATCGATAGCCGCAGACGCTCCCCTCCACAGGTCTCGATAGTCGCAGGTGGTCACCCCTGCAGGTCTTGACAGCCGCAGGTGGTCAACCCTTCAGGTCTCGGCAGCCGCAGGTGGTCAACCCTTCAGGTCTCTACAGCCGCAGGTGATTGCCTCCATATGTCCCGACAGCCGCAGGTGTTCGCCTCTACAGGTCTCGACAGCCGCAGGTGCCTGCCTCCACAGGCCTTGATAGCGGCAGGTGCACGCCTCCACGGATCTCGACAGCCGCAGGTGTTCGCCTCCACAGGTCTCGATAGCCGCAGGTGGTCACCCCTTCAGGTCTCGACAGCCGCAGACACTCCCCTCCACAGGTCTCAACAGCCGCAGGTGCTCGCCTCCACAGGCTTCGACAGCCGTAGGTCAATTTGTATGTCTGGTCTGCCTGGTCTATCTCCATCTATCCCTATATATCTCTATCTATCTATCCTTCGCCGCCAGCCCTGGTGGGTCGAGGGGTCGTCAGTGTTTGCAGATAGGTTGCAGGCGTTGTCAGTGCACTTCAATGGGTCGAAAGAGTGGCCAGAGATCGCTGGCGACTGTTGACTGTACAACTGTTGACTGTACAACAATACAATACAATAGCGTCAATAATAATAGGTACAATAGCGTTACATAGGTACAATAGCGTCGACGGAGTTCTCTAGTAGATTGGATAATCCTCGACATACCCTGGTGTGTCGCGATAGCTGTTAGTCTCCTCTGGTGAGAACGAAGTGTCAGTGGTGGTCACCCGTGGGTCAGCAGAGTCGTGTTTTTGCTGGCAAGCCACTAACACAATGTCAGCCAACCCTGGCATGCTCCAACGCAAGTCTTACCAATCAGGGCCATCAGACAAGCATGGATCAGACAAAGCACACGCTCGAGAAAAGAAGAAATAGTAAAGTTCCAGTGATTCACTGCACAACTCGCCGGCAGCAGCTCGAACCGAGTCACGAGTCGAATCGCTCACCGCGAGTCGGTCCGGCAGAGACTGAGGTCGGGTTCCAGCTCGTTGAGCGACATGGCGAAGTGGGTGAAGTGGTAGTACTTGTGGGCGTCGACAGGGCGCTGCGCAGACTCCCACAGCGTCACGCTGTTAGGGATGTCGATCGAGTAGTCGGAGCCACTGCGGGAGAGGCTGCCTTCGGTCGGACACGGCTCCTCTGGCGGCTCCGGCTCCACGCTCAGCTGCCGGCGGGACGGCCAGGTTAGGTCAACGGGGACTTGAGCGCAGCAGCGACACGGATGCTCAGGTCAGCGGCAGCTCGTGTGTGACACAGCGGTCAGGCGGCGGCTCGTGTGAGCTAGGCCTTGTCTTGCGGTGCGATCAGCGACCGGGATTCCCCGTGAGACTGCGGCTGCCAGAGACTGCCTCAGTGACCTTTGCTAATCAGATGAGTGGCCAGACGACCCTCGCCTCTGAACGATCGATGACACACGGCATCCATCCGGGATTTTCGAACGGCCATGCCCACTGCATCCGGGATTTTCGGACAGCCACGCCCAATTCATCCGGGGATTTTCGGACGGCCAAATCTATTTTATCCGGGGATTTTCCGACGGCCACGCCCAATTCAGCCGGGGATTTTTGGACGGCACGCCCAATTCATCCGGGGATTTTGGACGGCACGCCCACTCGTTGGGCTAATCAGGTCGCGGTCGAATCGGGGGCGTGCTCTCGACGGCTCCGGCCCGACCTGCGACCCACCTCACGGTCCGAGAGGCTGCGGAACGGTGCGCTCGTGATGCTGTTCAGCCGGGAGAACATCTTCCTGGGCCCGTGAATCGGCGACAGGCCGGCCCTCCTCTCTGACTCATGGCTTGAGCTGAAAACCACAGCGGCTCACTGCAGTGTGTTTGAAGGGGTTCGTCTGCAAATTGCTGAGATGTGGTGACGTCGACGCCAGTTGCGTTCCTTTAGAGCTTTACAGATTTTATTTTGCTGTGAGTGGTAGTTTTAGTTGTAAGCAGGAGCCGTTAAGAGTGGACTGCACGGACATCCGCATCCTGTGCTCGCTGCGCGGCCGGTACGACCGCGCAGCGAACGATGGCGGGAACGGGCTCAGCATTGCGCTGATGAGTACGCGTGCAAACGCCAGTGGATGTATATTGAGCGACAAACGTGCTCAGTCACACACTTACTTAAACTGTAGACTTTAGTGACAGGTTCCACATTTTCGCCATAGTTTGTAGAAATATGAACTCCTGCTGCATGCTTATCCAGTCAAAACGAAACTGTTCCGATGTGTCAATGATATCGAGTCTTTGGAAAACAACCTGACAGTACTTAAAGCTACAATTTACGACTCAGCAAGTATTTCTCCTGATCTTTATAGATTTGGCCACCCGCCGGTGGGAGTCACGATGTTTTCGCAAACTCACCTGAACTTGTGTTCATTTAGCGCGGCATAAGCTTCATATGACTCGATGTCTGTGCAGCGGAGGAACGTTGTCCATTTGCCATACAGGAAACGATGACGCACTTTCCTGCGAATACATTGGCGTGGTCACGGCTTATCCACCATCAAGTAATCCAGTGTGTTAAACCAGGATTGCATTATAAGCAAATTATTGTCCAATACCAGATCCACGAACTGATAAGTTGGGATTCGACAATCGTCATTTAATACACTTAAGTTACAAGTGCACATTTGCATACCCAAGATTAACAGCATAAATCTTAGTAGCAGCGCGTGCGTGATCGCCCCTTGCGATTTATATTAAGCGGCATGCAATTGACAGAAGACGTACATGGCATCGATGATGTAGCCTTCGACGCGGTGCAGGTCCTTTGAGGAACAACCGGCCGGTTTGAACACTAGGGTGCACGTGTCTCCTGAAATGGGACACGGCTTGGTAACCAAATGACCCGATTACAAGTTCCGAACATTTGACGTGAGCGTGGGCTTTGCGTTCGATTTTCGTCTTCGATTTTTGGTGTTTGCCGAGGTAAAACCGGAATACCACCGTCGGGGGTCGGCTTCATGCGATAAAAGGAAGGTTTTAGGTGGACTCTGAAAACCTCATGTGGCCAAGCATCCACGACGTGGCGCGCTGTGGCTGCTTGAGCATTATGTGGAGTAAAACTGGCATCCGTCACGCAGCTGAGTGATTGTGCATCGTTTTACGCTCAGGTTCAAAGACATTTTTGGGGCACTTGCATGCGCTGATTTGCCGTTAAATCTATTGCTCAAGTCACTCGACCGTTCAGCAGCTGTTACTTTTGCCAGGACGAGCTTCCATTTCGCTTGTAACCTAAGTTGTCTCTGCTTCTCCACTATTTCGGCATCATTTAAGAACATAGACTTAATTTGCATACACGTTTGCATGCACAACAGAACACGTATTGCGTATCGCACGGCAAGAGACTACGCGTGTGGCAAATGTGATATCGTTTAACTTCACCTGAGGTGTAAAACGGAATTTTCTTAGTTGCACCATAATCAATATTATATATATATATATATATATATATATATATATATATATATATATATATGGATGGATGGATAGGTAGGTAGGTAGATAGATCTAGACGCCTTGAAATGGCAGTGAAGGGTCAGTATGAAAATATTGTGTTCTTTTTCACTATTGCGCTTAACGCAGCCTATACTTTACGCTCCCTTAGTAAATACCATCCAGGAAGGCCTGTGCTCTCTCCCGCTTGCGTTGGTGGTATCAAATAATGAATACAACGCATGCACTGAATGATGAGTTATTGTTTACGCTAAAAATTGGCGTTTCTATTGACACGTGGTGTAGCCTATACTTGCTTTTCATAACGGTTATTGACGCTCGCCTATTAAACGCCGTAGACGTTTACCCAAAGGAAGAACAACCCCCCGCCCCCTTTAGCTTTTCAGAATAGACAGGCATCTCGGGGGCATATGCAATGAATTAGCCGCTCTCCACGTCATACTCGCGCTAACAAGCTAGTTTTGAGCTAGCTAGTTCTACGCTAACTAGTTCTGGGATGTGGCAACCTCCAAGCTATGGTCATTACTGGGGCTGCAAAGTCTTTGCCCCAAGTCACTAAGTTTCCTTCGCAGTTAGATTACTAGTGACGTTTGCGTGCACCCAAAACCGTTGCAATGATGAAGGATCTTCTGCGGCTCTCTTCCAAGACGTGCAATCAACGCGGACTCAATTTGCTTACAATTTAGTCGCATTTCACTATCGTATGTGTACGCGGGGTTTGAGACAATCTGTTTTCAATTTATAACTTGTATTCTAGTTATCTTTTCGACTTTGTAGGCATTAAAGAGCTCCAGATTTTTTCATACCGTATTTATCGCACCGTATAAAACGGCATCGTATTTTATGTTATCATATTTATAGCCCTGCTCGAAGCATCGTATTTTACCGCATATTTCGTAGCACTGCTTCTCGTGGGAGTTTTTGCGATGTGTTGTAACGAGCAAATAGGTGACGTAACAACCCGGAGCTAGCGATCGTTGCAACGAGCCGAAACCTAAAAAGCCACCTGGTGGATCTTTTGTCGAGCAAAGAAAATACAAATGCTGAGGACACTGACACGCTGATGCAAATTCAACGCTCATGATTTCAAAACAGTGCAACGGATAGCATGATCTCATGGCGCAATATGAATATGTACGGGATACACACACTGAACCGAAGCCGTTACGAGAACATGTGCCGTGACTGAAACACCGTGCCGTGTCCCTGCGGTCGAACAAAACTGTTCAGAGGAAGGTAACGGGCAATGGTGGCGAAAGATTCGTCAATATGTGCAGACCTTTACAGTGTTTCGAGACTACAGTTGCTGTTACCACACAGCGCAGCAGCGCGTGGTCACCTTGACGGATGCTTACCTGTGCGGTGGTGCGTGGCACACCTTGGCGGACGCTTACCTGTGCGGTGGTGTGTGACACACCTTAGCGGATGCTTACCTGTGCGGTGGTGCGTGACACACGTCGGTGGATGCGTACCTGTGCGGTGGTGTGTGACACACCTTAGTGGATGCTTACCTGTGCGGTGGTGTGTGACACACGTCGGCGGATGTGTACCTGTGTGGTGGTGTGTGACACACCTTAGCGGATGCTTACCTGTGCGGTGGTGCGTGACACACCTTAGCGGATGCTTACCTGTGCGGTGGTGCGTGACACACGTCGGCGGATGCGTACCTGTGTGGTGGTGCGTGACACACCTTAGCGGATGCTTACCTGTGCGGTGGTGCGTGACACACGTCGGCGGATGCGTACCTGTGTGGTGGTGTGTGACACACCTTAGCGGATGCTTACCTGTGCGGTGGTGCGTGACACACCTTAGAGGACGCTTACATGCGTGGTGGTGCGCGATACTCCTAAGCCGACGCTTTCCTGTGTGGTGGTGCGTGACACACTTCGGCGGATGCGTACCTGTGTGGTGGTGTGTGACACACCTTAGCGGATGCTTACCTGTGCGGTGGTGCGTGACACACCTTAGAGGACGCTTACATGCGTGGTGGTGCGCTGGACTACACCTAGCCGGACGCTTTCCTGTGTGGGTGGGGCGTTACACACTTCTAAGCTGATGGCGTACGTGTGTGGTGGTGTGTGACACACCTTAGCGGACGCTTACCTGTGCGGTGGTGCGTGACACACCTTGGCGGACGCTTACCTGTGCGGTGGTGCGTGACACACCTTGACGGACGGACCTTGACTTACCTGTGCGGTGGTTGGTGATCTGCATCATCCCGTGCTGCTCCACCCACAGCTTGCCCACCACCACGTTGTGTACGTAACAGTTGACGTTGCTCCACGTGTACAGCTCTTCGTGTCTGCGGCAGGGCAACGTCCAGGTAATGACATACGCTGCGCAACGTTGCGCGAGGCAGCAGTGGGCAGGTATTCCATTTGAGCATTTTAGGAAAAAGTTCACCGTTTAACCACTCAGGCAGCGATATGAGTGTAGATGTACGTATCAAGCTTTTAGGCGCGTTTGATTCGGCCTGCACATGTGGCTCTGCCACAAACTTTTCCCCGCCAGCTTGGATTTCTCATTTGAAAGGGCCGTTGTTGCGGAGCTCTGTCACAACAAAATTGTTGGTCGCTAAAACTTACTGCTATAAGCTTTACGTTGGTTCGCCCCAGTGGTGAAAGCCTTTACTAGTCCAGAGCACGTTGTCCCAATCATCTGGAGCCAGCAGAATCCCAGCTGCTTATGCTCCGTTGCATGGGATAAACGGCATTTGTCATTAGCCCCGCCAATGTCTCGCCGCCAGCGAAGCGGCTTATTCATTAGGATAATGCATAGTGGCACCTGCGTTCATCCGAACCACATGACAATCACACCGTCTACTCACAGTGTGAATAAAGCTCTTTAAGTCAGCTTTGGTTGCAGTTGCGGGCACTTGCTCCGAGTAATTTTTGAGCAGGCTATCCTAGACGAATTCTTACAGCCTCAAGAGTAAAATTGCTGGATAAGGTATCAAGATATCCCGACAGAGAAATACACCACCTCTTGAGACAGACTCATCCAGATATTCTAGCAAGAAATGTGATAGCATGTGTCCAGTTGTTTGGTATGTACAATTACAGCAAAAACAAAGTCAACCCATGCTGCAATGCGCCTTATTTCACAAAAGCTGCTCCTGCAACCTCAGACTATAACGCAGTGCAAAGCTGCTGAGCGGGTGGTCCTGCTCCAGTGACATGGTCTCAGTAGCAGACAACTCAGAGGGGTGGAGTGACTGATGGATGGCCCACTCGTCCGACGATGTGGCAGTGAAGCTCGACTGAAATCGAAGTGAGCTAAAGCAGTTGCAGAATGGTCGGCTCTGCGGCATGGCAGGAAAGTAGGTGGTAGGCACGCATCACCATTTGACATTAATTTGACGTGGTATGCGAAATATAAACCAAGGAACCGCTGCAACATGACATTGTTTTAGTCTTGAATATTTAGTCCCAATCTCTTCGCTCGTTAGATTTCTGGGATCAGCACCCACGCCGAGTGGTGCTTGTTACGTGAGTCCTGACACCACCGTCCGACTTTGAAGCCCCAGATCAGTAGGGATCAGCACCCACGCCGGGTGGTGCTTGTTACGTGAGTCCTGACACCACCGTCCGACTTTGAAGCCCCGCATCAGCAGGGATCAGCACCCACGCCGGGTGGTGCTTGTTACGTGAGTCCTGACACCACCGTCCGACCTTGAAACCCCGGAGCAGCAGGGATGAGCACCAACGCCGGGTGGTGCTTGTTACGTGAGTCCTGACACCACCGTCCGACCTTGAAACCACGGATCAGTGGGAGGGTAGGATCCTTTGACGTCACCTGACCTTTCCCGCACCTGCTACTACCGACCGCGGTCCATGCCACTAAATAATGAATGCATAAAGCGACTCGAACTCTCTCACCAGCAGGTGAATCGGAATGCAGGCAGCGTAACCAACTGAACTTTGGGACGAACAACGGAAGAGAAGAGGAGGGAAACAATGCTTGTCATTTTTTCGGGCAAGCTTCATCATATGAGAAAAAAGCATAGGCACCTCCAGGATCATAAAACGACGCATTTAGAATGAAGAAAAACATAGCATGCCGAAAGCATATCACGTTTCTATGTTGATAACTGTGTCTGACTTCCATTTGGGAAGGATGGTTATGTCACCACATTGAGTTTATTGATGACGCATCTGATTATTTGGCTCCAGCCAATCAAAATACATGACTGGACGTGACAGTGTAGGATTACAGCTTACAACGGACTGCTTGACTATGCTTGCCGTCCCACCAGTGGTCTTCGTAAGTGCGCTCACCTGCAGCTGGTTGGCTCACCCTCCTCGCAATGCTTCCGGCAGCGAATATTTCAGCTTTTTAAGCTTTCGCCGTAAAACTGTACCGCAGACCCGGAGTATTTCCATCGAATAGTGGTGTGAGGGTACACGCAACAAGCACAGCTTAGCGGGGGCTCTGAGCCCAGAGATTTATTCAATGAAAAGGTTAGGGTAAAGCCTTTGTATAATCGCTTTGGCGATTTTATGGATGCCTACTACCCATCCGCTTGATATGCGAACGGAACCGATCGAACGGCAAACCCTTCAGCTGAATTTAATATCGGTCGAGCTTCACTAACACACTGTCGAATGAATAGGCCGGATATCAATGACCAACTCATTGACCTGTCCTCTGCCGAGGGCTTGCGT
>NW_023596576.1:16394343-16468901 GCF_011947565.3 Pollicipes pollicipes
CTAACTCTCACACTTAAAGGGGTAGTCTTGTCTATGCTTGCTTTCCAGATGCCAGCAAAGCATTTGATAGAGTATGTCATTCCGAGCTTTTCATACACCCTTAGGCTGTGGTGCTGCTTCAGCATATCTTAGGCTCTTCCTAAGGTGGTACGGAACTCAAAGGTGGGAGTCAGGTGGTAAGCTAGTGTGTCCGATCTTTTCTTTGTACAGAATGGTGTGGGACAAGGGGGAAGCCCCTCACCGCTGTTGTTAAAGTGTACATAGATGAACTTTTTGTGATCTGCGACTGGTACCAATGGGTTGCCACGTAGGGAAATGTGCAGCGAATGTACTAGCCTGCGCTTATGATATCGTGGTTTGGTCTCCCACAAGGGGAGGGCGTGAAGCCTTGGTGTAGACGTGCGAAGCATTTGTCATGTCCGGGGATATTAAGTTTGATTTAAAGAAAACTGCTAGGGTTGGATTTGCAAACAGGAACGTTTTGATTCAACTGTTTAAAGCATATCGTACCCACATGCATGACTGTGGACTATGGAACACTGTGAGTGGAAAGAAAGCATTTCAGGAGCTTTGTATGGCCCGCCACTCATGTATAAAGAGGCTGGTAATGGTGCCACACTGGACAAGGAACCATGACCTGCATAAAGAGCTTCAGGTTCTTCCATGTCCCATGTTACAAGCCAATCGGTAGCTGATTTTCAACCAAACACTCATATCTGGCAGGGACAGCACTGTTAAAGCATTGCATGCAAACGAAGTAGTGGTTAGCGGAATCATCGCCAGAACACATGTGCACATCCGACATAACTACCATCTCATTGCACCGGACCTCCAGGCAGTCAGCAGGTCAGATGTTCGGAACATCTTTATCAATCACCTGGGTCAGTTTGTCCGTGATCGCCACCACTTGCTTGAACTGGGTCATGACCCTGGTCAAGGTTCTCTGACGTGTCGAGCATGCCCTGACTGCTTTGCCTGCTGTCTTGTTCTTTGCTTGTGTGTGTGTGTGTTGTGTTTTTATGTCTGTATGTGCTAAGATATGTACCAGCCTGTTGTTGCCAAATAAAATGTGCTATCATTATGAAAGTTGTTACCCTTGACAAACCCTCCAGCCATATCACGGAATCTCCAGAAAGACACAACAGCCCTCGTTCGCAAGCCCTTCCCTGGTTCAAGCCACTGCATTCTGGGTAGCGTTGCTGTGACGTCATCATGGAACTAAGTCTTATGACACCAGCGCTATAGCGGCGTGGAAAACGCTGTGCTTTCCGGGCTGGTTTAAACATCAAATATGTCCATAAGCCAAATTTGTTTCGACCTAGCACATTCAATGAACCATTCTCAGCTGGGAAATAACGTTGGTTTGCAGCACAGACAAAAAATCATTGCTGAGCCTTCCAGTTTACCCCCGACCGACAGATGGGGTTACCCATCCACCAGTGATTTATACCGAAAAACTCTAGCCGGCAGTGCTTAGAAACAGTCCGTGTAAAGAAGTACGACATGCAACAGCGACAACAGCATAGGATGGAAATGAGATACGGCGGGGCAGATGGGTTGGCAGCACCCCGGGACGCACATTGAGAAGTTGGAATGCACATCCTGTAGTCTTACGGTGAGCGTTGTTAAGGTGGATGCAGGGTTGGCTTGCCCTTATGGACGAAGTGTGTGGTAAACCCCGAGGGCTTAAATACAGCGCACGCCATTTCAGTTCAAGATAGCAGAATTTTCCTATAAAATGGGCTCATTTCCGGCAAGTTTTGCAATTGAATAGAGATATTTAAGGGTGGTGGCTGTATTACTCTCGGCGCACCATTTTTACCCAACCCATCCAACTTTATACATCTGCTAGTTAACCAACATCTAGGAAGATCATAGCACGGCAGTATCGACATTCTTTGCACCTGCCCTGCCGACATCACCGTATTTTCATATTTCACTCCATATAGGTATTACAGTGCAAAAATGTGTGCGGAATTATTGCCCATTAATTAATTTCATGTAAGCATCACATATTATATTTTTACTGATAACTAAATATTCCTCTTACAAAAATCTATCTTATTTAGATATTCACGCGCGTTAGCCTCGACGAATATGGCGGGGATGCCGCAACTAGAGAACGTGGTTTAGCCGGATATATTTTTTGCAATCAGATCCTAGAATTCATTGTCTTTAAAACTTTTAACCCGAAAAAGTGCTACATGTATTCACATAACATCAAAGAATGATTATAATGGGATTGCCGCCCAGTTCAACAGCGAAATCATTGTTTTTAATCATATGACTAGTATTTACCAAACTTTTCGTAGCATCAACAAAAACCATACCGCGGGCTACCAAATTTAGTCGAATGGCTGGCGCCATGACTGTAAAGCCTTCTCCAGTAGAGTTGCGCTGGCTGTGATTTGCTTTGCAGCCGCGTGTTTCTGCCAAGGCTCTATAACGAGGTAAGACTGTACGGTCCGAAATGTCGCAAGATCAAGCTTGCGTGAGAATAGAGGTAGCATGGAAGCAAAGCCTATATGTCAAGTACACCATATTTGATGACGTTAGTGGCACGGAAGCCTCTCAATTAGCCAGCTGACTGCTACACAACACATAAGTTTGAATACTGAGTATGCTTTGGTGGAGTGAGAGGTTCCCGGTTGGACTGGGAAGAAATTCTCCATTATTCCGCCATTGGATCACATTTCTGGAATGGATAGCGAGTCCTAGAACAGTTTAGCCTCATCAGAATGGACGATCTTTGCATGCGTGATTATATAACACGGGTTTATGTGTCATGCGGCGTCTGTGGTGTATTGCATTCCATGACCAGGCTTTTCCAAGACTGGCTTGTCGTTAGGTATCCTTAGGCTAGTCTATGCCTTTTGTGCCTGGTGGCAGAGTTGAACAGCTCAACTTGCAGAATATGCTTCGTTTATAGGTATGATTATATGAGCATTTGCATTATTGATTTTTAATAGCTCTCTCTTATCACAGTGATGGTGTAAGGTAAGCACGGTAAAACCATATGACATGGGTCTTATGATGCTACAGTCAATAGTGTTTTGTGATTTGTGGCTTACATGTGTTTGCTTATGTGTATATTTAAATTTGCACATATTGTGATTATTGCTAACACTTAGACAAGTAATCAATATGGTGTGTTACGACCTTAACCTTTGCCTCGCAGTACTCTAGGTAATCACTCAATATGTTTTTTTTCTGGGCTGTGCATCACCACAGCAATGGCTCTCAGTCTCGGGAAATGACCTCAACACCCTCTGCCATGTTTTTTCCACCACTTACCACCTGACATGTGTTAAAAGCAACTGGGTTTATGAATGTGAGTAAAGACAGAATAAATCCAGGCGACAAAATATCAGCAAAAGTGTGCTGGTCACTTAAGCTAAGAAAAATTTCATACAGTTTCCTCCCTGTAGAGCAATGTCCCTGGAGGTGAAAAAAGAGATGCGTAACACATGGTGCTCTGTCGTCACTGAAGCCGCTTGGCTGCTCATTGAACTGGTGAGCCATGTTAAACATTACGTTTTTATTGAAAAGCCGTCTCAAAGTTATGCTAAGAATGACGATAAACTGTGTTCTGATGTGTTTGTGACTTTGCGTTGCAAAGGTCATGCTGATGTCTTGCAAATGTCCCAGAACTGTAAAGGAGGCTGTCAATAATGCACAAGCTCAGCCAGCATTAGAATGCCGATTTTGTGTAGGGGCCAACAGCACTGCCTGCTGAGACCATCAAGGAGAAGCTGTTTGGAAAGGTGTGACCAGTGATGTGGTAGTGATATTGCGTGAGTGATACTGTTGTAAAAGATGTGTCGAAGTGTGCATTCAGATTCATGGAATTAGGTGAAATTTGCTTCACCAGACATTTTTGATCCTATCATAATAGCAAAGATGTGTTGAAATGTGTATTCAGATTCTGTAATTTGGGTGAAATTTACTTCATCAGACATTTTTGGATTCTATGTTAATAGCACCAAACTTGTTGCTTCCCCACGAGTATGTAGTAATGTAGTGGTCAGGATGCGTGAGATCGACTAGCGGCTTCGCACGTTTGGACCCCTTCCAGTCTAGTGGTGTCATCAGGCGCTGTACCTGTTCGAATGCACTGTATCTGTTCCTGCTAATGTATTCGGAGTTGATGGCCTGTACGCTAAGCGGAGGTGGAGGCAGGTACACGGCACAGGTATAGCACCGGCGGGTACACAGGATCGTCGCGACAGCTTGTCTTCGTTAGCGAGTGTGATGCCAGAACTGTCGAGCTGACCGGCGCTTGGCTGCCTCGGCCACCTTGCGCTCGTTCAGGTTCCTGATCCGAAATCAAAGCACGGCGCTGACACACCTTTTCACGACCCGGTCGTCGAGATCTGGTCGCTTTTCCCTGATCTTGGCGCGGATGTAGGCCCGTAACTCCGGGACCACTGCGATATCGGGGACCCATAATTTTGGACACCACTGGGTTCAGCTCTTCTACTGTCTGATACCACTCAACACTGGGCAGTCAGGTGTCCGCGACTGAGAGCGCAGACCCAGGCTGAGGGTACTTGGGCGAGCTTGACGGGTGCGGCATCCTGAGTTTTCGTACCCATAGTTGGGTCGAAGTCCCGACATTTTGCAGCAACCAGCTCTGCTAGAAAGGCTACAGCCTCCTCACCAGGCGGCGCTGGACCGGCTGCTGAACCCACACTGGCTGCGCATTCGCCTTCATTTGCGTGGTCTTCATTGTCAGAAGCCAGATCGGGCAGTGACGGCCGCGGCGCCACTTCCTCGAAGTAAAAAGACGTCGAAGTCCTCTGCATCTTTTTCTGTGGCCATATCCTCCACCGGCTGCAAGACTCCCGGCAGTCCGTGCATGGCCTCGTTTGTCACGAATGCGGGTCGGACGATGGCCTCTTACCTTCGGCCCCGGTGTTCCCGAGCGGCGTAGTCGTCAGCGGCGTCAGGTCAGACGGGGGCGGCGCATGGCGTGATGCGCACGACGGCACGCCAGGCGACGAGCTGTCTGGCTTGCTTGTCAGATATTGCGACCCCGTCTCGTTGGGTTCTTGCTCCATTTCAACTGACAGGCACAGGGATCTGCTGTTGGCCGCGATGATTGGACGTGGAGCCATCAGGAGAATTCGAAGGCGAGTCTGCGCTTCAACAGCGTTGGGGTGCATGTTCGGCCCATAAATCGCCCTAAGCTGTGAGAAGCAATTTTCGACCTGGTCTTGGCTGAGGTGTGCTGTCATGACATAACACAGACCGAGCTGCTGAACATCGGAAAGGAGGCCGGTCAGAGACGCGCAGTTTCTGAGAATTCCGTCTTGAAACGGTAGCTTCCGGCCGGAAGTCGTATTCCTCTTTTCCAGCAGCCCGTGCTCGAGGCGCGGCCGAACTTTTGAGACGGCTCGCGCCAGCCATGCGGTGTCGTCGATGGCGCGGCGCTGCAGCTCCTCCACCTTGAAGTTCACATTAAGGGCGCGCCTCTCCGGCTTTACATTTGATGGTCCGTTACTATTACTGACATCAAACCGCCGGTCAAATGTCCATATTGCCGCTGCCTCGCTGAGACGGCTTGGGACTTTCAGCTCCAGTTCTGCAGCGCAATGCTCCGACAGGAGCTGGGACGCGAGCCGCACACGCTGGCTGGTCTGGCCTCGACCCTAGGATATCCATACCAAGTCGTCAATCAGGCGCCTACCGGATTTTTTCCAACTATAGTATGTGTTCCAGCTCGAAAAGTTACATGGCTTTTTGGATTGCCAAGAGTGCTTTGGGTGGGTTTAAATTCGTCTTGATGCGCGTTGAAGTCAGTCAAACGGACCACTGAGCAAGAGAACGTTCTTAAGGCGACGCCGTTTGCATCATCGTGGCTTTACCACGCACTTGCCTTCTGTGGCTTTCTGTGGCTTTTAAGCTTGCCTCATCCTGGCAGGACAGCTGAGCATACAGAGGAGTCGCACCCCGTATGTATGGTTTCCCAGACGCGCAATTTAGCGCCTACATTACCCGTATGTCAGGCAATGTCATGGTTACAAGCCTGCCAATATCATTAATTTGAGGATGATCCAGCAATGACATGGCCGTGCTTCAACTAGGGATGCTGATGATAAAACATGATTTGCAAGGCGTTTCACACCGGCTTGAAATCCTGTGCGCTATGTTAATGTAAAGTAGTTTTAATGCCAACCAACTTCAATTTGAACGTCAGGAAATCTTCATTCAAGGGGCCCGCAATGGTCGAAACGCTGAACTTCTTCTTTATGAAAGCTCTTATCTTTGGAAGTCCTGGCGGACGGTGCATGCAGTGTTGAAGAATAGATATGGTACAAACTAAACGTTGTCATAATTACAGAAGTTATCACATGCCAGACAATCACCTTCAAAATGCTTACATCAAGGTGCATGCGTGTCAGCTTTGGGCACAGCTTGTAGTCGACGAGATGGCTGGGTCGGTCCATGGCAGGGTGGTCGGGGGCCCACACCTCTTCGGGCACCTGGGCGTCCAGCTGAGCACCATCCGGCAGCTGAAGGCCTCCGTCCAAGATGTGCGTCCGCACCAGCTTCAGCAGGTGAGAGGCATCGGCAAAAACCCAGATGCGCCTATGTGGCAACCCATGCAATATTTCAGGGACACTCTTCATTATTAGTGCATAGTGGTGATCTTAAAGTGCCCCATGTCTCGGCTTTTTCGACCAAGCTCGATGGATCAATTATGCACGCATGGTATCAACAATTCATTTCAAATCATGAGACACTCACATGTGCAATAAATCTCAACCTGAACATATGCATTTATATATATGTATATATATATATATATATACATGTTTGATTAAAAATAACTGCTGACTCAGCATTAACGAGCTTTTTGATACATCGTTCTAGTTTCCGGCCTTTGACTTTGCGTCATCGCTTAGATTAAAGATGGTTCGCACAAAATTACTCATATATTCATCACTCCTTCCATTCTATCGTTTCGAGATCTTATCTTATCTTCGGAGAAGAATAAATTGCACAAGAAATAAGTTTTGAGTTTTAAAGGATGAAAAATTGTGCACTACTCTTGGAAAACATCTTTTGGTACGGAGAACATAAATGAGGCATAACTAATTGAAGTAAGACGGATTGCTATTTTCATCTTCATACATGTAAGAAACACTCATAATGGGAACATCACAAAGACACAATGGGAACACTATTGTCACAATCACATCAGAAGTGCTCACCGCCCACCACCTAGTAGCTCAAGAGTTCTGTAAGAATTTGTCTGTCTGTTTAAGGCCGGAGAGTTCGTTAATGAATATGCTTTCCCAAATTTGAAGGCGTCTTCTGTCACTGCACGTCCGTAAAATGTCAGTGCTGTCTGTCAGTTGTTGTCGTGTCAATGTCATGTTGTGTTCCTGTCGCATGTGATCCAGAGGTGCCCCGTCACGTAAGTGCATTGTCAGGCGTCGCGAGAGTGTCGTTGTGGTTTCTCACTCTCTGGTCTCTCAGTGGGCTGTTTCTCACAAGAAAGTTCGATATCTTCTTATTACAATAGTAAACGGAAATGTCTATTTTGTGGTCGTTTTTGCCTTTAACATGTTGAGAGATAATTTCCCGTAAAGCTTTTTTGTCCTGTTTGTGAGCAGATGTCATTTGATTTTGATAGTACAGTTTGACGGTCGGTTGGATGTCTTGCCTTGGTTTGCTGTCAAAGTGTCTTGTCATATGTCGTTGTGTCTCGTTTTCAATGCCAGAATTTGAAAAACCGTTGTTCACCAGGATCTGTTTGATTCGTGTCAATTCTGAATGTAGTCCTGTCCAATCAGAGCAGTGCTTAAATGCCCGTCGAAGAAAGGACCTTATGACGCTAATTGTGTAGCGTCGAGGACACTCACTGTCAGCATTTAAGCACCGTCCGTTGTGAGTCTGTTTTCGGTATACAGTCGTTTTGAATTGTTGTCCTTGTCCATCAACAGCTACGTCAAGAAAGGGTATTACGTTTTGCACACTTTGCTCTGTTGTGAATTTTAAGCCAGACCGTTCTTCAAAGGTGTTTTTGAGATGTCCTAGTTGGTCAATGTCCCTAACTTCTACAAAGATATCGCCTACGTAGCGGCAGTAAATGTCCGGCCTTATGTCATCATTTTGTAGTATGCCGGTTTCTACGTGTCCCATAAAGAAATTAGCGAATAGGGGTCCTAGAGGTGAGCCCATCGCAACACCCTCAATTTGGCAATACATTCGGCCATCAGGCCCGCGGAAAGGAACTTCCAACGTGCAGGCTTTTAGTAATTGTTCAAGAAGGTGCCTTGATATTTTGAGAGGAGGAATTTCTTGATTTTTTCTTGATTTCATTTATATATATATATATATATATATATATATATATATATATATATATACGAAGCGTCAACAATCTCATTGCACTGATTGCTGGTTTAAAGTCACTGCCAGCCAGACCCTTATTAAAACATAAGCCACTGTCAGACATTGACCTTGTCACTGAATTATTTATCCTTCATCGTGACATACACATCATGACATTGTGTCATACTTGCCGTGACCTTTCTCGTCGAAAACCGTAGAAGTTTGGGTTGTAATATGTCCAGCGTCATACCTTTCCGGGTCAACCGGGTTGGTGAACCAAGTCCTGCGGTCATCAGTGTAGGATGCGTGGGTCACTCCCAGCTCCGCCCAGACACGTTCATTGGTCGAGGCCATGTCGCTCACGGCAGCCATCACGCGGAGACGAATGGATTCGAGTCGAGTGATGATGGCGAACAGGGTGTCAGCGGTCATGGCGCGGTCGAAGTCGTAGTAGATTGGTTGTTTCCACGGGCTAGCCAGACCGCGAACCATGACAACCTGTAACTTGGGGGCTTCCTGATTGCATCACGTGCCTGGTCGTAGCAGACCCTGCTGCCGAGGCTCATCTCGCCAAATGAGATGACGCAGAGTCGGCCATTGCCATCTAGCGCAGTAGCAGTGACCTCTAATACCCACATCGTCGGCTGGATCAGGCCTGGCGCCCGGAAGAAGTGGCGCACCCAGCGGGACAGGGTGCTGAAAGATGGCAGCGGCATCCCCATGGTGTCCCGGACGTAAAAGTAGCTGCGACGAGACAGCACTCTCATACCGAGGGCCACACCGACGTCACGTTCTGAGCACTGCACGCGCTTGCCCGTCGCCGGGGCGCGACGCTGCGCGTCGCTAGAAAATCCACAGGAGTTGACACGACTTCCCCGAGCGAGAGCAGCTTGCAATGCAGCATGCCGGTTCCGAAAGTCTCGTTTCTCCCCGCGGTGCTTTCTCAGCCTCGTTTTTTGCTTGGATTTGAGCTGGGCCAGTTGCTTCTGCATCCTCTGCTGGAGGACATCTTTCTGCGTGAGCTTCACCTGTATCACTACCAGCTCCGCACTCTGGCCGGCGATCACTGCAAGGGGTGTTTTGTCTTGGACAATGTCAGAGAGAAGTGGGAGCAAGGACCTTACGAAATGGACTTGTACGGGCAAGGAGGGCATAGCTATATGACATGCCGGAAGATGCCACGCTGTGTGACATAGCCGAGTAGGCGCTAACAGCCCCCAACCTACCGCACTGCCGTGACCGTACGAATTACGTCCCTTTCAGCCGGCGTACGTAGTGCGTCCCAGTCTGAAGCGTTGCACTTCAACCCACGATATCAAGGCGGCCTGTACATGGCACCCTTCAAAAGAGGTGAAATGGTACCATACGCCAAAACATAAGGCACGGCTTAGAACTACCCCATAGAACTCTGCTTCATCACCTCCCATTCCTGAAACGTTCACAAGCGGTAAATCCAACCACCATACCAGCTGAGAAGATAGCGAACCAACACATTTCTACCAGCACCAGTACATACACCTGTCCTCTGTTTGGGGACTTCTGAACATCTAAACACAGGACTGGCTGTTTGTAATGAAGCATGTAACCAATGATTCCGTATGTAGCAGGAGAAGACTAAATCCTAACACTCCTTGGACACATCGAAGACTAGGTTTTAACGACCTAAAATGCTGTGAGTTCTCGCGTAAGCGACGGTACTACATGGGATCCCGGTAATACAGTATATGCATCCGGTCAGGCTTGTAGCGGTGCTTGCGAGGCCTCCAGTCGCAGCCGCGGGATCGCTGGCCGCAAGGCCACCGGCCGCAGCCACGTGGCCGTCAGCCCCGGGGTCACCAGATCCAGCTGCGGTGCCACCAGCTGCGGGGCAACCAGGTCCAGCTAACAGGTCATCAGTCGTCTAAGTCCAGCCGCACACTAGGCGATGCCAGCCGCGGGGTCGCCAGCCGCGGAGTCACTGAGTCCAGCCACAGCCGCGGGGTCACAAGGTCCCGCCGCAGCCGCGGGTCCACCAGGTCCACCTAACGGGCTACCAGCCGCGGGGCCATCAGGTCCAGCCGCGGAGCCATTCGGTGCGGGGCCATCAGGTCCAGCTGCGAGGCTGATGACCGCAGTCGCACAACCGGCAGCCGCGGGGCCGCTGGTCGTAGCGGCGACCGCCGGCCGCTGCGGCAGGGTGACGACGGCCACGCGCCGCTCGGCCCTGGCATGACGACGCCGGGCACCAGCACTGGGGCTGCAACAAACATATTATATCTGATTGTGGTGCTTAAGCATGACTGGCTGGTTCGCTTCGTTGATGCCAAAATTCGCGTTCCTGGAAAACAAGAATGTTATCCTGAGAGCCTCTCAAGTACCTTGGAAGCCCCTAGAAGAACAGTCTAGACAAAGCAAAAAACAAGGGCATATGATTTTAGCCCTAAAGGAATCTTAGGTGGGGAGAATGAAACAGTATCTTGTCACAGTCTCCCAATTTCCGTGCAAGTGAAGAGTCAAGACATTGCTAGGAGACATACAACACAAAAGAAAGTAGCACACAATAAAGATAAAGGTAGACAATGCTAACCATGCACAAAAACAAGGCCTTCGAGCTGTACACACCACGTAGTAACAGTGCTGTGGCATCCATGAAAAACCAGCATGAGCATGTTATGCAATTCTTCTAGCATAGCTAAACCTTCTGCAAAGTGTACAGCATGGCCATGCTCTGAAATTGTTCAGCATGCATACATCATCTTTATTCAGATGTTATTATATTAATGTCACAATACATTATTCATGGCATCACGCTGGGACAGCCCTCTTTCCATTTCTGGGGAATACATAGGACATCAATACAACATGCCCAACATAGGAACCACCACAACCATCAATATGAAACAAAATGAGCCTACAACGAAATCATTTCTCGTCACGACAAACACATTACAGTCATAACATTGCTACCCGTACCAACACAATCTTTTATGCATCTTACCAGCCGGCTGAGCGGCCAGGCAGCTTTAATGATGGCACAGCGTCATGTGTAAAGCACCTTTTCTTGGCACCTCCAACAAATTTGTTGTACAGGGCATCAACATGTTTTGCCTCAGTGCTTCGAGCAAATTCTCCCTGTTTTAAGATTTGATTTGTCGCTACGTCCACACTTGGAAACCCAGAAAACTTGTTTACGCGCTTAATCGACAGCAAAACGATGACAAGAAATATCAGAGGGACTTAAATGACTTTGAATCACAGCTGACCAGAGCACAAGAAGGCATATTCAGTTCATTCAGAAGGTAGAACACTGTAAAAAAGCTAGGATGATCACATCTGGTGTTCATGGTCAGTATACCTGATATCGACTGAGCGCCCAATGGCAAAAAGAATTTCACACCAAACATACCAGGGATAGCAGAAAAATAACTGCAAAAATTTAAGAGTATGTCATAAGCAACAGTGTTCAAAGTTTGCGCGGTCAGAACAGATTTCAGAGCATGGAGAACACGATACAAGGAAATGTGATGCTTCATGCTTCAGAGATTCATGACAACATGCCCTAAAGTGGGGTGACAATAACATGCATGCAAATAATCAAGTGCAATATTCTGAAGAACCATACAGCAAATCGGGTGGGGGTCTTCCGTGTTTGTCCAACACCAGTAAAAGTGCATTGGAAGTGAAAGCCCCTTTTAATCAACCTATGTGCACTGGCAAGCATGCACCCAAATGCATAAAGCATTCTACCGGTCGAGCAATTTAAACGCTTCCAATCGTTCAGAACGAACTGCTCGTGAAATCCCTCATACAAGGCGTAGTCATGGCAACTGATCTCGCCCCACGGATATGAAACGCCTGGCAACCGCGAAACGCGCTGCGCTACAAACGCCGCATGGTCTAGTCCCTAGATATTTATACCCCACAGAAGAATATAACATTTTGATGAGGTTACACTGTTCCAAGATTCCATTTCCCTTCCAGAATAGTGTTTGCATGGCAAAACCGCGGACCACTCATGTATGCTCCAACCGGGAACTGCCAGCCGCCCTCCACCAAGACACACTCACCATTCAAACTGATGGGCTGTGTCAGGGGGGTTCGGGACCTAGTCGGAAATAGAGCTGGCATTATATGGTGACGTCATCATGGGAATGCCCCAGGGTATTTACGTGTTGAAGGGCACCGCAATGCGTGTTTTTTTTAAATAATCCTTTTTGAATGTTTTTAAGCCGTTCTCTCCCATGAAATAAGTCTCAAGACGTTTACCAGTATGTCTCCTAGCCATACCCGAGCTAAAACAGCTGCGGCTGGTCAAATATTCCAACACCAGCCCGTATCCCATATCATGTTTTACATCCAATAAGGGCGACTTTTACCAACGTAACGGATGATTGTCACCCTTACTGTCACGGAACGTTTCTGCGATCCAGATGTGGGCTACTTCAACCCGGTGATGCGTATAAACGAGCGGTCAGCTTAATGAAAGGGAAATATTTGAGTGTGCAACCACTGAGAAGGCGGCGACGGTTACATTCAGTGTAAACAAGCGCCCGGGTGGCCAGTTGGAAACCCTTCCCTCGGGGGTCAATCTGAGCCCCCCCCCGCAATATCTCAGGAACTAAGAGAGCTAGAGACATCACATCCACAGGGTGTGTTGACCTGTACGTGATCTCCTTTAAGCCAAAGTTTGAGGTTATTTGCCTACGCTCCGCCATTCAACTGTCTGCAGCTTTGCAAAATTTGGCGCAGCTACGCCGCGTCGTTCGGAAACCGTTGCGGAAAACCCTTTGGGGAGGGGGTAACTTTGACTCCCCACCCAAGCGCGCGTTAAGAGAGGCCCTAGGGGTGTTGTTCAGCAGAGGGGCCGGAAAGGCAGATACAATCTGATTTCGCATGATGTCGGCGGTAGTAATGCAAGAATCCCTTTTGAGCACATGCATGAGCTCGGAACTGAAACTTTCCCTCACAAAGCAAGAGTGTATATGCCCTTGTTTGAGCCGCTCCTTCTGTGCATCGTTGTAGCCATACCAAACCTTAAGTTGTTTGCAATTTTGGGCCGGCGCACTCATGGTCCCAAATCCGCAGTATTGAGATTATATCCGTGCAGTCTTAAATGCAGGTAAAAAACGACAGCTGGGCTTCTGCAAGTCATTCTGGGGAGAAATTGTCGTGCAACAGGCTTACATTACGAGCAGGGACAACATGGATTATCCAATAAAGTTTTGATGATTTATGTCTGGTCAATGTCCATAGGGACAACATGAGAGTTTCAGGGAGGTAAAGACCAGCCCGAAACTGTTATCCTCTGACCCCCCACCTCCCTTCCCATGTCCCTGACCTTCGAAAGCCAAGGACTAATGAAAATTGGGCCTGAATACATTGCGAATTTGTAGGTCACTTGTGATGCAGATGATCCTGGCGCAGTGAGGCCTTACAAAGTTGGTTTGATGGGTCAAGCATGGCTAGTTGCACATCTGGAGGCAAAACTTTAAGTGTCGAACTGAGACATTCTGTGTGAGTTCTTCTATATCTGTTCATAGGCCGAGACAGACTTGAGACTCGATTGTGCAGGGCAGGATATCATCTTTCAGGATCTAAAAATGAGAAAGAAAATTAAAGTTCTAGAAGGCATGCAATGCCCACCGGCTTCACAGAACCTAACAGAATTTAGGGACAGGGTAATTTATCCATGTATCATGCAGTACTAATAGTTGCAGCTAGTCATTTTCCAACAGCATAAGGGGTTGCCTGTGTAAAGCACAATCTGTGCCAACCTTCGCCTTTGCCTAAAATGGCACGCGTTAGACATATATCGGTAATTGTACCAGCACAAAAAACATAAGAGCATCTTCATCATGCGTGTGCTGGGTCACACTTGACATCAGTAGCTATAAAGACATGCCTAACACCAGTGGCGGATCTAGCCTGGAGTTTTTTGTTTGTTTGTTTTTTTTTGGGGGGGGGGGGGGCATCCGTTTGTCGCCAGCTGGCTGGTGTGGGATCCGAGGTCCAGTGCATGGTGCCTCTCGCGAGTATCTAGTAGGGATACCATTCAAAACCGAAAAAGCATCGAAATACTTTCGAATCTTAAACAGAAGTTAACACAAAACAGTTAAAACAGTTAAAGTTAAAATAGACGGTAAGTACAATAAACTTTTATGAAGTTCTGGGAATGTTTTGGGGGCCAAAACACACTCTCGGAGGCTTTGGGGGGCCATGGCCCCATGCCCACCCACCCACCCCCTCCCCCCCCCCCTCCAGGATCCGCCTATGTCTAACACTGACTGGCATTTGGCAGGAGTGCAGTTTCCTTTTCAGTCAGAGACTCCAGTCCTCCAAAACATTTGGCCTGCAGCCCGACTTCCAGAACAAAGTGAGCCGAATCGGGGAATAAACAAACCTGTTCGTTGGTGTCTTTTGAGGGTTGGGTTACATCATTTCCATACCGCTCAGTTCGCTGAGGCTGAGTGGAGTGAATTAAGGTGGGTATAAATTGAAGGCCCCAACTCATTTCGTATCCTTGACCACTTACCACTGGTACAGCACTCAAAATAATATGTTAACATGCGCTCGGGTGGGGGGTTAAATTGACCCACCCACCCCCGAAGGTTTTCCAGAATAGTTTCCGAACGGCGCGGCGTAGCCGCGCCAAATTTCGCATGGCTGTAGACCACTGAATAGCGAATCGTTTGGCATCACAAACTGAGATGTAACTTGTAAGATCGCTGATCTATGACAGGTCAAAGTCAGGCCATGGTTTCAGCGAAGGAAATTTCTACGGAATCCTTCAATCTGATCCAACAACGGAGTGTTAAACAAAGCCATACATCTTTGAGATGCTTTCTTAGGCAACACAACAGTTGAATGAGCAAATTACATTGATCAAGGTCAGATATGAAGGTCACACCAAGGTCAAAACCAACCTGTTTTGTTACCCTAGGGCTTGCTGTTGGGATAGTTTCTGGTGTTCGTTTCGAATTTATTGATAGCAGGAACCGCATTATACATCTGACATGGACTTCTTAGAGGTCAGAATAGATCATTGACCTAAAATGACCTAGTTCAACATTTTGTTTTTGGAACATACTGGCTAGCGTAATCTTTGTCGCTTATTCAAATGCAACACTCAAAGCGATCTTGTATGATTTTGGTTACCTGGTTACCATGACCTTCAAAAGGTCAAACAAGGTACCTGACCTTAAAGGAACATGGGACCTTTTCCTTAGAAACAGTTATCTAGGTTCTGGGGGCACTTTGGAGACCAACGTAGAATTTGACCATGTTTGGCGTTATTTCACCCGAAAGTCATGACCTAGGAACCTCAAACTTTGACCTAAGTTGCTTCACGTATAATTTAATGCACCCTTTCTTTCTTTATGGGATCTTTCCGCATGGGACGGACAACTTCGACATGACTTCATGGATGTTCTAGCCTGTGATGCTCTAGCCTGAAACTGTGACCTAAGTGAGTTAACGTACAGGCCAACACCCCCTGTAAATTTGGTGTCTCTAGCTTTCTTAGTTCCCGAGATCTCATGGGGGATCTCAGGTCGAATTGACCCCCTCCCCTTCTCCCCACCTGAGCGAAGGGTATCTAGTCGGCCACCCGGGCGCGTGTTAACATTATTATCATTGTCATAAAAGGTAGGAAACATTATGCTTGATTGCATGCCAATCATTGTACATTAAACATTAAAACATGGCAGGTGACAACCAGAATACAACCAGTGCATGACTTGATGCTGAAAGCTCATGGTATGTTTCACCTTATTATGTCTGAAATTTTATTATTGGCATGAAATTGCATGTACACGTCCTGATTACAATGTCTATAAACAGGTACACCTAGACGGACACACAGATGACCTTCCATGACAAATTTGAATGTAACACCGGTGCATGGTTCAAAAATTAGAGGTTTTGTTTATTTGTAGGCTACTTCAGGACGCAATTTAGGGAAGATGATTATACAAACGCCAGGATAAAGTCATTGCAGCTACTCTTACGAAAATATTCACCGGTATTGCCGAGCGATGAACGGCGGAAAATGTCTGTGCCGCCCTGCACGCTGCCAGCAGAACCAATCTGTCTGTTAATCAGATCCAATCAGAACCAATCTGCCAAATTAAGTCAAAGTTTTCGGCTATCGAGGATGCTTATCTACATATTTCCTATAGCAGATCACAATTCCTAGCCAGCCAATTCCACAATGCCTATGCGTTTACCAATTTTTATTTGTGGGGCAAAATTACAAAAATAAGAGATAAAAAGCAGCATATGCGATCGCTGTGCCGGTACCAATTTGAAATCTAGTATATTCTGGTATTATCCTGCCGCCCAGCCTGTTGCCATAGAGCTTTGGACTGTGTAGCAGCCAGCTGGTTGATTGAGAGGCTTCTGTGCCACTGACGTCATCAAATATGGTGTACTTGACGTCATGCATGCTTTGCTTCCAAACTACCTCCATTCTCGTGCAAGCTCGATGTTGTCACTTTTCGATAGTGTTAAATGATAGGGTGACACCCCTCTGGTTTCTGCTGAAGGTCCTCCGAGCGCAGATATATTCCAAAGGCGCTTGTTTGTACACTGAGCAGCCGAGGGTCGTGACAGCACAGGACAGATATAGCGCGGCTGAGGCAACAGCACGCAGCCGTGCTGCACACCTGAACACATATGGGTTCAGGTGGGCAAGAGATCATGCGCTGTGAAACGGAATGGATAGACCACCCAATTGGTGCGCGTAGTGTCTCATGTTTCAGTAATGAGTATCCCAGGTTTGGAAACAAAATCAAAAATACGATCAGGTTAACTATTGGGATCTGTCATGATGTAGATAGCACTGGGGAGCAAAACTGCATCTCATACAGGATATTCGGAAATCAAGTTTACATATTTTTATTCAAAATTACGTGATCAACATTTCAGACCAGCACTGGGCTTTCCCCTTTTATTATTCTCACAGGTCATGTCGTGCATACGTATTTCTAACGCCTTGACCGATTCTCACGCACGCAGGACACCGTTCACCACTGTGAAGTTCGTGGGCGTTTTGGAAGATTGTTGGATTGTTCACGTGGTATGTAAATTGGGAATGAAGGCTTTGAAGATGTGCTGTTTGTGTCATATGCTGAACGGGGATGAGTCGGACTTGAACTCACTAGTGTGAAGAAAAACGTTAACTCGGACTCAAGCTAGGGGACACGGTTTCAGCTCTTGATTCCATTTCGAACATCCTCGAAAATTAGGACGTGAACTAAAACGTGATTCGCATTTATGCTTTCCACCATGTTTGGAGGGTGCACTTACAACAGCAAATCGCACCCATGACAGAGGTGGTTTGCTATAGACCTATGAATAAATAGTAGAGTTTTGATTCTTCACTAGTAGAGTGAGTAGACTACTTAGTAGTAGTAGAGTAGACTACTTCAAAAGTAGAGTTTTGACAGATTGGGTGCGTTAGGCTCGTTTCGAATGGTTTTAGTTGGACTTGGTTGATTTGACTGGCTTTAACAAGATTGAGCAAAAATGTTTGAAACTTAATACTGGTCATTGACACTTAGAAGACGGTATATGCAGGGACGTACATGGGGACACACAATGGGGTGAGGGAATACCCAGCTCTTTTCGTTGAAAACTCGGTCAGTGCTTTGCAAGCGTTCGAAATGCCTTGCATGGCGTAAAACCGCATCACATGTGCTCGATCTATGTAGTTTGACTTCATTTCCCCAAAGTTTGAAGTGCCAAAGTGTGTCCACACATATAAATACATGTAGTAAATCTGATAACCAGAGGATGCGCACCTGGGAACCACCGGGTGCAAATGACCTTGACTATCAGCGCATGCTTATTTTTTCATAGTTTTTCAGTCTGACTCGGCTTGACGGCAAAAGACTCCAGATGGAATCCGATAAGGTTAGATTACCTTAGATATAAATTTGCCGTGTAGTGTTGTCCATGCCTAGCGACAAAAACAAACAACCAAACAAACTCTGTCAAAAGTATTGGAACTCATTGTCGTTGAGAGACTGCAACTTGTTCTGCCTACAAGCGGTGCCCAGTTTGGCATGAAGGCTGGACACGCGATCGCTCATGCAGCTTATGCCCACAATGAAACAGTTGCCTCTTACACCAAAATGGGCAGTCCTGTTTATGCCTGTTCTCTAGATGTCAGCAAAGCATTTGATAAAGTATTTCATCCAAACTCTTCCATATCCTCGCAGGTTGTGGTGTTCCTTCAGCATATCTAGAGCTATTTCTAAGGTGATTCGGAACCCAGAGATGGGAATTAAGTGATCAGACAGTGTGCCCGATCCTTTCTTTGTACATAATAGTGTGCAGCAAAAACTCTCACCACTACTGTCTAATGTGTACATAGATGAACTTCTTTGTGATCTTGAAACGCTACCAATTGGGTGTGATATGGGGAAATGTGCAGGGAATGTACTAGCCTATGATGATGATATTGTGATCTTGTCTCCCACAGAGGGGATGGGGCTTGAAGTGTTGGTACAGAGGTGTGAAATATTTGCCATGTCCAGGGATATTTAGTTCAATGTAAAGAAAACTGTGTTTGTGCTTTGTCATCTTCAAAAGCCATATGCAGTGACACACCCGTCTAATTCCAAGTTCCCAAGTATCATTCCTGATGACTGCAGTCTTGTGTAGTTGGGGGAGTTAAGATATTTAGGACATGTACTGGCCAGTAATATCAGTGACAGTCAGATCTGCGTAGATTGAAACGTTCCTTGTATTACAGATCAAATATGCTATTTGCTAGGCTTTGCTTTGCAAACAGGAACGTTTTGATTCAACTGTTTAAAGCATATCGCACCCACATGCATGGTTGTGAATTGTGGAACACTGTGAGTGGAAAGCAAGCATTTCAAGAGCTTTGTATGGCCCACCACTCATGTATAAATAGGCTGGTAAGGGTGCCACACTGGACAAGGAACCATGACCTGTGTAAAGAGGTCCAGGTTCTTCCATGTTCCATGCTAGTGACTAGTCGGCAGCTGATTTTCAACCAAAGACACATGTCCGGCGAGGACAGCGTTGTTAAAGCATTGCGTGCAAGCGAAGAAGGGGTAAGCGGAATCATTGCCAGAACACATGTGCATATCCGACAAAAGTATGATCCCATTGCACCGGACCTCCAGGCAGTCAGCAAGTCAGATGTTCGGAACATCTTCATCACCCACCTGGGTCGGTTTGTCCGTGATCGCCACCAATTGCGTGAACTGGGTCATGACCCTGGGTAAGATTCGCTGACGTGTCAAGCAAGTCTTGAGTGCTTTGCCTGCTGTCTTGCTCTTGCGTGTGTGTGTTGTGTTTTTATGCCCGTATGTGCTAATATATGTACCAGCCTGGTGGTGCGAAATAAAATGAATTATCATTACGAACGTTGTTGCCCTCGACAAACCCTCCAGCCATATCAGGGAATATGCAAAAGACACAACATCCCTCGTTTACTGTGTATTTCTTGGTCATGTTGAAATTTTGTTGGCGCTCCCCGCATCTTATTCCATTACCCAATCGTCTTGAACTGTCCGTTCCATAAGCACCCGACTCAGCAGGAGATCCAACGTGTTGGAACGACCTCAAAGCAGTCTTCTCCTGAAGGACAATAAAAAACATCCACACCTATCGGCCTGCGCCGGCGCACGTAACACGGGACCATCAGCGCGATGTGAACAAAAGCGAGACCACCGATGGGAGATGGGAGATGGGATGGGAAACCGGACGGAGAGCATGATCGATGGGCCTTGGATGGCAGATGGCCACAGAACATGTTAGTTTTCCCAACGACCCTGCGAGCGGAGCCGGAGAGCAAACGAGCCTTACCCGAACACTGAGAACATCTTCAGTTCGGGCAGACCGAATCGGCCCAGGCCGGTCTTCATGCTATTTATATGCTAATTTATTTGCAACCACTAATTGCGTGCTCCTGCATGCTCAGCGCAAGAGGGCGGACGTTCGTTTAAATATTACGCAGCTTGAATTATTAGGCACTTGTTTTCAAGCTGTAAGACAAGGCATGCTCTCTGCAACATTGCAATATTACAATGATTTCACTGCCCCTGCGACTTACATGGAAAACAAAAAATTGTACAATTGTTTGACGGCTGAAGAGCATTGGTCAACACCGGATCCAGATCGCGACAACCTGGCGCCGCGATGACACGCGACAAACGCATTCTGACGGGGGAGGAACAGACGATCGTACGTGGCAACGTGTGTGTGAATTCGTGTAGACGATTACGCGCTGTCGCATGCAAACCACATATCCACCGGTTTTCGGACGCTTTCAAGGACTGACGTGAGACCTCACTAACCTGGCCAAAATCTAGACATGAAATCATCAGCAGAGTGTGGCAGCCATACCTCACTAACGGGCCTAAAAATTAATAGAACTACAGGTCCGACCTATTCGCGGAAACACGAAGCGAACACCGTTTGACGGGGGGAGAGCATGGGCAATTGTACGAGCAATAGTGCTGCTTGATGTGTCATGGTGCCGACGACTACTTAAATACAATCCACGGATGCCCTCGCTTTTGTCGATCGTACAGGACTGATGTCAGATATCAGCAGCAGAGCAGATAAAGACGCAAAAACAACCCCTCGGTGTAGGTGGGCGTGTCTCCCATGTCTCCCATGTCTTTTACCTCTTGGCTCGCCCCACGTCGAACAAGCGCGTTGCTGGTAGGCATCTAGCTGTTTACAAGTTGTGCAAACAGTTGGGTCCTTTACTACTCGTGTTTGCCCGAAGTGATAGTGCTTCTGCTGAGATCCCATCAGCCTGTCACTGTCACAGCTACAACTTCCTCCTTGCTTTCCGATACTTTTAGTGAGACTCGGCTTAGACAGAAGAGCCCAAAGTCAGTGTTGACCTTGACCTCAGCCGGGTCGAACGCTCCGCGCACCGCCTGCACTGCCCCGGACGATCGAGTGCCAGCGCAGTGTGGCTCGAGTCAGTAGCGCGCGGCTCCCGGTGTAGAAAGTAATTTTTGCGACCATGCATGAGATCTGCAAAGACGTCAGTCTTGGACTCGACCTTTATCAGCTCCGAGTAAAAACCTGTGCACCTATACTCGCCATTGAGCCGAAAAGGAGCGCTCCGTCGACGAAATGATGTAGCCAAATGA
This sequence comes from Pollicipes pollicipes, assembly GCF_011947565.3. Classification (NCBI taxonomy): domain Eukaryota; kingdom Metazoa; phylum Arthropoda; class Thecostraca; order Pollicipedomorpha; family Pollicipedidae; genus Pollicipes; species Pollicipes pollicipes. The sequence continues at coordinate 16,415,811 of NW_023596576.1, forward strand.
TAATGATGCAGCGAAAAGAGTGCTAGAGACCAAAAGAGAACGGATTACATAACCACTTTAGCAACCAGTAAGGGAAATTGACTGGTAAATTTAATTAGAAATGGAAATTAGGTGAAAATAAAAATAACTAATAGCAAGGAACACACCTGCTTACGTTTTATGTAGTTAAGGGGCATGGTCGTGGACATATCAGGATATAAAGTCGAAAATTTGGTTTTATAAAAAAAAATTCCCTCTTTGACTTGGGATGGGATAATTTTCTACCTTAAGGTATGCAATTATTATTCCGCTCACACCTCACACACCCCGTTGGTCAAAGGTAATGTACACACGTATGTCAGTCAGGTTATCATATTTCTTGCAAGTGAAGTAAAATAACCTGTAGTAGCACGATTTGGCTACAGACATATGAATATAGCCATTGACGGTCAGTAATATTACTCCTTACTAGTGCAGTTCATACCACGACTTTTTCATGGTGTCGCATCTATGGCACTGATGCCTTGGTTGATTCGGGTGTACCGGCATAGAAGCCTGCAAAAATGCTTGCATGATCGATACTTCACGTAAGACTGTTTTCAGCCGTCAGGCGGCGGTATTTCTTCATGCCCATGAAGTTTGATCGGGTCTCACTCAATGATGGCAGTGTGAGCCTGGCTTACAGGCTCCAAACGGAATCAAGCCCCAGGCGTTGTAAAGAACGCCACAAAGAAATCCATCTATACCATATCGCAATCACTGACAGTGCTACGCAAGCGGCATCTGGTAACTGAATCATGTGCCACGAGGGTTCACCGACCGCAAGTGTTCTCAGAGCTCGTCGCGGTTGTTGTCGTCAAAGAGCGCCAGATGCCAGCTCTCCTGGATGTCGAGCTGGTTCCAGAACTCCACCCGCTCGCTGAAGGCGGCCCGGCCCACGGACGGTGCCATGTTCAGTCGCATGTGCTCCTGACGGCTGGCCGTGTAGATCGGCCAGCTGGGCATGGGCACCGCGTCAGTGCTCGGGTACCCGCGGCGCGCGAAGTTCGTCCACATCGACACCATGAATCGAATCATCTTGTGCTCGTCCGAGTCGCGCGCGATCGGCGGTCCGAACACCGGTTTAAAGAGGTACAGCAGGTCCTCCGCGTGCGGCACGCCCAGGTCCCTGTAGGACTCCAGCTTCCCCATCAGCCGGGCCATCATGCGCAGAAAATTCTGGCGGCCCGGCCCCGTGTGGTCCAGGACATACATGTACACCGGCGTGTGGGCAGCGGCCAGGTTCGCCTCGCTCGTGATGCACGCCGTGAACCAACGGTCGCTGAGCATGTCGCTGAGCGGCTGCAGGTTCTCCTCGCCGCAGCCGGCGTCGCCGAAGTATTGCCGGTAGATCTTTTCGGCGACGACGGCGGGCGTGGTGGTGACGCCCGTGAGCTGGAGGATACTGGACGCCCAGCGGCCCCAGTCACGACCGCTGCACGCCGCCAAGGACTCCGGCTTCAAACGCTTCTGGCCAACGAAGAACGCAGCCTCGTCCCGGTTCAGGCCGGTCATCCACGGCACCAGGTTGAATTGACCGTCGCGAAGCGAGATGTACGGATCCCGCGGGAGGAACGGCATCTGTGACTCGCGGTCTACGCGCGGCTTGAAGTGGATAGGCAACTGGACCACGGGGTCATCCTTTATCATCTCGCCGAGTGACCTGAGGATCTCTTTGGCGGGCCGCTGTCGCATGCATCCGACCAGTTCGCGGCTGCTAGCCGTAGAGCACTTCAGCAAGGTGGCCAGCTGATCGGCAGCCTTTCCCTGAGGCTCCCCGCTGGCGCCGAAGTTGCAGAACGACGCCCCTGACTGGCTGATGGCCTTGGCGAAGAGGCCTCGCGAGCGCGGGCTCAGCACCTGCAGGCCCACGCTGGCGCCGCCGGCCGACTCGCCGAAGATGGTGACGTCGTCGCGATTGCCGCCGAACGCCTCGATGTTGGCCTGCACCCACTCGAGCGCGAGTACCTGGTCGTGCAGGCCGTAGTTGCCGGGGGCGTTGGCATCCGCAGTGGTCAGGAAGCCGAACGGACCCAGCCGGTAGTTGAACGTCACAAGCACCACCTGCTCGTCCATGAAGTAGTCCGGTCCGTAGAAGTCGGCGTCCCCGGAGCCGGTGACGAAACCGCCGCCGTGGATCCACACCATCACAGGCAGCTCCGGGTGCTCCCCTTCGGCGGGCAGACTGGGTGTGTACACGTTCACGAACAAGCAGTCCTCGTCGCCCTCCAACGCCCCGGCTGAGAGCAAGCTATACTGGAGACACTTGCTGCCGTGTTTCTTGGCGTCGCGGACTCCCGTCCAGCCCTGGTGGGGCTGTGACGCCCGGAACCGCATCGGCCCCAGTGGAGGCTCAGCGAACGGAATGCCTGCGGAGGGGGCGACGCGGGTGAGAATTCGTCGGCGCGAGGACGAGCAATGCGTCGCAGAACGTCAACACTCAAGACCAGAAGCAGCTTTTCCCCACGCAGTGGCGATGGTTTTATGGCCTGTGTTCAGGTTGATGCAGATTTAGATATTTTGGTACCAAGCAATGCGTGCGATGAATGTGCGGTGCATGTGGTGAAAATCTTAGAGCGTGAATCGGTACACTGCGTTTATCACTTATGCGTGCTACGTCTTCGGTCAGTTTTTTTCTAAACATAACGCAAGACTTTGTGATGTTTGGGAGGGTGTGCATACATTGATGTTTTCATTCCTGGTCCGTGTTGTCAATTATATGTTTTTTCTTATCAACCACCGGTCGCGAAGCCTATATTCTTATGTTGGGTCCAGCTCTACCATGCGGTGTAGTCTGCTGACATGTTTGAACACCAACAGCACACCCAGTGAGTACCAAGAAGAACCGTGGCATTACAGACGAACTGACAAAGAAAAGACACCTCTGATAACCATGAACCGTTCCAAACGGTGGCGTAATTATTTCGGTGCGGCATCTTCTTCCGTTCTCTGTGCTGCTCAAACCTTCATGGTTGACTAAATAATCACGCCAACCCAAACATCCACATAAAAACAGCAGACAAGAAACAAGGTCGCACACGCCACACAGGCTGCCGTCGATTCGCACAGCGCAGAACTTTACTGTAAAATTATAATAGAGCTGACGAAAATAGCATGCCTTTGAACGAGAAGTAGCTTTTGCCGACAAATGACTTAAGTTTGGCTCCGCTGACATCGCCAGACTGGGTGGAGACCTTTGCCCCCGTGGCGGCCATTGTGGCGCAGAAGGCCGCACTCAGCATGGCCAACAACAGCGGAAGGCTCTCCATCGCCGCAGCTGAAACAGCGCAAACACAAAGCTGAAACGGCGATACAGACACGACACGCGGTCTGTGACCTTGTGGCCTGCCGCGGCCACATGGCTAACCCAGTCAGGGTGGACATGATGATAACTGAAGACTGACTGCGGTAACATTCCTTAATTCCTTGCTCACAGTTCCAAAGCTTTTGTCAGGGTGACGGGGCTCTGACTTCACCAAACAACAAAAACTCACAGGCATCCCATTTATTTTGCTAGACGTAGCTTTGTGCCGCCGTTCTCCATCGCAATGAAAACAACACCTGCTTAATTTTCTAAAACTATGTGCTTATCGCAATCGCTCGTATTCTGTTTCGATCCTGACTGCGCCTTGACATGCTTCCTAAGCCTGGGAACGCTCCGGGCACAACACCGTCTTCACGACTCAGACAACACAGAGGCGTACCGGCGTTGTGGAAAGCGGCCGAAATTAACTGCATCAGGCCAGTCATAGCTTGCGACATGGGATAGTCATGACTGAGATACGGCCTGATTGTGGTAAGTCACCGCTGTGTATACGGCAGCATTTGGAAGCAATCAATGCCTGTCGACGGTCGTGCATGTTGGGGCACATAGTCAGCTGTCGGCCTCGTATGGATTGCATGATTGATGACGAGTTTTTCCCCGCAAAGCTTGCCAGGAACTGTGTAATGTGATCACATTGAAGTGCGTAATTGCTGCTCTCATAGGCCTCCGTTCGCTCAATCAGCTGATTCTACTTTTCGTCCGTATTCGAACTAGAGCGTTATACATCGTCGTATGGCGTTGCAGCCTGTGATGTCATAGGTTGTTGCGACGGTGGATGGCGTGCGCGTTTGCATAGCTAGCCCGTGCCTCTTTGCTAGCCTCGACATTATTGTGCACCAATAAGCAATGTTCCACTAATCGTTTGCAGCGCGGCCGACGCTGAGCATGACGCAAAAAGGATTTGCCGTCCGCTGCGGCGCGAGTGAAGAAGGATGAGTAATCAAAACGTCGTGTATTCTGAGATGATGTTCACTGAGACGAGATGTAGCTGAGTTACTGTGACCTCCTTGGTGCTGGATAAACCCTGTCATCACGACCAAAAGTGTCGTTTCTCCTGCGTGCCATGCACCCTGACCACGTAAGACCGGCCAGCTCGCCAAAACTGGAACTCGCCAATCTAAAAATAGCACACCGCCCGGTTTTTAAAGGAACCGACATTTGCTTGCGGTGTTGACATTTGCATGGGGACATTTGTGTGCAGTTTTCAATCGAAATAGATATCGCCTTGATTAACCTCTGCAGTTCATAACCATGCCATTTTTTAGACTTCACATCCTCTTGTTTCTGAGCTTCATAAACTTGAACGTGTGCAGCCTATTACGCATCAATTATTTGAAGGTCATCCGGACATTATGACGTCATTGCAAAGTGACGCAAAGACAACACCTCGTTCGGTTTATTGTGCTCATGGTCAAGACAAATATGGATACTTAAAGGCAATGTTCCAGTTCCGAAGACATTGAAACAAACATCAGATACGATGAAACAAGTTCACTTATATCCATTGATAGGCTTTTAAGTGGAAAAGACTGCTCTAGACGACACAAATTATCTGTTCAGTAGATGTGCTCCTGAACAGGCCATTGTTTAGTTGCTTCATTGTACCTTGCGTAATATTGATTGAAGCCAATTGATGGCCGTTGTGCCTGGAAATCGTGCTGAGAAACACCACATGTGACGACCCGACGACCACATTTTTTTGCTTTTGATCGCCGCATGGCTAATGGAATGGCAGAATTTGAATGACGTCATCATGGTGTAATGAATGCCTGAGTGACCTTTGAAGCCTTCCTAAAAAAAGTTTACACTCTTTCGCGGGGGTGTAACTAAAAAAACCAGAGGGGTTTAGGTGTCAAGAAGGGCAAGGCTGTGAACTGCACTGAATGCTCTTTAAAACGACTACTTCAATTCAACAACCGATACAAATGTGGAACACTCGTTTTAAACATTTGTATTTGCAGTAATGCAGAACCAGGTGGTCTAACGATAAAAGACAGTTGGCTAACAGTTAGACGGTGCTACTGATAATATTCTTAATCACGAACCGCGTTTTGTTATAGAGAGTACAGGCTTTTGGCCAACCACAACATTTGACAAGCATGAGGCTAAAATCGAAAAATAAAAAATAGCACCGTAACCGAGAATGCAAATGCAAGCAAAAAGACATGCCTTCGCAGTAAAAAGCAAATGCACCCACGTGCACAGCGTCCGTGTTTTAAAGTTGCATGCATAAGCCAGCAACGCCATCTTGCGGCGTGTAGTATATCACAAGTGAGTCATGCCGTCTGCTAAAGCGGCAACTCTGGCACAGCAACTCTGGCAGCGACTCTGACGTCACAAAAGGTACTTAGTGGGCAGAAATTAATTGGATGAGTTTTTTCTATTGAATTATACAAAAGGCCACATGTGAGCTTACCATTACATGTGATACTTCCTTTATCCGTCCTAAAGAGGATCCCATTTTATAGGAGATGGGACCTGCTTTTGCATTATGTTCTTGGTGTCAATTCCGTTTTACTGCGCGGCGGTTGTTAACAACCTAGAGGTATTCGCAGGGACCCGGACGACAAAAAATCTAAGTCGTGGACACTATTGACAATCTCACACACCATAGATTTAGTGCCTTTAGGCATTCGCGGCAATCCGGAAGACAAAGATTCCACGTGACGTCACGTAGAATCTTTGCTGGACATGCGGAATCTTTTTGCGCGACTCGATCGAAGTGAGGCAGCTATGGCATCACATATTCAATTACAAACACGTCACTTTGTGTGCTTCGGACCGACCGATGGTGGTGACACGCAAATCAACGTGTCTACATTACAAACAGCATAAATGGCGATTTCCCTTGCTAATACCTTGCGAAGCATTTGCAGCCAAAATCTTAGTGTCGTTACATACGCTGTTATTTCACGACAGTTTCGCAGATGCAAGTAGAAAACGTGTCGCGTTGCGGACACGTCCGGCAAAGATCCTACGCGACGTCACGTAGAATACAGCAGGTGTACCTTGTTCACATTGCTTTGTTCATTGTTTGTCAAGCAGAACACATCGGTCAGAACTGTGTCTGAGACTGATAATTACGCAACAAAGTTGCTCAATGGCCGCTGCCGAGTCGCGATGATCTTTCTGAAGCGGAGATCATACGTGATGAATGTGATTACCGGTTAGCTCGCATTGGTTGCTGGTGTGCATCTGCTAACTGACATGTTGAACAACGTCAGAAATAAAAGAGTTGAAATTGGGAAAAGTGATCCTGTGCTCAAAGTCAGTGTCATTCTCAGACAGCAGTAGGCTGGTGTTAAAAGGAGTTACGAGTCAGAATCAGCCACGCGCATTGTGGGTCAGAGTCAGCTCTACTCTGCTCAGCCGCACGAGTCCATTTGGGCATCCGATTTTCTACCGTTCTTATGCCATTGTTACTGGCGATATATGTATACCTAGCACTTTCGTAAATACGCACTGTCAGCAGCGTGTTCCCATCCACGTATGTTTAGTTTCGTTAAGGTGCCATGGAAACAGAAATATCTTCGCCAAAGCCCCGAGGGAGTTTAAAATCAGCCCAAAATTAAAGCAAGTACTTTATACTTGTCTGGGGTTTTGAGCTGAAATAGTCATCTTGAAGGCGTTGCAGCGTTATTCACCATCGCACCCTTCTTAAGACAAAGCCTCTCTAGTTTCTAAGCCACACGCCCGTGAAAATGGGAAAGGTATATCGGGGACAGTGTTCCAAAGTCATCTTAGCACCAATGACGTCATAATAACGCCATTCAAATCACGCCGTTCCATTAGCCATATGACAATTAAGACCAGTAAAAATATAATTGCCGAGGCATTTATATATGGCGTTCGTGAGTGCGATTTCCAGCTATAACGGCCGTCAATATGCATTGAATCAATGCTGTGCAAGGTACGATGATGTAATCAGACCATGACGCTTTGAGGAGTGCATTTACTATACGGAGAACTGTGCAGTCTACAGCAGTCTTTTTCTTTTAAAAAGAATGCCAGTAGTAATGAGTATTAGTATTTTTTAGTTATATATGTAATTTTCAGGTATACTTAATAGTTATAAGTGAGCCTGCTTCTGTGAATGTAAGTGAAACACTCTTATAACTGAAAAACTCTTTTTAAAGCTATCAATGAATACGAACTGACTGTGGAATGAGCCCCAACTAGGAGCACAGAATCACTCGTAAACACTGTTATTTCCCACCTAAAATCGTGAATTTTGACGGATGGCTGCCAGCCTTCATGGGGCGAAGTCTGCGGCACAATGTCCTCTGGCAGACAATCCATACCAGACACGTGTCGGACATTCGTTGTCGACAATATTGGAGGACACACAGCGATCAGTTGGATTACAACGGAGCGCCTGCGTTGCTCCGGCCGGTGACACTGGTTTATTTCCGTGCCCGTGACGGGCGATGCCAGGCCAGTTCGAAGGGACTCCCATCAGTGTCCTACCTCGTGGAGCAGTGATGACTGTCGCCCACCGCCGCCGCCAGCTCACAGTGTCCGCCCGCCCGTCCCTCCGTGCAGCCGACGGCCCCGCCTGCGCCTCATGTAGCAGCGACCACTCCGAGCACGACCGAGCCCAGATACGGCCGCGCGGGGGCGTGCCGGGCCTCCGTCTATCCAGGGTGCGGTGTGGGCCGGGTGCGCGGACCGCACGTGCAGCGCGAAGGGCTTAACCCGCGCGTCAGGTGAGACAACGCTCGTGTGGAAGCGGCGCCCCACCCGATTCGTGCCCTGGAAGCGCCCCTTGCATGCGCCCGGCTTCCGTCCTGCGCCGACTGAAGCCAGCTGGCGGTAGGGACGGCGGCCGGCTGACCAAACTCTGACGCGATTGGGCGCCCCACGCGGCGCGGCGCGGCGGCGGCGAGGCCGGTCTGGGCGCCGTGCTCACGGCACGTCGGCGGCGGGCACGCCTCAGCGTGGTGGCGCCGACGGCGGTGGATGCTCGCCGCATCGTCTTCGACGTTCCACCGGGGCCGCGTCGGCCGGACCCACTCCCGCTCAGTCACTCGCCGATGCCCCAAATGAAACAAAGCGCGCTTTGGGAAACCGGGTCATTGGGCGGGGCGCTTACTGTCTGGTAGATGCCCCTGACTTCAACGCCTGCAGCTGCCTTTGCAATTTGAAATACAAACGGAACGTCCATCTGTCTAGTTGTTTATCAATCCACTTTTTTCATTGCGCATTTGACAATTCTAACGACAAACCCATCAGTGCGCGTCTGGGAAACCAGAGGTACGGAACCAGATTCCCCACGGTGCCCGCTCTCCCAGTCAGGGTGAGAGGCGGACGACGCCATGTAGCTTCAGCAGATGAGTGTGTCGGCATAAAGCCCTAGTGACGACGACGACGAAAAATACTGAAACCGCAGAACGCAGCACCTAGACTTGTCGCACTTTTCCCTTCTCATCGGGAGTGCCACCTCGTATAATACGGTGTCGAAAACGTCGGGGGTGCCTCTCGTCACCGCTTACCAGCCGAGGGCACTGACCACCCATCGACCCCGTGTTGTCTGGGACGGTCGACCCGCCGCCCACCCTCTCCCCGGCGTCGATCCGCCTCCCGCCCTCTCCCCGGTCCGCTGTAGTCGCCGGTCAGGCCGGCCGCCCTCTCCCCGGCCCGCCGTACTCGCCGGTCAGGCCGGCCGCCCTCTCCCCGGCCAGCCGTACTCGCCGGTCAGTCCTGCCGCCCTCTCCCCGGCCCGCCGTACTCGCCAGTTAGGCCGGCCGCCCTCTCCCTGGCCCGCTGTACTCGCCGGTCAGGCCGGCCGCCCTCTCCCCGGCCCGCTGTACTCGCCAGTTAGGCCGGCCGCCCTCTCCCCGGCCCGCCGCACTTGCCGGTCAGGCCGGCCGCCCTCTCCCCGGGCCGCTGTACTCGCCGGTCAGGCCGGCCGCCCTCTCCCCGGCCCGCCGTACTCGCCGGTCAGATCTGCCGCCCGCCACCCTCTCCCCGCCCCGCCGTACTCGCCGGTTAGGCCGGCGCCCTGCCGGAATCAGATCAGTACCAGATAGCAGTATCATCGCTTCTAACCACACGATGAACACATGTGATCATGCTTCCTTATGTAATGCATGCGATGAGAACATGCGATACTGGGATATGCGAACTTGGATATGCGTTCAATGCTTGGACGTGCTCTCGAGTGCGAGTACGAGTACATGCATGTACAAACCAAGATACGTTTCGTCTAAATACAGTCATCGAAGACAACAACACGACGTGACTTGCGCCGACCATGCCCCCTCCGAACCAAGTTATCTCGTTTCCGTCCCCCCTGCACGAAACATGACACCGCGTGTCGCCGACATAGAGCCTACGTAAAAATGCACACGTATATGCCACCACCGTCAGTTACCCTTTTCCTCAGTCACCGCTTGCAAGAATCACTTTTTGCTATTTTCTCAAAATCCTTTTATATAACATCGCATTTCAATAATGTCTTGTCAGCTGTCTATTGCTGGGGCACGGCGAAGAGCAAGATGTGCGTTACCCTGCAGCCTTATTATTAACGTGCGCTCGGGTGAGGAGTCCAACTGCCCGCCTCCCCCCCCCCCCGCGGAAGGTTTGTCCAGGATGGTTTCTGAACGGCGCTGCGCAGCCGCACCAAATTTTGTAAAGCTGTAGACAATTAAATAGTGGATCGTTTGGTATCAAACATTTGTACGTTCCTTGTAAGGTCGCTGGCCTGTGGTAGGTCAAACTCAGGTCATGGTTTCAGCAAAGTCAATTTCTAGGGAATCGTTCAGTCTGATCCAACAACGGAGTGTAAAACGAAGCCATGCATCTCTGAGATGTTTTCTTAGGTAAACAAAATATTGGATGAGCAAATTACGTTAACCTAAGATCAGGTATGAAGGTCAGAGCAAGGTCGAAATCAAACTGTCTTATTATTCAAATGCAACACTCCAAGCAGTCTTGTATGATTTTGGTTTCCTGGTTACCATGACCTTCAAAAGGTCAATCAAGGTCACTGACCTTAAATGAACATGCGGCCTTTTGCTTTGAAATCGTTTTCTAGGTTCTGGGGTACTTTGGAGACCAGCCTGGAATTTTATTTTGTTTGACCTTATTTTACTCGAAAGTCATGACCTAGGAAACTGAATCTTTGAGCTTTGTTATTTCACGTATAATTCAATGCACCCTTTCTTTTTCATGGCATCATTCCGTATCGGACGGACAAGTTCGACGTGACTTCACGCATGTTCTAGCCAGCATGGACTTCAGGTAGTACAAAGGCAAGCTAAGCGTAACTTAAATCTGAAAAATGGGGCGAGGGCAGTTAGCATTGTTGCCCCTCCCCCATCCTTGAAAAGTTGGGGGCTATGACCTCCCCTTGCTCCCGTTCCTACAACCATCGTGTGATGTAAACATAAAAGGTGTAATTTTCTGGACAATTTGACCTTGGACCCGCCAGAATGGTATTAATAATTGAGGAGATTACAAAATAAAAGCTAGCACCGATGGCGGGTTCTGACTGAGACCATCCCACTGTTTTTTTTCCGCTGAGCTGTATCTTCATTACTGTGGAGCCATCAGCGAGGGAGGTTGCTCCCCCCCCCCCACCCCCTCCCCCCACCCCTCTTTCAGTCCGCGTCAATAAAAAGTGGCGAATCTGGGTGATGGTTAAGTAGATAGAGGGACACAGGCGTAATCTTTTTTTACCTCTGCAGAAGCTGGGCACTACAGCTTTGCGTCCGGTGCTTAGTCTGACGTGCTCAAAAGCTATTATTCGGATATTTTTTGATTTTTCATGTCGTCCGCAAAGCCATTGTACAGGCATTCTTGCTGGTAAGCCGGACCGTGGGACTGCATGCAGCAGCCGCCTGACGCCTGACTCCACCGGTCTGGGGCCACACACTCTGCCGGAGTAGGGCACCCCAGTAATCGGCCATCACGGACGGGGCGGACTATACTAATCTATCCAACTGTAACAGCCTGTCTGAGTCGCGCAAGATATTCCTCCTACTAGAATTAGTGCTCATATCCGACTCGTGAATATTATCTTCGATTTGGACGCTAATACCTGGAAAATGCACCTTTCCGCCGTTTTCGTGTTTACCCGCATAGTTGGGATAAAGCCGAAAATATTTACCCCTTCACTGGCTTCAGTCTGCACCACAGCATATTGTAAAATGGCCCAAATATAGAGCATGTGGTTCAATGAACAATTTCTGGGCTTCCTCATAGGGTCAATGTAGATCCTGTACTATGTTTACGTTGTTGTTCACAGATATTCAAAGTTAAATGCTTCGTCACAGCCCGAGCTTCTCCCACTTAACTTTGACTGGAATAAGAGACAATTGTTTTGTGAATGTGTTGGCATGACAGCAACGTCAGTAAAATACACATATTTTGCTTCGATGTAACCCAGAATTGGCATGCCCAAAATCTTTCCCTGTCCGTCCAGTGCTTTGGTCTTGGGAATGCTCCACATTTAAATATAATGAAGCGAGCATGAACAAGCAGGCAAGCAAGCATGATGAAATAAGCTCACTTACGACTGTTGGGATGCTTTTAAGTGGAAAATACCGCTCTAAACAAAACGATTTTTCGGTTTAGTTAGCATGCTCCTGGAAACATTATTGTTTCATTACGTTCTCTCCCTTGCACAACATCGACTGAGAGCCAATTGATGGCCGTTATACCTGGAAATTGTGCTCACAAACGTCAGATATGAACGACTCGACCGCGGCATGGCCAATGGAATGAAAGGACTTGAATGACGTTATAGTGTCATTGGTGCCTGGTTGACCTTCAAATTGTCTGCAAGAAATATTCTGCATAGCTTCGTAGGCGTGTAGCTCAGAAACTAAAGGGGTTTAGAAAACTAAAGAAACTAAAGGTCTAGGTCTCAGGGAGGGCGGAGCTGTGAACTGCACTGAATAATCTTCAAGATGTCTATTTCAGTTCCAACCCCATGCAAATGTGGGACATCTCTTTTGAAACAATAGGCCCTCGTTGATGGAGAGGCACTTGAATGAAATTCAAGCAGTTAAAAGCATGACAACCAGTGCTCACGACATGAATTTCTACTACGAAAGCTTCTCCGAGCCACTTTTACTGGTGCAGAAAATATGCTAGGCTTCCCAGGGCTTTTGAAAACCAGCCCTCCCCCTTTGGAAAAACGATGAGGGGCATACCTCGTCCCTTATGTGGTGAGGTCATGCTAGAAGCGTTTGACCACTTAAGCTAGTTTCATCCGTTTGTGTGAAAGGTTTACGACCACACCCGCTGTCAAAAATCTGTTCGCTCTGTTTTCGGGGTCGGCGACGGGTCCTAAAACCCACGCAATCCAGACAACTTCGTAATTCTGCAGTATGCATACGTAACCAGGATTTGACAACGAAAAAAAACAGGGAACCTCGCGAGCCCCAGCACGAAAGACTCTCTTGGCTCCATCCTGGATTGTACATTCCGGGCACAGCCAAGACTATTCCCGATCAGTGCTGCCATCTACAGATTGTAGAGGACATCTCTGCTTCACGGCATCAACCGCTAACTCACGCTTTTGGACTACCAATGTATGGCGTGTTCAGCCCAGGCCTCCAAGCAGGGATGAGGAAAATAATTCATTCACTTCCCGCCTGTGTGCGCGCGTACGTAAGCGTGCGTATCAGTCAGGAGCCCCAGTGCTGAGCGGGGGTCTCTCCACCCCGATTTCAGCCGTTCCTGTCGCAACGTATATTTCTGCGTCAATGAGGACCCCTGCGTTGATCCGGGATCAAGTACTAAGTGCCCGGGCCAGACCACCTTTCGCGTCAGGGAGCTGACCAATGTATGATATAACCCTCTAAAGACCTCCGGGTCTACCAAGGGACCCTTCTCCCGCGTCGCCAGGATTGCAGCCGTTAGGCACCGTGGTGCCCACCGGCTGCACACACACACACACACACACACACACACACACACACAAACACACACACACACACACACACACACACACACACACACACACACACACACACACACACACACACACACACACACACACACACACACACACACACACACACACACACACACACACACACACACATTGCACACAGTCACGCATCAAGTCATCAGGAAAATATTTCCACGTGTGCCGGCGAACCTAAGCAAATCAGATCGGAATGATTTTGTTGGATGAAAAAGTCAGTTGAAGGAAAATACTGCAAAAATTGCACACATACACATACACATACACACATACACATTACACACACCCACGCATCAAGTCATCAAAAAAATGTTCCACGTGTGCCGGCGAACCCAGACAAATCAAATCGGAATAATTTTGTCGGATGAAAGAAGTCAGTTGAAGGGAAATGCTGCAAACATTGATTGCAGGCAGCGGGAAGTCGTGCGGCAAATTCATGGACAGTGTTAACCCCTGCAAATGGCTGGTGGAAAGGGCCGATATGCTGAGAACGTCGGACGGGTGTAACCAGACTGAACAATGATGTCAGGTGAGCGCCGTCAAGCCTGTGATGAAATATGGCTTATAGAAATACGATGTCAGGCTGAGTGAGGATTGCCTTGATTTTGAAGAAAGCAAGTGATGTTCAAAATCCAGCGGAGGACACCGAGACTAGCTACTCGAACCAAACCATATGAGAAGGCAATGTTGTAGTCTTTCGTGCCGGGCGAGATGGGAAACGGCAGCACCGCTCCAAATAACACTACCGTACTCTAGCAATGGTCTCAAGTGAGTGTTGAAGGCACAAAGCAAAGCCTTGAGATTGAACCGCGCCTGACGAGGGCACGACGACATTTACACGCTTCGCATGAGAAGACCCAGCATCCTATTTGCTTTCGAAACAGTTGAATCTATGTGATTGGCAAAGGTGAGTTTGGTGTCCAGCGAGACGCAAAGATCGCAAATATGCTGGCAGCTATCCAAGCGGTGACAATCTACTGCGTATGACCAGTAAACAGGTGACGTGCGGAGGGTGATTAATATGGTATTGCACTTAGCTGGCTTCAGTTTCAGCCCCCATTTTTTTTTTTTACCATTTACAGGCACGTTCTAAATCCGCCTGAAGTGTAAGACAATCTGTCACGTTGTCGATTCGGAGATAAATTTTCACAACATCAGCGTACATAAGGCACTCACTCTCGATTTGGTCAGGAACATCAGCCAGAAAGCAGACGAATAGCAACGGTCCTAGGATGCTGCCTTTCGTGACACCAGATCGCACTGGAATCCAGTCAGACTGTTTGCCGTTCAGCACCACGCGTTTTGAACGATTGCTGAGGTACGACTCCAGCCACTTGTACGCACTCGCAGCGCTGCAAAAAGAATAGCGAGCTTGCGTGGCAGAAGAGCCAGTGAATGCTGAGGAGTAATCGGTGTAAATTGCATCCGTTTGTTTATCTTTTGAAAAAGATGTCCAGCAGCGTTCAAGAAAACATGAAAGGCTTGTGACACAAGAGCTCTTTGGAAGGAATCCGTGCTGGGATGAGAGAAGGGCGGGCAGACAAACCTGTAACAGGCTATCGCTCATAGCACCAATGGCTCCTCGGCACCAATAGCTCAATACCTAGCTTCTCAGCACATTTTCTGAGAATCCAGGCACTGAGCCCGTCGGGACCACAGGCATTGTGTGCACTGAGATCGCGTAACGAGTATGCAACACGGCCATGTGGTGCGCTGAAGCTGTCTAATACAGGCGCATCGAGCAGAGGTGGGTCAGGCAATATACGAACGTCAGGGTCACAGAACTTATGAGCAAAACATATATTTAGATAGCTGGCACGCTCCTCGTCACTTTTGTACACATTGTCATCGCACTCAAGAACGGAAGATATGTGGGCTGATGACTTCGACGACTGAACAAAAGACCAATGACGTTTCGGGTTGCCCTTAAAATCTCCCACTAGACCCAACAAATACTCGCGATATTTAACCTCAGCTGCTGTTGGAAACCTCATGTCGCTGGGTGGTTGCTGGGCCTGCAGCAGCCTGTCCCAAGGCTTGACGTCCCCTGTCGCTTAACATCCAGACGCTTCATCATGGCGTTTGTAGCGGCTTCTCGGTTACATCTCTTGAAAGCAATGTAAACTCTTCGAAAGGCGACCAGAGAGCTCGGCTTCCGCAGCCCGTCAGCCGAAAGTGTAACACCAGCATGCTGGTCCTCCCCGCCAAGGTTCGCCCTCGATGACTTCCATCTTTCTTGCAGCTGCTTATCATACCTCCGGAACCTCCGGGAGGGTGATGTTTGATCTTTACAGTTGCCTTTGGAGCTAGCAGGGTGCGCTTGCGATGGTCACCACCATCGTTGACACGACTTTCGTTAGACTGGTCTGCGTCCACTCTTTAAAGTACCTCTGCGCTTCTGATTCTTCCCTCTTAGAGGACTTTTCCTCTTCTTCGACTGCTTCCCATAGCAACCTGTACTCAGGCAGATCGGTGAGTGCAGCTGTCGCTGAGTTCACCAGGTGCTCTTATCAGGTCGGCTTTCCAATGAGCCAGTTCCGGGACCGTGACCTTCAGATTTACCAGTACGATGTCACTGCCGCTGGCGCGTGCACCAAACGGTGATGGTGTCACGTTCCAGCCAATCTTTCATCTTCCATAGCCCGTTGTTCCTTCCCGTATTGGCAATCTCTCCATCCGTCGTAACGCCGATCAGCTTGTCATCAGCATGCTGCACTTTGTCATTGTCGTCTGCACGGCCTCCAGGAGCCTGCCAACGCCACTTTGTTCGAGTTTAACAAACGACATAAGGTGCGTCTTCAATTCGGCATCAGCCGTCACCATTATCACCGCTACATGTGTGCCGTCCAGCTGTTTGGCGGTCAAACACTTCCAGCCACTTAGGGGCCGTCCGCCGCACACGCACCAATGTCCAATGCGAGTTTTTCCTCCTCTAGACAGCGGCCGTGCTGAGCATCTCTGGATCACCGGACTGCGACACACTAGAGCACGCCTCGAAGGATCAGATGGTCGAAACTCCCACCCGTCACGTCCGATCAACGCACCGACGCTTCGGCTGTGCGTGACAGCTGAGGAGCGAAAGCGCCGGGACCCGACGACCAGCGTTTCATTTGTGCTGTCGATGTACACGTTGATGTCAAGCTCCACCAGCAACGCCTACGTGGTGCTGGCATCCTTTTTATCCTCATTGCCCTAATGCTTTGTCAATGCGTGCTTGTCCTCGTTTCCTATTAACTGCCCATGCATTGTCCATGTATCAGTATTTCTCGGCGTCGAAGGCAGCCATATGAGGTGAGCTGCGCATGTGGCAATGCAACGCTGTAGCATGTCTTGGCTATCAGCACGGACATCATTTCCCAAGTATACAAAGCCCTTTAATACTTTCGCGGGTGATTTGTTTGCAACATCTCTGCGTCATTCACACGTCGCATTATGTTAAGCACTGCTTTGCTTGGCATTCATCCGGTTGTTTTCTAGTCAACGACATTCGGATTTCTTCATCAGCCATTTTGTGGCGAGCTTACGACCTTTTGTAACATTCCCCCATCTATTCAGTGCTGTTACCAGGAGACGTGTCTGAGTTCAGGGAGCTCGGGAGCAAATCCGGGCTCCATGAATCGGGAGGGATGTTGGTATCACGGTCTCGGGAGGGCTGGAAAGAAGTCCGCACTGGTAAGGGTCGCTGCCGTATGAAAGGGATGATCTGGACATGATGACCGCCATGACTGTAACTGAAAATGAAACAGTTGAGTTAACTCCACCAAGACCTGCTTAACTGTGTGAGCAGCCATGTCGTTCTCTTCGCCGCTTCATGGCTTTGGATTCAAGCGGAAGTGTCGGCGGTAGAAGCGTCGGCGGTAGAAGCGTCAGCGGTAGAAGCGCCGGCGGTCGAAGCGCTAGCGGTAGAAGCGCCGGCGGTAGAAGTTCCCGCTGGGCAGCGTGGGCTGAAGGTCAATGGCACCTCGACGGTCGGGTTGTGAGAGCTTTGAATATTCGCGGAGTGTCTCCAAAGAGAACTCTGTGATGTCTCTGCAGGCGCGCCGCGCCCAGTTTTCTGTCATAGGTATGGGCGTTAAACATCACTGGGGCCGGTGGGCTCTGATAGCCAAACCCCAGCAACTTTTGGGAAGATTAAACTTCTTTTGGTGTTTCGACGATATCAGGTACTACCAAAATATGTAGAAATTGATCTCAGCAGCATTTAATGCGTGGTCATGTTCCTGGTCACAGACAACGGCCTTGCCCACACTCGACGAAGCTGGAGAAACTGTGAGTATAGGTGCACTACTTCAACACTAAAAAGCCTGTCTTCATTATTCAACAACATCGTAACCAAGATCCTTAATAATGGTCAACAGAATGACCCGCCCATTTCTAACAGGCGCGCTTGCCGGTGCGTTCATCCGCCAACTCTATATCATTATGGTCTGCAAGTTGGCGTTGGAATAGCACAGAAAAGCGACGTAATTAGAATAACTTGTTAAGTTACTAAGTATTTGCCTGAACATCGAGGACAACATTTGCAAGGACAAAGAAATGTTCGTAGGATTTTTGAAACCGATGTTCTTGCGCTTTTCTTGGCCATCTTGCCTATTCAAAAGAAAGAATTAGACGTTTGATAGGTTCTGGTACCGGCCAACTTAATACTATTGGTATACGTTTTAAGTGGAAAAGACTGCTTTCGACAGCACAATTCTCTATTAACTAAATATGCCTCTCAATGCGCATGGTCCCATTACGTCCTCGAATCTTGCACAACATTGACTGAGACCCAATTGACGGCCGTCATATCTGGAAATGGTCCTCACAAAGTCCAGATATGAACGCATCGACAGTGATATCTTTATTGGCTGTGATCGCTGCATGGCATATGGAATGGCACGATCTGAATAACGTTGTTATGACATCATGGATGCCAAGATGACTTTTAAATACTCCTCCCGACGCATTTTTTCCCCATTTTTGCGGTTGTATAGCTCAGAGACTAGAAGAGCTTAGGTCTTAAGAAGGGCAGGGTTACAAATAGCACCGGAAGGTCTTTAAGATGGCTATTTCAGTTCAAAAGCCCATATAATTGTGGAGCACTCTCATTCAATCATTTTTCGGTTAGTGCCGGGTTCAATGAAACTGGCCTGAAACACTTTGATTCACAGCTCTGTGAAAAGCAGCACATAATCATATGACCATATGGGCTAGTAATTAAAGTACGCCGAAGAGCGGTTGTGTTACCGATATACTTCGGTGGGAGCTGACTGAAACCATCACCGCGATAGGTCTATGTCAAAATGTGTTGTTCCCGCACCTTGTATTTGGCCAAAGGTAATATACACACGTATGTCAGTCAGGTTTTTATGCTTCTTGCAAGTGTAGCAAAAAACCTGTAGCAGCATGATTTGGCTAGATATATGAATATAGCAATGACGGTCAGTAATAATACTCCTTACTAGTGCAGTTCATGCTACGAATTTTGTCATGGTATTGCATCTATACTACTGATGCCTTGGTTGATTCGGGTGCACCGGCATAGAAGCCTGCAAAAATACTTCACGTAAGACTGTTTTCAGCCGTCAGGCAGCGGTATCTCTTCATGCCCATGAAGTTTGATCGGGTCACACTCAATGATGGCAGTGTGAGCCTGGCTTACAGGCTCCAAACGGAATCAAGCCCCAGGCGTTGTAAAGAACGCCATAACGTAGTTCATCTATACAATATCTCAATCACTGACAGTGCTAGGCAAGCGGTATCTGGTAACTCAATCATGTGCGACGAGGGTTCACCGACCGCGCGCGTTCTCAGAGCTCGTCGCGTTTGTTGTCGTCAAAGAGCGCCAGATGCCAGCTCTCCTGGATGTCGAGCTGGTTCCAGAACTCCACCCGCTCGCTGAAGGCGGCCCGGCCCACGGACGGTGCCATGTTCAGTCGCATGTGCTCCTGACGGCTGGCCGTGTAGATCGGCCAGCTGGGCATGGGCACCGCGTCAGTGCTCGGGTACCCACGGCGCGCGAAGTTCGTCCACAGCGACACCATGAACCGGATCATCTTGTGCTCGTCCGAGTCGCGCGCTATCGGCGGTCCGAACACCGGCTTAAAGAGGTACAGCAGGTCCTCCGCGTGCGGCACGCCCAGGTCCCTGTAGGACTCCAGCTTCCCCATCAGCAGGGCCATTAAGCGCAGGAAATTCTGTCGGCCCGGCCCCATGTGGTCCAGGACGTACATGTACACCGGCGTGTGGGCAGCGGCCAGGTTCGCCTCGCTCGTGATGCACGCCGTGAACCAACGGTCGCTGAGCATGTCGCTGAGCGGCTGCAGGTTCTCCTCGCCGCAGCCGGCGTCGCCGAAGTATTGCCGGTAGATCTTTTCGGCGACGACGGCGGGCGTGGTGGTGACGCCCGTGAGCTGGAGGATACTGGACGCCCAGCGGCCCCAGTCACGACCGCTGCACGCCGCCAAGGACTCCGGCTTCAAACGCTTCTGGCCAACGAAGAACGCAGCCTCGTCCCGGTTCAGGCCGGTCATCCACGGCACCAGGTTGAATTGACCGTCGCGAAGCGAGATGTACGGATCCCGCGGGAGGAACGGCATCTGTGACTCGCGGTCTACGCGCGGCTTGAAGTGGATAGGCAACTGGACCACGGGGTCATCCTTTATCATCTCGCCGAGTGACCTGAGGATCTCTTTGGCGGGCCGCTGTCGCATGCATCCGACCAGTTCGCGGCTGCTAGCCGTAGAGCACTTCAGCAAGGTGGCCAGCTGATCGGCAGCCTTTCCCTGAGGCTCCCCGCTGGCGCCGAAGTTGCAGAACGACGCCCCTGACTGGCTGATGGCCTTGGCGAAGAGGCCTCGCGAGCGCGGGCTCAGCACCTGCAGGCCCACGCTGGCGCCGCCGGCTGACTCGCCGAAGATGGTGACGTCGTCGCGATTGCCGCCGAACGCCTCGATGTTGGCCTGCACCCACTCGAGCGCGAGTACCTGGTCGTGCAGGCCGTAGTTGCCGGGGGCGTTGGCATCCGCAGTGGTCAGGAAGCCGAACGGACCCAGCCGGTAGTTGAACGTCACAAGCACCACCTGCTCGTCCATGAAGTAGTCCGGTCCGTAGAAGTCGGCGTCCCCGGAGCCGGTGACGAAACCGCCGCCGTGGATCCACACCATCACAGGTAGCTCCGGGTGCTCCCCTTCGGCGGGCAGGCTGGGTGTGTACACGTTCACGAACAAGCAGTTCTCGTCGCCCTCCAACGCTCCGGCTGAGAGCATGCTGTACTGGAGACACTTGCTGCCGTGTTTCTTGGCGTCGCGGACTCCCGTCCAGCCCTGGTGGGGCTGTGGCGCCCGGAACCGCATCGGCCCCAGTGGAGGCTCAGCGAACGGAATGCCTGCGGAGGGGGCGGCGTGCGCGTGAGAAGTTCGCCGCCGCGACGACGAGCAGTGCGTCACAGAACGTCAACATTCAAGACCAGCAGCATCTTTTCACCACGCATTGGCGATGGTTTTATGGCCTGTGTTCAGGTTGATGCAGATTTAGATATTTTGGGACCAAACAGTGCGTGAGATGCGGTTTCGCTTATGAATGTGCGGTGCATGTGGTGAAAATCTTAGAACGTGAATCGGTACACTGGTACACTGCGTTTATCATTTATGCGTGCTACGTCTTCGGTCAGTTTTTTCTAAACATAACAAATGAATTTGTGATGTTTGGGAAGGTGGGCATACGTTGATGTTTTGGCCAGGGTATACATTGCTACCACATGTTAAAAAAGAGCATGGTACATCAATCGTCGTTTTTGGGGCGGAACATATAATAATAAGTCGTAAAACAGGTCATCTAAACTCTCACCTTGGAACTTAATAACTACGATAGCAAACATCTGAGCTCCACAAACACGCAGCAACCGCGACCACGACACCACTGCTACGCGTGATCACAACATTACTGCTCATCAAGAACCATAAAAATGTATGGGGCCAAGGCAACAATAACCCAATGAAATATGTTTCTTGCGTATCTGAGCAGTCTTCCGTACTGTTTGTAGATGGGTCGACATGGTGGGCAAATATGACGTCTTTGAGTGAGGAATGAAAAGCAAAATGAGAATACGGCGGCTAAACAAAACTTCTTAATACGGTACATATATATGGCATGGAATATGGATGCCAATGGGACAATGGGTAGAAGGGGATAGGGTGGGGAGGCTATGTTAGGTAAGGTTAGGTTAATTTAGGTTAGGCTAGGCTACGCTCGGCTAGGCTAGGCTAGGCTAGGCTAGGCTAGGCTAGGCTAGGCTAGGCTAGGCTAGGCTAGGCTAGGCTAGGCTAGGTTAGGCTAGGCTAGGCTAGGCTAAGCTAAGCTAGGCTAGGCTAGGCTAGGCTAGGCTAGGCTAGGCTAGACTAGGCTAGACTAGACTAGACTAGACTAGACTAGACTAGGTTAGGTTAGGTTAAGTTAGGCTAGGCTAGGCTAGGCTAGGCTAGGCTAGGCTAGGCTAGGCTAAGCTAGGCTAGGTTAGGCTAGGTTAGGCTAGGTTAGGCTAGGTTAGGATACGTTACGTTACGTTACGTTACCTTAGGTTCGGTTCAGATCATGTAAATTAGGCGAATTCAGGCTAATTTTGGCTAGGTCCTGAACTATTCTAGTCTGTCTGTTGCATCAACGTACCTACACGCCATAAGAAACGTATTTCATTGAATTATTGCTGTTGCCTTGGCCTCGTACATTTTTTCTGGTTCTTGATAAGCAGAAATATTGTAACCAGGCAACAATAACGCAGAAACGGCGCTGGGGAGTCGGGTCGGTGGAGTGTGTGCGGCGCTCGGGAGCTCCCTATCGTAGTTATGAAAATTCGAAGGTAGGAGCATGAATAATCTGTTTTAAGATTATCTACGAGATGTTCGGCCTCAACCACGACGAATGATATACAGTGATTTGTTGACATTTGATGTTTTGATTCCCAGTCCGTGTTGTCAATTGTATGTTTTTTCTTATTAACCACCGGTCGCGAAGCCTATATTTTTATCTTTGGTCCAGCTCTACCATGCGGTGTGGTCTGCTGACATGTTCGAACATCAACAGCACACCAAGTGAGTACCAAGAAGGGGATCATGGTCCTACAACCTCTCATAACCATGAACCGTTCCAAACGGTGGTACAAGCATTTCGGTGCGATATCTTCTTTGGTTCTTTGTGCTGCTCAAGCCTTCATGGTGGACTAAATAATCACGCCAACCCAAACATCTACTGATGTTTGGTTATAGATCCACAGAACAGCAGACAAGAAACAAGGTCGCACACGCCTCACAGGCTGTCGTCAATTCGCACAGCGCAGAACTTAACTGTAAAACTAATACAGCCAGAGCTGACGAAAATAGCATACCCTTGAACGAGAAGTAGCTGTTGCCGACAAATGACTTGAGTTTGGCTCCGCTGACATCACCGGACTGGGTGGAGACCTTTGGCCCCGTGGCGGCCATTGTGGCGCAGAATGCCGCACTCAGCATGGCCAACAACAGCGGAAGGCGTCCCATCGCCGCAGCTGAAACGACGAAAACACAAAGTTGAAACGGCGATACAGACACGGCACGCGGCCTGTGACCTTGACGCCGAGATCAAGGTCAGCCCGACGGAGCATGCGTGAACGCTGCGCTGGCGATGCCGGTGCTCGAGGCCAAGTTGAGCAGTGCGTTTGGCAAGCCGGAACAGTTCTGCTAGCAAATAACGCTGGCTGGTGAGAACTCTAGGGCTGCGGCATCGAAATATGATCGATGGGCAGCTGTGTGATGATCTTTAATGTCTCGTGGCAGTATCTCAAAATTTTAAGAAATGAATTGTTGTTTAGCGCTGGGTACTTGCAGCTAAGCTGAGGTGGCCAATATGCCAGTATTTTCCGGGTTACAGGTCTTGCTGCATTTAGGATCCCAACCCGCCCTATACAGGTTCTTGGAATGGGGTGGGGAGGGGGGGGGGGGGGGGGGCCGCCGCCGCCGCCGCCATACGGCCAACCCAATCAGCGCGGACATGATGCTCACTCAAGACTGAGTGCCGTAACAGTCCTTAATTCCTTGCTCATAGTTCCAAAGCTTTTCTCAGGTTGATACGGCTCTGACTCCACCAAACAATAACAACTCACAGGCATCCCATTTATTTTGCTGGTCGTAGTGTTGTGCCGCCATTCTCCGTCGCAATGAAAACAATGCCTGCTTAATCTTCTAAAACTATGTGCTCACCCTAATCGCTCGTATTCTGTCTATGTCGATCCTGACTGCGCCTTGATATGCTTCCTATGACCGGGAACGCTCCGAGCAAGACACCATCTTCCCGACTTAGACAACACAGAGGCGTACCGGCGTTGTGGAAAGCGGCCGAAATTAACTGCATCAGGCCAGTCGTAGCTTGCGACATGATGTAGTCATGACTGAGATGCAGCCTGATTGTGGTAAGTCACCGCTGTGTACACGGCAGCATCTGGAAGCAATCAATGCCTGTCGACGGTCGTGCATGTTGGGTCACGTGGTCAGCTGTCGGTCTCGTATGGATTGCGTGATCGATGATGATTTTGCCCCGCAAAGCTTGCCAAGAACTGTGTAATGTGATCACATTGAAGTGCGTAATTGCTGCTCTCATAGGCCTCTGTTCGTTCAATCAGCTGATTCTACTTTTCGTCCGTATTTGACCTAGAACGTTCCACATCGCCGTCTGACATTACAGCCTGTGATCCCACAGGTTGTTGCGACGTAGGCGGCGTGTGCCTTTGCATAGCTAGCCCGTGCCTCGTTGCTAGCCTCGGCATTGTTGTACACCAATAAGCAATGTGCCATTAATCCGTCTGGAGCGCGGCCGACGCTGAGCATGGCGTAAAAAGGATTTGCCGTTCGATGCGGCGCGAGTGAAGAAGGATGGGTCATTAAAACGTCGTGTATTCTGAGATGATGCTCACTGAGACGAGATGTAGCTGAAATACTGTGACCTCCTTGGTTCTGGATAAATCCTATCATCACGACTAGAAGTTTCGTTTCTCCTGCGTGCCATCTACCCTGACCACGTAACACCGGCCAGCTCGCCAAAACTGGAACGCGCTAATCTAAAAATGAGACACCGTGCGGTCTTTAAAGGAACCGACATTTGCTTGTGTTTTCACATTTGCATGCGGACATTTGCATGCAGTTTTCAATCGAAACAGACATCGCCTTGATTGTCTGCAGTTCATAACCGTGCCACTTTTTAGACTTCACATCCTCTTGTTTCTGAGCTTGATAAGCTTGAACGTGTGTGTGCAGCCTAATACGCATCACTTATTTGAAGGTCATCCAGATATTTTGACGTCATCGCGAAGTGACGCAAACACGACACCTCGTTCGGTGTATTGTGCTCATGGTCAAGACCAATATGGATACAAATATGGACCATATTTTTTGGCTTTGATCGTCGCATGACTATTGGAATGGCAGAATTTGAATGACGTTATCTTGGGGTCATGGATGCCTGGGCGACCATTGAAGAAGTCTTCCTAAAAAAAAGTTTGCACACTTCCCCCGGAGTGTAGCTCATAAACCAGAGAGGTTGAGGTGTTAAGAAGGGCAGTGCTGTGAACGCACTGAATGCTCTTCAAAACGACTACTTCAATTCAATAACCGATACAAATGTGGAACACTCCTTCCAAACATTTGTTTCAAGTGTTTTAGTTACATGTTTTTTTGTGGTATTTTTTGTGGTTATAAGTGAGCCTGTTTCATCAAATCTGATACTTGCTTAAATAGCTTCAAATGTGAAACACTCTCTTAAAAGCTATCAAAGAATACCAAACTGACTTTGTGAAATGAGCCGCAACTAGGAGCACAGAATCATTCGTAAACACGATTATTTCCCACCTAAAATCGTGAATTTTGACGTATGGCTGCCAGCCTTCAAAGGGCCAAATCTGCGGCGCAATGTTCACTGGCAGACAGTCCATACCAAACACGTGTCGGGCATTCGTTGTCGACAATATTGGAGGACACACAGCGATCAGACGGACTACAGTGGAGCACCTGCGTTGCTCCGGCCGGTGACACTGGTTTATTTCCGTTCCCGTGACCGGCGATGCCAGGCCAGTTCGAAGGGACTCCCATCAGCGTCCTACCTCGTGGAGCAGTGATGACTGTCGCCCACCGCCGCCGCCAGCTCACAGTGTCCGCCCGCCCGTCCCTCCGTGCAGCCGACGGCCCCGCCTGCGCCTCATGTAGCAGCGACCACTCCGAGCACGACCGAGCCCAGATACGGCCGCGCGGGGGCGTGCCGGGCCTCCGTCTATCCAGGGTGCGGTGTGGGCCGGGTGCGCGGACCGCACGTGCAGCGCGAAGGGCTTAACCCGCGCGTCAGGTGAGACAACGCTCGTGTGGAAGCGGCGCCCCACCCGATTCGTGCCCTGGAAGCGCCCCTTGCATGCGCCCGGCTTCCGTCCTGCGCCGACTGAAGCCAGCTGGCGGTAGGGACGGCGGCCGGCTGACCAAACTCTGACGCGATTGGGCGCCCCACGCGGCGCGGCGCGGCGGCGGCGAGGCCGGTCTGGGCGCCGTGCTCACGGCACGTCGGCGGCGGGCACGCCTCAGCGTGGTGGCGCCGCCAGCGGTGGATGCTCGCCGCATCGTCTTCGACGTTCCACCGGGGCCGCGCCGGCCGGACCCACTCCCGCTCAGTCACTCGCCGATGCCCCAAATGAAACAAAGCGCGCTTTGGGAAACCGGGTCATTGGGCGGGGCGCTTACTGTCTGGTAGATGCCCCTGACTTCAACGCCTGCAGCTGCCTTTGCAATTTGAAATACAAACGAAACGTCCATCTGTCTAGTTGTTTATCAATCCACTTTTTTCGATGCGCATTTTGCAATTTTAACGACAAAAACCCATCAGTACGCGTCTGGGAAACCGGAGGTACGAAACCAGATTTCCCACGGTGCCAGTCACAGTGTTCCCCACGGATTCCCAGTCAGGGTGAGATGCAGACGACGCCATGTAGCTTCAGCAGATAACAGCAGATTTTCACCCATGTAGCTTCAGCTTACTAGCCGAGCGCACTGACCACCCATCGACCCCGTGTTGTTTGGACGGGTCGGCCCGCCGCCCACCCTCTCCCCGGCGTCGATCCGCCGCCCACCCTCTCCCCGGCCCGGCGTACTCGCCGGTCAGACCTGCCGCCCTCTCCCCGGCCCGCCGTACTCGCCGGTCAGACCTGCCGCCCTCTCCCCGGCCCGCTGTACTCGCCGGTCAGGCCGGCCGCCCTCTCCCCGGCCCGCTGTACTCGCCGGTCAGGCCGGCCGCCCTCTCCCCGGCCCGCCGTACTCGCCGGTCAGACCTGCCGCCCTCTCCCCGGCCCGCCGTACTCGCCGGTCAGACCTACCGCCCTCTCCCCGGCCCGCTGTACTCGCCGGTCAGGCCGGCCGCCCTCTCCTCGGCCCGCTGTACCCGCCGGTCAGGCCGGCCGCCCTGCCGGTATCAGATAAGTACCTGATAGCAGTATCATCACTTCCAAACACACGATGAACACGAGTGATCATCGCTTCCACATGTAATGCATGCGATGAGAACATGCGATCACCGCCTATATATGCGTTCAATGTTTGAAATGCTCTCAAGTGCGAGTGCGAGTGCATGCATGTGCTAACCAAGATACATGTCGTCTGAATACAGTCATCGAAGACAACAACACGATGTGGCTTGTACCGAGCATACCCCCGCCGACCCAACTTATCTCGTTTCCGTCTCTTCTGCACGAAACATGACACCGCATGTCGCCGACATAGGGCCTGCGTATAAATGCAGACGTATACGCCACCACCGCCAGTTACTGTACTCCTCAGTCACTACTTGCAAGAATCATTTTTTGCTGTTTTCTCAAGATCCTCTCGTATAACATTGTATTTCAATGACGTCTTGTCACCTGTCTATTGCTGGGGCAAGGCGAAGAGCGGGGGCATATGCGTTACCCTGCATCCTTATTCTTAACGCGCTTTCGGGTGAGGGGTCCAACTGCCCCCCCCCCCTCGAAGGTTTAAATAGAATGGTTTCTGGACGGCGAGGCGCAGCCGCACCAAATTTTGCATATCTGTAGATAATGGAATAGCGGATCGTTTGATATCAAAGATTTAGATGTACTTTGTAAGGTCGCTGACCTGTGGTAGGTCAAATTCAGGTCATGGTTTCAGCGAAGTCAATTTCTAGGGAATCGTTCAGTCTGATCCAACAACGGCGTGTAAGACGAAGCCATGCATCTCTGAGATGTTTTCTTACGTAACAAAAATATTGGATGAGCAAATTACGTTGACCTAAGGTCAGGTATAAAGGTCAGACCGGGGTCAAAATCAGCCTGTTTTGTTATTGTAGAGCTTGCTGCATGGGTAGTTTCTGGCGCTCATATCGAACTTATTGATAGCAGGAACCCCATTACGCACCTTTCATGGGCTATATAAAGTTCAGAACAGGTCATTGACCTAAAATGACCCGGGTCAACATTTAGTTGTTAGGAACATACTGTCTAGCGTTATCTTTGTGGCTTATTCAAGTGCAACACTCAAAGCAGTCTTGTATGATTTTGGCCACCTGGTTACCATGGCTTTCAAAAGGTTAAGCAAGGTCACTGACCTTAAATGAGCATGTGACCTTTTGCTTAGAAACAAATATCTGGACTCTGGGGGCATTTTAGATACCACCCTGGAATTTGACCGTGTTTGATCTTTTTCACCCAAAAGTCATGACCTAGCAACCTCAAACTTTGACGTAAGTGATTTCACGTACAATTCAATGCACCCTGTAAATTTGGTGTCCTCAGCTCTCTTAGTTCCCGAGATCTCAGGGGATCAAACTGAACCCCGATCCCCACCCGAGCGAAGGGTATCTAGCCGACCACCCGGGCGCGTGTTAACAGGAGTGCAGCCACGCCATGCATCATTTCCACTACGTACCAATGCCTACCAAGAAAGTCAACACATCCATCCGCATCTAAACATCTTCGACTCGTGCCTTGCCTGCCGTGTGCTGGAAGCGTGCAGTGGCGTGCGTCTCATCCGACAGGAACGTTCAATGCGCTATCGCAAGGACCATGCTCTTATCTCATCACAGTGACTGTCAAAACGGATGCTATCATTCGTCAGTCACTGCGCTAACGCTATCGATTGCTCTCATCGCAGCAAACCAGTGCCGAGATTCGGTTTGCAAATCATGTCGTACAAGGCTGCGAAACAGCAAAACACTAGTGCGTTATAAGATCACACAGGTCAAGTACAGGTGGACCAATAATACCTATGTCTGTTCGACTGGTATCTCCAGATGGACCCAAAAATGCCTGTTGCGCCCAGGCCGTTGAAAGGGACGTCCACGGCATTTACAGCCAACCAGAAGACCGTATTTTCGAACAGGCCACGAAGACGGGTGAGATACCTCATGGCATGACTCACATCGTGGTCCGCAGGTCGGCTTTCGACTTCGCCGAACAAGAAAACATAATCGCCTACTCGGTGGTGGAATAACCGGTTGAAACTAGTACAACACCCTCTGCAACATCACCACAGCCTTTCCCTGCGGCAGCCTGGGGTGATGAGCTGGAATAGGAGCATCGCCTCCCGCCATACGGAGGTAGAGTTGTCCCCCCAAATCCAGGATAACTTTATGAAGAAGACTGCTTCGGCGCCACGAATGTATGGAAGCGCGTTGAGGCGGGGTATGGCAATCAAGCAGGCAAGGCAAGGCAGGCAAGCAAGCATGATAAGATAAGCTCACTTATGACTACTGGTACACTTTTAAGTGGAAAATACTACTCTAAGCAACACAACTTCTCGGTTTAGTTAATATGTTCCTGAATACATTATGATTTCATTACGTTATCGTCCCTTGCACAACATCGGTTGAGAGCCAATTGATGGCCGTTATACCCGAAAATTGTGCTCACAAACGTCAGATATGAACGACTTGACCGCGGCATGGCCAGTGGAATGACAGGATTTGAACAACGTTATTATAGCGCCATTGGTGCCTGGTTGACCTTGAATCAGTCTACAAGTAATATTCTGCATAGCTTCGCAGGCGTGTAGCTAAAAAATTAAAAGGGTTTAGGCCTAGGTCTCAGGGAGGACGGAACTGTGAACTGCACTGAATTATCTTCAAGATGACTATTTCAGTTCAAACCGCATGCAAATTTGGGACGCCTCTTTTGAAGCAATATGCCCTTATTGATGGAGAGACACTTGAGTAAAATTCGATTAGTTAAAAGCTTAACAACCTCACGACATGAATGTCTACTACTAAAGCTCCCCCGAACCACTTTTGCTGGTGCAGAAACCTTGCTAGTCTTCACAGGGCTTGGGAAAAGCGGCCCCTCCTTCTTTAAAAACGTTGAGGAGGATACCTCGTCCCTTACGCGGCGAAGTCTGCCATTAGCGTTCGACCACTTAGCTGGCTTCATCCATTTGTGCGAAAGGTTCACGATCACATCCGCTGTCAAAAATCTGTCCGCTCTGTTTTCGGGGTCGACGACGGATCCTAAAACCCACGCAATCCAGACAGCTTCTTAATTCTGCAGCATGCATGCATACCCAGGATTTGACAAGAAAAAAACCCGGAAAACCTCCGAAGTCCCATCACGAAAGACCATCTTGGTTCCATCCCGCATCGCACATCCCGGGCACAGCCAAGACTATTCCCGATCAGTGCTGCCATCTACAGATTGTAGAGGACATCTTTGCTTCACAGCATCAACCGCCGACTCACAATAGCAATGCATGGCGCGTTCAGCCCAGGCCTCCAAGCAGGAATAAGGAAACTGATTCATTTATTTCCCGCCTGTGTGTGCGCGTGTGTAAGCGTGCGTGTCAGTCAGGAGCCCCAGTGCTGAGCGGGGGAGGGGGTCTTTACCACGATTTCAGCCGTTCCTGTTGAGACGATAACATATCTTTCTGCGTCAGTGAGGACCCCTGCGTTGATCCCGGATCAAGTGCTAAGTGCCCGGGCCAGAGCGTCTCGCGCGTCAAGGAGCTGATCAATGTATGATATATCCCTCTAAAGATCTCCGGATCTACCAAGGGACCCTTCCCCCGCGTAGCCAGAATCGCAGCCGGTGGGCACCCTGGTGGGATAGAATGGCCTTCCCTCTCCTCATGGGGAAATATAATGCGCCCTCTGGTGTTCTACCTACGCGGCCATTTGCCCGGAAAAGGTAATGAGTCATCTTAGTGTTCAAATGAGGATCAGATTTACGTAAAAATGTGTTTAAAAATCTTAAAAGAGCACCCACGTACGCCTAAGGACGCCTGTCCTTTTCAGAATCGACTGCTCCCAGACACTGCGTTGGAAAAGTTTTGAGCCTGGGCGCTGGCAGCTTTAGGAGCAAGATCACGAATGACCGGAGCTGCGGTTGTCGTCAAGCCGAACGGCGTTGGTCGCTGGGGTCAACACCAGGCTGCGGGCGCTCGTCGCGCCAGAACGGCCGTCGTAATATAGTGCCTCCGAAAGCCTTGTAAAATCAATACGCACCGATCAAAGATGGCACTGCGGGGTTTATTTCGTCTGAATGATTGTGAGGCTGTGCGCTGAATACATTAACAGCTACAGCAACATGAAAAAAGTTTTCACCCTTCCTTTTTCAGCACCAACACCACATTCCAGCTCTAGCTTGCATTGCTGTAAATGCTAGTCCGCTCCTATTATCAATCTTACTATCTCATGGTGGAAGCACGCGTATATACTATCTTTCAAACGTATAAGTCGTTGTTTTCGTCCGCCTGTGGCCGCAGCAAGCAAGCGTGAACGAAATCTAAATTACAAATATTCGAAACTCAAAGTGTGTGAAACAGCGGGGCACGAGCAAACGAGTTATCCATGAGTGTTAAACGATTTTCCAACCTTATCGCACGGACGTAGCCAGGAGAGGGTATGCAGTGCGTGGTACCATGAGCCATGAGGTCTACAATAGACACTGGGCGACAGTACAGGAATTCGTTCCAAATTCCCAGGAATCCTGAGAAAATCTTAAATTTGCTTCCCTTCCACCCAACGCCGAGGGAAATTTGGGTCACTTGCCGCTGGTAACTGGCATATCTTCCCATGGTTAAGGCACGGGTCAACGTTGAGCCGCGATGCATGTCGTTTACCGTACTCAGGGACTGAAAATTAGCGCAAAAGTTAAAAACTTATGCAACTAAGCAGTAGCATTGTACATCACTCAAAGGCGACTCTGTGTTGCAGGGCTGGGGACGACGTTATACTAGCGCCAGCGGCATCACATATTCGCACAATGAGGCAAGCAGAAGACGCAACTAAACGCTGTCTAATTAATGTGCTGAGTGCGTGGAGCGGCGTTGTGCCTGGCTGCACCGACACCATGTCTCCGGGTGGTCCATGAGTGTCATACAGCTGATCAATGTAAAGTTGAATCCACTTCATATTGTTGAAACGCAAGTCAGTGTTACGTCGTTGGCGGTGGTGCTGCCGCTGCCAGTGGTATAACCTTTTAGCACATCGAAGCAAACACGAACGGTTGCTTGCCCTGCCTGGGTACGTCTGGGAACGATTTCGCCACAAGGATCCAAACACAAGTAATGTCGTTTTACCCCTCGTGGGGGGCTCCATACGACCCCTCCATACTGTTTTTGAAGATTTTTGAAGACCTCAGCCTCTCTAGTTACTGAACCACACGCTCGTGAAAATTCCCTTCAAAGGGCATGTTGCACATTTTAGATATTACAGCGAATATGAGATTTGATGAAACAAGCTCATTTACAGCTTTTGTCATTCTTTTTAAGTAGAAAAGACTTCTCTAGACAGCACAGTTCTTTGCTCAGTAAATATGCTCTTAAATGCGTCGTGGTTCGATGACGTCATTGTACCCTGCACAACATTGATTGGCAGCCAATTGATCGCCTTTCTAGTTGGAAATCGTGCTCATGAACATATTTATGAACGGTTCGACATATGGTCCTGGTTCTGGTCCTGATCATGTTTCTTGGCCCTGATGGCTGCACAGTTTATGAAATGGCAGAATTTGAATGACATTATTATGGCGCGTGATGTTGCTGAGAAAAGATCCATTGGTGCATTTGGCTAAGCTCAATCCTTATGGCGTCGGGAACGCCAGTGAGCTGCATTAAACCCTCCCCCCCCCCCAAAAAAAATCCGCGTAGTGAAAAACGGCGAATTAAGGCGAGGGCTAATATGGATATTTGGAATCTGCTTTCTTTGTCATCAAGGCGATTTTCTACTACAAGGAAAATGTTTAGCAGGACTTCATTAGTCATTCTAGCTTGTGACCTTATATTTGTGTTGGGTAGGCGCGCCAACTGCTCGCTTATTTACCCCCCCCCCCCCCCATCCTTCCCTCTTCTGTCCTCCGTAATAGCCTCATGTGACGTGATGGAAAACTGCGCCTTTACGGCGCAACAGCTCTCCGTTTCAAAAGCAGGTTAGGAACCATGTGAACGAGTGCGGCTTTATGTGTCGCAGAAATACTTGAAACCATCGGCTCGGTGGCAGAGAGGACAATGGATTATTGCCATGAGCAACATCATCTCGCAGCCATTGGTTCGAGTTCCACAACGATTACACGGAACGAAGCCGTGAGCCCACACAAACTCGCTGTCAGCTGGCTGGAGGGTTGACTTACGTAGTACGACAGCGCCGTATGGTATTGAGCGCCGCATAGTAAGGGAAAAGTGAGCAAAATAAAAGGCAGCGCTTTCCAAATTTTGTAACTGGCTTTTGCAACTAAGTGATTTATCATAGCAAGTTCAGGCTTTGCAAACAAACCACCTATCCGTAAAACATTAGTCGTCTTGCCATGATTTCTTTAAAAAAATTACGGTCGCTGAGGATCGTGGGACTTAATTTCGAACACAGGAAAAACACTGTGATGTGATGCCTCCAAAGCACGCTAAATCAGTCTTCGTTTCTTAAGAAACGGTCGGAATTACAAAGAGCGTGTCAAAGTGCCAACAAACAGATCAAATTATTCGTTTAGACTGATCTTATCATATCAGTGATGAGCTTTAGCTCGAAACAAAAGGTGTTTTAAAAGCTGTCGTGGCCTAGAGATTTCATTTTAATTCTAGACCGGCGAAATCATCCTGTTCCACTTGCCTCCCTCACTGTGGGCCTGCGCAAGTCGCGCGACCCCTCGGCGTCGCGCCGTGCGCCGCCTGCCCCATCCGTCTGCGTGCGTGCGGGCCGTGTTCGAGCCAGCAGCCGGGCAGGCCGCCTCCAGCCCGCTGACCTTGGTGGCTGGTGACACCCCTACCCCAACAGCTGCGGCGCCGGCCGCCCGGCGGCCCATGCAGCGGGCGGCGTGGCGCGGCGCGGCGCGGCGTCCGACTCCCTGCTGCCTTGGATGCGCGGCCGCCGGCCTGACGTCAGCGGTAGGCAGCACCAGCACGACGGTGATTTAATAACGATCCGGCCCTGGCACGCTTCGTAGGCATCCAGGTTGAGACTCTAGGGACAGTGGCTGAAAGGGAGAAGACCCAGAAAGCCTGTACGCAGCGCGTACGTCGCCCCATCCCCGCTCGGGCGAGCATTCTGTGGAGAGCTGCCGTTTGCATGTGAACCTTATTGCAAAGAAGCTCGGTAATGTCGCCTAACATGTGGTGTGATGGTATGTTGTCTGTTTGCAAATACCACATGCAAAGGCGTGTTGTGCGTGCCCGAACAAATGTCTTTACGAAATATAAACTCGACTTACGCTACCTCGAGAGGCAGAACAACGTCTGCATCAGCCCGCGTGCAGGCCGTCGCCAGCTTTCAAACGATAAATAATTGAGCTTTGGGGACGTCAGTGATGTTACACGAACTTAATCCGGTCAGAAGCCTCTGCAACAATCGCCTCTTCAAAGCCCGCCTAATAACCAGTCATTTCAATCGCTCTGCTTCCACACACGTCCGTGTAAAGCCGCGTCCGTTTACCGTCACGTCCGTGTAACGTCACGATCGCGTAACGTCACGTCCATGTAACGCCACATCCGTGGAACTTCATGCCCGTGTAACGCCGCGTCCGTGCGACGTCACGTCCGTGTAACATCACGTCCGTGTAACGTTACGTCCGTGTAACGTCGCGTCCGTGTAACGTCACGTCCGTCTAACGTCGCATCCCCGTAATGTCGTGCTTCGTGCCGTCAGGCCTCAGAGCCGTTGACAACCGGAAGCGTGGGTTGAAGGAATCTCTGATGGCAGGGCGGCTGACACCTGAGCGACACCACTGATGCAAGGCTTGGCCGGGGGTAATGGCCCTCGCCGGTGCGGCGAGGCGCCCGATCCCCGTCCCGATATGGTGCCAGGCCGCCGTCGGCCGGCGGCCCCCAGTCGGCTAACCCGCCCATGGCCGGGTCCGCCGACTTCCCGACCACCGGCCGGCCGGGGTTGATGACCTTTCGCTCTCCAAATCTGCTAAAGCCGCCCATTTTTGCAGGTCGCTGCAGCCGCGGCCGTGGTGACGGAGGCGCCGCGGCTCTGCGGAGGCGCGGGTGGAATTGGATGTCTTCAGCTCGCCCGGGCTAGACAGATGACGGCGCTGGAGCGCTCGGAGATGGAAAATGGGATACCCGGCATTACAGCTGTTTTCCCGTTTTATGAACAGCTTCCCACTGCATGTGTAATGTGTTCGCGTGTGGATCAATGCTAAGGATAGGTTCGGCACAGGCCACTGAACTTTGTTACATAAATGTTGCGACCTCGGAAGCGTTCCCAGAACTCGGCCATCATGGCAGGAGTAGCCATTCGCCTACTTACTGTCATACTAAAATGGTATTTTGCCGACATCAGTACTACCGAACAGCATGATTGACGAGGCAAGTTGCAGTGCCATTCTTTTCACGAAAAATAATCATATGCAGCGCGAATCACAGACCCGAACACTACTGGACGTGGCTTGACGAGGCATGACAGTGGTGACTGCAGGACGAGCGCTGTCCAGTCTTGTAGGACACACTGCTGAAGGGCTGAGGACTGGCACGAAGTGGTTGCGTGGCGATCACATCGGACCAGGGATCAGCCGCGTGAGCCACGCCGGAGGTCAGAGGTCGCACCTGGCCCACCCCCGCACCAGTGCACTGTCACTTCACTGCAGTGAAGCGACTTGTCTGCAGGAAGCTTGCACGCTCCGCTGGTCGCACCAACGTTGAGCGGTCGCCGAACGGTACATGCAGTTGAATGAAGTAATGTCCCCAAAAACGCATCGGGAATTTGCTGGCTGGTGTACCTGAAGACAGTGCCTTTGGCTGAATCGGAATTCATTACTGTACGCGTTGGACTGAAGGGAATTTCGATTTATGTCGAATGGCATCATTCGTTTCGACGAATTCGCTTCCATTGGCTGGATTCTGCAAGTGTCCCTAAGTTCATGTGGGAGGTCAAAATTATCGGGTGACCCTAAAACGTTATCACAACTAATTTACTGATCACACGAACGCGTCCTTAGTGTCAGCAAATGGCCTCTTGAAAAAAGCTCGCCAGCCTTGGCAGCAGGTACCGAACACCGCAACTGCGGCCATTGTGCAGCCAACGTGTCTCTTTTCATAACTCCCTGGCGCGTCCCGTCCCCACTCCAGACATCTCAGTTCAGGAGAGACAAGTCGCTTACAGACGGCCAGGCTGGAAGGGCACAGAAAGGCAGCCTTCCGCGGTGAGACTCTTAGTCTGCTGAAGCATAGCATGTGTGGTCAGACGGTGGCCACCGACCAACAGGAGGCAATGTCATCGACAGAGAGCAACACTGGAGCGTCAGGAAGATCAGGGAGACAACACATACGATGTAGTCTAACAACTCCATCAGTAAGGCAAGTATACACATCAGCCCACTTTGGCACCCAATTCTGCAGAACAATCACCAGACATTCTGGAGATAAACGACATCAAGTTGAAACACCGAAAGGCTGTACTTCCCGGATAGCTCAGTTGGTAGAGCACTGTATTCGCAATCATGAAGCCCGAATCCCAGCACTTCCAAGGAGAGAGTTCGGGTTGTGACGCACACATGGCTGATAGCCAATCATCATCCAGCCCCTATCAGGACTTGACGGAACATGGTGGCGGCAGGAAAATTAGCTAGCGGAAACGTTGTTCTGTAGCTAAACCATCAGACGAGGACGATAGTCCAAACTATTATTCCATCAATGTGCATCTCATCGAGAAGAATGAAACGCCATTTCGTGCTCATAGCCGTCTGCGTAACTTTTCCCGAGTTCTCAGGGACAGGCGGAATCCACCCACCCCAGCCCACCCCCAGCCCCTCCACCCCTTCCCCTCTGCCATGCACGGAATTGGGTTAACAGAGGGGCCCACGCACAGTACAGCTGAAGAACACTAGGGCTACATTTCGTCAATGCTTATCTTGCTATAATATTGTTTTAATATTGTTCTTGGCTATCTTAACTGGATTCCGCATGGGGCATTTCGCCAACTCTGGCCTCCTGGGCAGGGAATAAACTGGTCACCTATATCTACGAAGGTCGGGGCACGAAAACGTAAGTGGCCATCGCTAGTCCTGTCATACCGCCCGCGGACTGTAAGCGTGATATTCGTCACTGGACTGGCGATGCCGCACGTAGCAAATTGCTCAACAAACAATGTAAGCCGTGAGCTCACCCCTCAAGCCTTCAAAATAAACTTATAATATTCCAGGTGATTAAGTGGCTTTGAGCATGCGCAATTATGACAATAAAGCCTCGTAAACAGCGCAAAAGAGAAAGGTGTCCTTCTTGCACTCAATGGCTTAATGAGTTTGCCATCTAAGTGTTGACCTCACATGACCTCGTTTGGTGGACTGGTGTTTATTTGTACGGCTGAACTGATTTTGTGCCATTAAGTCTTTACGACGCACTCAGGTCCTGAGGCTTCATGACGGCGCCTGCCGCTCACCCTGGCGGGAAGGGCGGGCACGGCAGCGGATCGAACCCCGTACCTCTGGTGCTCCTAACACGCAGCTTAACCACCGCACTATCGGCGTCCCTGAACAGAGCGTGATATATCTGAGGAGTGTGAATGTACGGTCATGTGCAGGATTTTGTAACG
This sequence comes from Pollicipes pollicipes, assembly GCF_011947565.3. NCBI lineage: Eukaryota > Metazoa > Arthropoda > Thecostraca > Pollicipedomorpha > Pollicipedidae > Pollicipes > Pollicipes pollicipes. Next base: position 16,453,094 of record NW_023596576.1, read on the forward strand.
GAGGTAAAACATACAGAATGTTCGCTCAAAACCCGTTTAAGTGCGATGCAAGCACGCGACTTTTTTGCATGGCGTGCACCAGCATTGTATGCTCTGAATCCAATTAGTTGTGCGTGACTGGCACCATTTTTGCAATGTCAGCATATGGGTGCACGCATATTAACTGAAGTTGTTGATAGCAGGAAGCCGCATTCCACATCTTCCATGAACTTCTTAAAGTTCGTGATAGGTCACTGACCTAAAGCGACTCAGGTCGATATTTCGTTTTTGGAAGCATACTGCCTAGCGTAATCTTTGTCGCTTATTCAAATGCAAAACTTAAAACAGTCTTGTATGATTTTGGTCACCATAACCTTCAAAAGGTCAGACAAAGTCACTGACCTTAAATAAGTATGTGACCTTTTGCTTAGCACAGTTATTTAGGTTCTAAGGCACTTATGAGCCCAACCTGGAATTTGACCTCGTTTGACCTTATTTGACACAAAGGTCATGACCTAGGAACATCAAACTTTGACATAAGTGAGTTCACATACAGGTTAGCACATCCTGTGAATTTGATGTCTCCAGCTCTCTTAGGTCTTGAGACCTCAGGGGATCAAATTGACTCCCCATCAGAGCGAAGGGCATCCATGCTGCCACCCGGGCGCGTGTGAACACGCGCTTGGGTGGGGGTTCAACTTGATCCCCTCGAAGGTTTTTCCGGAATGGTTTCCGAACGGCACGGCGTAGCGGCGCCAAACTCAGCATGGATATAGACGATTGAATAGCAGATCGTTTGACATCAAAAATTGAGATGTACCTTGTAAGGTCGCTTACCTATAGCAGGTCAAAGTCAGGCCATGGTTTCAGCGAAGGCAGTTGCTAGGGAATCGTTCAATCTGATACAACAACGAAGTATTTGACCCAGCCATACATCTCTGAGATGCTTTCTTAGGCACCACAAATACTGAATAAGCAAATTACGTTAACCTAAGGTCAGATATGAAGGTCAGCCCAAGATCAAAACCAACCTATTTTATTACTTTAGGGCATACTGTATGGGATAGTTTCTGGTGCTCACCTCGATTTTAGTGACAGCAAGAGCCGCATTATGCATCTCCCATTGAATTCTTAGAGGTCAGAACAGGTCATTGACTTAAGATGACCCGGGTCGACATTTTGTTTTAGGAACATACTGCCTAGCGTAATCTTTGTCGCTTATTCAAATGCAAAACTCAGAGCAGTCTTGTATGAGTTTGGTCACCATGACTTTCAAAAGGCAAAACAAGGTCACTGATCTCAAATGGGCTTGTGACATTTTGCTTAGAAACAGCTCCCTAGGTTCTGAGAGTACTTAGGGGACCATCCTGGAATTTTACCTTGTTTGGCCTAATTTGACCTGAAGGTCATGACCTAGGAAGCTCAAACTTAGACCGAAGCGAGTTCATGTACAGGTTAAGACACCCTATAAATTTGGTGTCTCTAGCTTTTTTAGTTCCCGAGATCTCAGGGGGTCAAAATGACCCCCTACCCCGCCCGAGCGAAGGGTATCTAGCCGGCCACCCGGACGTGTGTTAATGCACGTACAAATTTGATCACAATAGGGCGCGTGCTCCCTCGTGCTCTCATGAATACGACACTGTACCCATGTATTACAATATAGTATGTAAGGGACGCGCTCACGCGTGACCGAATATGTCAGGCAAATTTAGCTTAGGTTCGTGTTGTACCATGTCGCTAATACAGGGTTGAACTTTTACAGGCATTCTGCTCTGCGGGAGCTGTATTAAGTTTGAGGTGCGAGTGCAGGAAAACGCCTGTTTGCGAGGCCAGGGCCCGAGTTTTTCCGATTCCCGCTCGTATTTGTGTTTTCTTTGCTGGACAACCAACCACAAGGTGGCTTTTCATGTTTCAGCTGGTTACAACGTTCGGTAGCTTCGGGTCGTTACATCACCCACTCACTCGTTATAATAACGCACATATAGCTGCAAATATGTATATATATATATATATATATATATATATATATATATATATATATGTGTGTGTGTATGTGTGTGTGTGTGTGTGTGTGCGTGTGTGTGTGTGTGTGTGTGTGTGTGTGTGTGTGTGTGTGTGTGTGTGTGTGTGTGTGTGTGTGTGTGTGTGTGTGTGTGTGTGTGTGTGTGTGTGTGTGTGTGCGTGTGTGTGTGTGATACGATGCTACGGAATTCACTGTATAATACGACACTACGAATTAGACTACAAAGTTTGACAATATGAAATACGATACGATAAAATGCGATACGATTGCACATGTATCCAAGCTAGGCCTAAAACTAAGAGACATGGCCTAAACATTTGCATTTTGAGCCGTCAGTTTTTAATTGCTTTAAAGTCTGCGATAGAAACAGTAGCGGTCGGAAGTAGGCGGCCTAAAGTTGCGGCAACACGGTAAGAAAATACTCGTTTGGTGGTTTCCAGTCGGCACCTGGGCAGGCGGATAGACCTTGACGTGAAGGAGCGCGTCTCCTTTAGTTATAGAGAGGAATGTCGCCCCGGCTGTAAAAAAAAGACTGGACAGCTGGGGCAATTCTTTACATTTTAGCTTTTGAGTGCTTTCAGTGCGTGCTTTTCTTTCACCAAGCTATCAATCCGGGGCCAACCTGGAGCTTCCAGGGTCGGTGTTGTTAGCTAGCTGCGTGTTATGTCAGAGACGATCCTAGCGGCGAAATTCATAGCTGTTTGATACTTTGGCACCTGGCGCTTGATCGCGCCTTGCCAAAGGCGCAGGTAGTAAATCGTATGTGGAAATACGTAGGCTTCGATGATAATTTTGAAAGCATTGGGTATGAAGTAATGCCTGAGTTGGCACAGTCAGGATTCAGTTGCATTTTCGCACGACTGGCGAAGTGCTTCTCCCACAAAAATATCTAGTTTGCGATCACACCGGGAAATCTGATGTGCCGTGAAGGTAAGATAGCCCCTCCATCTGTCATAACGTAAAAACCACAGCTTGTCTTTTAAAATATATGTTGCACCTATCAGAACAAAGTCGGTTTTGTCCTTGCTCATTTTTAGTGAGTTAGCGCCGAACCAAGCCTGGAGATCGCAAATTGTTGACTCTAGACGGTGTTTTAGTGCTCCGAAGCTCTGCCTGTTGGGAGGAGCGTGGTCCAGGAGTCGAGTGTTATTTGCATATGAGATGAGGTGTCCATGTGACAGGTGACTAGGCAAGTCGTTGGTGAATAGGATGAATAACAGCGGGCCGATTATGGATCCCTGGGGCACTCTGTGGTTTACCGTCAGTTCTCCGCGCACTAAAGCCTGCCTGCCAATCGGCCTCCGACCACTTAAATAACTTTTGAACCAATCGGTGTCTTCGCCGCACCACTGAAGTTTTGTTGTGGGCAAGCCATGGTCAATGCCGTTGAAAGCCTTGGATAGTTCGACAGCAGCTAACAAAGATATATTTCCGCCGTTGACGTTCCTCGCCAGCTCTCCGACAGCGTCGAGCAGTGTCCTCAGTGCGGTGACTGTGCCGGTAGGCATATTGAGCAGGGCTGAAGATACCATTGCCTGAGAGGTACGTGCTCAGCTGGCTGCAAGGGATTTTTCAAGTGTTTTGGACAGCGCATGTAAGAGAGCTACGGGCCTTTTGTTAAGTTTACTGCTTGTTCACATGACTTCAGGAAAGGTACCACCGACGCAATTTTCCTCTTGTTGGGAAAAACCCGAGTTGCGAGGGAGCGGTTGATGATTCGCAGCAGATGCGGACCATCCACAGGGAAGCATCGGAGCTCCGCTATCATCGGTACGCCGTTGACGCCCACTGCTCTCGAGCTGCTCTTCTTTATGTAGAGATTTCACTACCGTCAACACAACTGTGTATGCTATAGCATTTGCGTTATTCTTGCTCTCCGGGGACATGCTGGGGTTAATATGCATCACAATCCCCAACGGCAAAAATAGTGTCCTCTTGCCGGTAGGCTCCACGGTTCTCGCAACACTGCTATGTTACATAACGTGCAAACTTCGAACGCAAGTCCATGGACTGCGAAGTACTTTAGGCCGTACGGTGTGGGAGCATGGACTGTATTTCTCACATCAGTCCACCGCATAAATATATAATTTGATCGTTATTTTTCGGGTGCTTTATATGATCCTGGTTGGCGTCCAAATCATTCGCAACTCTGACCTAAGCCGTGATGCGGTTAAGCAGTTTGGAGAGCATGCCGCCTTCTGTGATAACGGTAAATTTCAACCAAAATACTTGTACAACACGACACAATGGTACATGCACCTATAGGCAGATGGCTTGAATTTCTGCTAAGGGCATGACTACGGTAAACTAAGGTTATTTGTCCCAAAACGGTTGCCTTGCACGGCCTGACCAGCCGTCCTAACCGTGCATCAGTTAGCACTGGTTGCAGCTCTTTTTGCATGCCTTTCTGGCTGCATGAAAGCCTGTCAACCAACTTTAGCGCATTGATCATTTGTGTGATTTAGGTAATTTTGGCTGCCCCGAACCCCTCGGCCATACTTGCGCTACAGCTGTCGGCGAATGCCGGGAGTCTTGATCGCGTTGGGACCACATTACCGTCCCTCGGCGCAATGTCAGTCTGCTGGCCTTTAGCACTGTTTTGTGCCTCCCGCGCCACCTCCGGACGACTTTTACCACACCGCGATCCCGTCATCGCTTTCAGGGCTTCTGTAGAGTCTCAGAGCCTTTTGGTCTGGTTCGGAGATCACGGTCAGTTTTCAAAACCACGCCCGCCGTATTGGTCCCGCCATGTTTTTAGGGTTTTTTTCGCCCCCTTACAATCATAATCGTATAATCATAATCCTGTTAGTGAGCTACTGACTGCATCAAGCCACATTTGACCGCATCGCGTGCCCGACCGTTCCGGCACTTCCTGCAGCTGTCCTGAGCTCTGGGAGTGAAGCTGTTACGCTGATCCCCCCAGGAGGAATCGTACAATCACCACCATTGGGGTCGATGCGAAATAATCGCGCTTATTTCGATGATATCTTGCCCTTCACGTGAAGTGTTATCAATCTGTCTGCAGTGCTGTCCAGTCGGACCCACCGACAAACCCGAGTGGTGACGTGGTACATGCTCCGCCGCGTGTTCGGGCGGGCCTCGCTCCACCCTCAGCAGGGCGGCGCGGGCGCCGGGCGGGGCTGCCATCTGGCGGCGCGCGGTCAGGGGCGCCATATGGCGGCCCGGCCGGTGCCATATGGCGCGCCGCGAGCGAGCCGGCGTGGGAGCGGCGCGCGCCCGCGCCTCGCCCGCTGGCCGACATTTGTCTCGGCGAGCAGGAGCACGGCCGGCCGTGACGGCCGCCCCGCCCGTGGCCCGCCGGTGTCGGCACGTCCCCCGACCCGAACAGGCATCGACCGTGCGGACAGCGCCGCGTGACGCGTCGACTCCGGAATTACGAAGACAGGCGACGCGGAAAGCGATTTTATCAGCCTTGATGTAATCGTCACTTGGTGCGCTTTGATCTTGTTTGTCATGGATAGATTCAGTTACATGTATTTGGTAATATGGGAGAATTCATGAATTGCTCCAAATGAAGACTTAAAAACCTCGCTTACAAATGCAATGCAGCACTAGCACGCAGATGCTCACCTTAACCATGCGCGTAGCCAACCACGGGTGTGCAAACACATAGTGAGTTACCCACTCCAATTTTCCAGTGTCGATGCCCTTTATTCATGATAGGAACTTGGTATCTACCAATGGTATCGCTTCCGTCGTACGCGGGTAAAGGGGGCCATACATACAAGGGTATAACAGTTGGGCGCGCTTTGCCACACCAGACATCAGAGTCTCACCCAGGATAGTCGTATTTTTGTGGTATTCCAGCCTGCCCGACAGAGGGCGACTCGGCTGTTCTTTGTAGCACCGGCTACAGCTGTATGGTACGTCTTTTATGTCTTGAGTGTTCCTTAGGTGCTGGGATGTCTCACTTTGGCAAGTGCTCTCCTTAGCGTCGAGCAGCTTCTGAAACTGCCATTATGTTTTATCATCCGCCTATTCTTCGTATCTTCTCTTTTAAGTCATCGTTGCATGGTAACTATGCTGTTGCTGTTTTTTTTCCGTCTGGTGCGTCGCTCGTCTTCGGGCTCCCGGCCTATGACGCTCCGCGGACACCCGTTCCTGCGGAATGTCTCAGGGTGATATATTTCCCACTTTCTAGGTGCGTCATCGTCGCTGATGGCATTTGCGCAGCGATGAACGAATCTCACGATGCCTCTCTTGACTGCGTCCTCATTGTTCCCGCGAATCATGACAGTGACTTCAGAATCACTTCGGCGAAGTGGAATGAAATGGCGAGGCACCGACCGGACGTGAAGCGGGCGACTCACTTCCCAGGCCTGTACCCCCCCCCCCCCCCCCCCCCAACTTCTTCCTGCAGGGTTCCATGTAAGACCAGGTCTGTGAAGACCGCCGCAAACGATCGCTGAATTCAAGCAGCGGTGGAATATAAGATTGGAGCGGTCCCCATCGCTCAGTGCCTGGACGTTGTGAACAATTTGGCAAAGTGCATTGATGTGTGTTTGCGTCGTCAGGGGAGCGTTTTGAGTGTGCAATAAAACCGTACCAACGTAACGCGAGATATCTTATTGCTATGCTATTTGGTGGGCATGCAAGACACTCAACATGTTGCGGAAAAATCCGATGTTCTTAAATGTTGACCAGCCATGGAGCAGACGTTGAGAAGACCTGTCTTAGCTGGTTAACCATTACAGCTGAAAGGGTGAAAGGTGACGATGCAATGGCATACCAATAATCTCGTAATGTTGCAACAACCTCTGCTGTTCAGACCAAACCGAACGCTACAGCGGTTAGCAGTGCACTGGAGGTCAAAGGCGTTGCACCCGAGTGTCAAAGGCGAAAATAACCCGAGGTCACTGCAGCAATAACGGGATATTGCAGGAATGACCTCAAGGTGGGGTAGGAAACGAACCAGGCGTTTCATGATTATTCACTCACGATTACGATTTAATACGAAATAAATACAGACACTAAAATATTCCGACATCATCGGCATCGGCATCATTATTTTCGTTGTTAGGGATTGGGATCTTGAAAGCGGACTTGATGGATCTCAGGATATGGATGCTGCCCAATGATGATATAAGGCGGTTTTGCCATCATCATTAATGCATATACAAGTATGATGGCAATATGAACATGAAAAATAGCGATGCGCCAAAATAAAGTGGCTGACGTTCGGTGAAAAGTTCGGGGGGGGGAGGGGGAGATGGCATTATTTTTCTTCAACCTTCCATCCTCCAACGCTGAAAGCATGGGATGGAAGCATCAAGCAATGCATGGGAGCATCAACTTCCTCACTCACCTGCATTTAGTTCGTACCAACGTACCAAGGACGCATCCAGGATTTAGTTAACAGGGTAGGTGTGAGCCTCGGTGAGAACGTAGCACGTCAGTTTTTAACTTTCTATCGAGAGCCATCTACGGTATGTATACAAAACATGCTGACGTTAGTGGGATCTGGGCCAACTGCCCCCTTCCCCAGCTTTAGTTACGCTCCTGCGCACCAAACAAATTGCAGTGACACGTGGGTTTGAAGTATTCGCGACCTTGTAGGCAGAGGTGTCAATTCGCATTTTTTTTTGTGAGGGTCCGCCCCCCCCCTCCCCTCTCCCCGCATAGTGGGATGCCCTCCCTTCCCCTGTTGCCTTGCCCCCCCCCTCCCCAAAAGTCTGGTCCAAATACTACAAAAACTTAGGTAAAACCTAAGTCCACAGTGACTTCCTTAAACTATTAATGGCTGGCAATGACTACGATGCCACTCAAGCAAATATCTTTTCCTAAATGATAAAAGATTAAGAACAAAAACTGCCCGTGCACCAAATTAGAGAAGAATAAGCGCGCTGGAGCGAGGATGGGCTGTTCGGCGCTCGCAGGGGCGTAGTTTCGTAAACAATTAGGCGGGGGCTGAGCGTAGAAAAGTTGCCCAGCCTGCCCAAAAACATGTCAAGGACGGATTGCTCATCGCATTTCGCCGACTTCCCTATGAGAGATGGAAGTGGGGGAGGGCTCGACCCCCCCCCCCTCCCCCAATTGAATGGGAAACTGCACTCCCGGCTGCTTGGCCACCCAATCATTCATTAAGTTGACGCCCCCTTTTGCAGGACAAATAAAACAATAGCCGAGAAAGTACGACCTTGCCACGTGCTTGAAATCAGGCTTTGAAAAGTTTTTAGTTGCCGTGGTTCAAATCACTTTGAATACCAAATTTCAAACACTGCATCCGCCCTGTGTTTCCGGTGCGCCACGGAGCCAGCCAGCAGCGGCTGTTCAGCGGACAGATCAGGGCCCCAGTGGCGTCATCGCCCTGTCCTGAGCCGCACGGGATCCCACCAATAAGAAATTCATTGATGTCCCGTGACCTGCCTCAGTGTCTCGCTCGGCAGCTGACGACTGTAAGAGTAGCGTGGGCGGGCGGCCGCAGCCTGGTGCGTTGCGGGCTGCCTATGTGTCGGGGGCGGCCGGCCCGCTCCTGCCCGCGGGCGCCGCCGGGTCGAGGCACCGAGCGAGCAAGCGGCGAAACGAGCGGAGACTGGGGTCGGGCGGCCAGCGCGGAAGGGGCGCTACTGTTATGTATTGGCACCTTAAGCAAGACTGTTATTGGTCACGGGTGCATGAATATCCCACGAATGCAAGAAAAACACAAATCCAAGTGTAACGAAACCGACATGCTACCAGCATTTTTTTTTTTTTTGTCATGATAGGAACCTCTATCCCACTCACAACTATGAGACTCATAGGATGCGCACATCCGGCAATAGTTGTCATTTGTCGACGGCACATATGATATCGCACGCTTGCAGTTTCGCAGGCGAAGCATATCGATAGGTGCGATAGGTATCGATAGCTGCAGTAACGGAGGAAGGGAGGGTGAGGGGCGACAATGGATCGAACTGTTCAGGAAAAGATCGTAATAACGTTCTGAATACGAATCGAAACTACACTTACGCCATGTGGCCGTTCTCTCTAAGCTCAAACCCCAGGACATTGAGTAACGGATGATGATTTGCCAGTGGTTCACTGGCAAACTCCAGCGGGAACCAGACTTCCCTGATTGTCTTTGGTGAGCTGATGAGGCACGTGTTCTCTTTGACCAAATGAAACCAGAGAACAATCTGCGTTCGAGGCGAACGAAGCCCGGCACCGTACTTATCCTCAACCCCTGCATTTAATGAAGTTTACCGCAGGGATGGCTATAGCCATGCGTGATTTGATCGATATCGACCTTTTCGGGTTCGAGGAAGGTGACGGTCCCGCGGCTGTAGCAAACTGCAGCGATTCCTTCAAGTTTTAGGAAAGTTCTGGGAGAATCTAAGAACAGCACTCAGGTACAGGCGTGCCAAACAGCAGTTTTCGCTGGACGGGGCCACACTTCGATGTGTCCACGCCTCATGACAGCGGCTACAGAAACACTTCGGGAATCAAGTGACCAGGCGCCGACACGACGTGGAGCGGGCGATTCATTTCGCCCACCCGTCACCCCTCGTCTTTGTCTGTCGGGGCTCCTCTGGGACCACGTCTGTGGAGGAAGCCGTATACAAACGCTTGGACCACGGCGGTAGTGGAAAACAAGACTTGAGCGGTCCCTACCGCACAGTTCCTGAACGTTGTGAACACTGATCAAATGTACTGATGTGCTTCAGCCGTCGGGCAAACATCTGAACATGCCGTGAAATTGTCATAAATCAATATGACACGCCTTATTTATTGTCGCCATTAAATTGGTAGGTTAAACTTGCAGGACATTTAATGTTGTGTCAAAACTGGCTTTCTTTAAACAGATAAGACAAATATGAGGGAGGTATTTTCGGTGCTACGTGCCATATTTGTGTTCGGGACACCCAGCATACACATCCAACATGTTTCGTGTACTAGTGAGAATAGTGCTAATATTTCCATCTATGTCTGCAGACAGTTATAACCCTCAGTGCATACGTAGTGGTTAAGGTTTCGGCCGTCGGACGAGCATTTGAACATGCCATGAAACTGTCCTACATCAATATGAGGCGCCTTATCGCTTATCGCCATTAAATTTGGTAGGTTAAACAGGGTTTTTTCTCTTTTTTTGGTTACTGACTTCTGAACCACCTCATTTGAAATGAGAAAACTTGCCCCACCCTGTAGTAAAGTATATGATATGGTTGGGGAAGTCGTGCTTATGTTTTTTTTTTGTCATGGAGTAAGTTGCATCGCAAACAAACTGTATGTGTTGCTGCATGTAGATCCATTGCGCTGGGCTGTGCTTTTTCGTAATTCGTTGTGATTGCTACGTGACACATTTTTTCCTTTTTATTTATCAGTTTTGCGGTTACTACCACTTCGGCTTCAGTTACTTAGTAGAAATAATGTGTCTACCTAAGGCACGTAGCTGTCGACTCGTTTTCTAGATGACATTAAGTCATCAAAATCATCCCATTCAATGATTGACAGGAAATCAGTCACTGACATATTGTCGGTACATTGCATCGTCGAAATCCTTGGGAAGCAGACGTCGCATGTTTTGCAGTAAATACGACGGATGCATTCTCCACCACTCAGAATAGTATTCATATTCGTCTATGCTGTAAGCCCTTAAGCGCACATTTATACAAATCGCTATAGTTTTCAACGACACGCAAAGCACGTGCTTGGAGCGCTGATCCCAAGACCCGAGCACGTATGCGATCAAACGTATATTAAAATGTAGGAAAAGCTGCAGTGCGTCAGCTGAGTGACTCAAGACTGTCAGCCATCGCATAGATTTGGAATAAGTCACCCTGATACGACTTGGGCATGACACAGCTCGCCCCATTCTCCCTTTTCCAGAAATGGTGGCCTGGACGATGTGTTACCACCTAGGCATGTATGTCAATTAATTGTTCAAATTTTCTTCTGGTGGACATCAGCGTGCAAAGCACAATGATCTGCTTGATACAAAAATAACTTATCACCTGAGTGGAATGAGTTATTCGTAAGGCTGTTTTTACACATTCGGACAGCTACGGGCGCATCAACGGCAAGGCTGCTCGACTTACATCCGACCGGCCCCTACTCATATATTCGTCATGCGTGGATGAACCTGCTTCTGTAGTTGAGCTTAAATGAGGAACGAAAATTTTAGCAAACTTGCATTTTCTCCTTTTACCCTCAGATGGCTCACGGGAAGCGTAGACACTGTGTCATGCTGTTCGCTTTTTCCGTGCCATCATTCCTGCTACTGATCAAAAAAATATATGATGATGATGCTGATGAGGACGGCATGCGCATTGGAGCGCCATCATCAGCCTGATGCTACTCGGACATGACACAACTCAACGTCACCCGCCCTGCCCCCTCAGCCTACCCCTGAAATTCCGTTATCGTAGTTTTATGATCAATCGATCACCTTCTCTGTCAACTCGATGTCACGACAGGGTAGCATTCAGCGACGTGATGGTAGGGTTCAACGCGTCACGATGCAAAGAACATATGTATATCATGCGACTTTGCACATACTTTACTGGCCTGTCGTGACTCACTCAGTGGGTGGACTCAGTGGTTCCCTTAACTTGGCTGACCCACATCCCCCGAGTAGCTTACTCTTGTGCTGGTACCTTCTTCATGTTTACACCAATTTCTCACCACCCAATAAATGCTGTTCCCATCCGACTATATCACCCATTTTATGCCTAAGCTAAACTCGTCATTCGTGCTTATTTTACGCACCGAAGGTGCGCATTTTATATCATATTTTTGTCAGTGTTTGTCACTGTTCTAAAAGCAGCCTGTCTCATGTTTCCAAATTTTTCCAACTAGAAGACTTGTGGAGGGATTAAGGGCAGTGACCCTCACCCCCTAGGATTTACAGCCATGCAAACTACAGTGCAAATGCATAGCAAAACAATAGACATGAGAAATGCTCCTGGGTGCATCACAAAAATTGCTTCGAGGATTTAAATCGGCTTATTTTTAGTGGGATATGTTCCATAGTGAGAGGAGAATGGGATGGTCTTGATTGATTTCGCGAGTCTTACCATGAGCACAGCCCGGAAATGTTAACCTGTCTGAACATACACAATGCTTACTTGATAGCGTCGCTCAACCAATATCTCCCGGCGTACTGAAGCTCAGTTTAAAAAAAAAAGATTCCGAGTTATAACACCAAGTATCTATAGTGTTATGAATGAGGGCAATACCGTTCTTGCTTTTATGAGCTTCTCATGCGTGTCAGAGCGATGGCCACTCTAGTTTTTTTTTTAATGCGACCGCTCTGGTGACCTGTCCTGTCACCAGCCTTTGTCTTATGTCCTTGCAGCTATTAACGTGCCTGTTGAGAATCCTGTGCAAGTTCAGATTCACGTTCAGACATGAGTAAATCCTGGCAGTGTACGTCACAATGTTCTGTGCTCTTCCGTTTGCATGTGTCAGGCTCCTTGTTTGGCATATGCCTGTCATTTTGCGCCTTGGACCGCCTGAGATTAACAATAACCAAGAACACTTTCGGTGGTCATATCGAGCCGCTCTACTAAGACATTAATCTGTGAGTTGATTCCATTTTAGGCTTTTCACAAGGTCGTACTTCACATCGATTTCATATGGAACGCCATTCTTCCGCAGAAAAACGATTTTACAATGGACCACGAATAAAACCGGACGCCGGGGATGCAAATCAAAATAGCCGAAATCTGTGAAGAAATTATGTTTTAAGAAAAGGTGAAGTCCGACTTATGACCTCCGTCCTCAACCAATCAAAGTGGCATCTATGATTGCACCTGCGTAAAGCAGGCTCTGATTGGTCTTTACTTTTGAACAACCATTTTAGATCGGATTTGAATTCAGGTCGATTGGTTTTTATTCGGGATTGGAATGGATTCACCCCAAGTAAAGCTACCAAAGTCTCCTAGGTATGTGAGCCTCTCTGTCTAAGACTGCATCGAATTAAGAGCTGAGAGACGCCCTCTTCTTAGACTTGGGACGCATTCTATCTGCATTTTGGGCGTACTGCGCTAAGGCTTAGAGTCTACCTTTCAAATGAGCCAAGGGGCACCTCCCGACATAAATCTGGTGGCGACCCTCTTTCTTTTCTGCTTTCTGTAATGGGAGCGCTGTCATCCAAAGAAAGGGCCCTCAAATTTGTAGGTGATATTGGGCATAGGCACGCAATCAGAGATTTCCTCACGGGGGGAGCAATGTCAAATTTTCTCCGAATTTCTGTAAATTCGGACCGGAATGTCAGGAAATCTTACAATGTTTAATGTTAACTTTTTGCTCAGTCTGGCAGGGAGAAAGGGGCGTGGGGAGAAATACGTGAGGCATCTCAGAGGCAGGCAACAGTGCTTATGGACACTGTTGCATAAGTCCCTAGATGGGCTCTAGTCCCTGAGATACTCGGGCGCAACGTTACATTTCGATATTTTCAGTGGCGTAGCCAGCATTGCGACTAGGCAGGGACCACATCATGACAGCGGGCGTGCAGCAAGTAGGGGGCACAACTGCGTCGCTGTAAGGGTCCTATTTTGGGATCCGGGGATCCCTATGCACGGCATCCCACTTTCATAACTTGAGGGCCTGTTTTGTTTTCTTGTCATCTGTCGTCTTAAACTGCCAAAAAGCATAGGTAGTGAGGACACTTAGTCCAAAGCTTCCTGGCCTTAGCTACGCCACAGGATATTGTAGACCTGAATACCTGCAGACAGCCCCATAACGTAGCCCCAAGTTGAGCCATAAGACCAAGGGCTTCTATCTGCACATCTCAGAGTCCCGAATGGGCCTATGGGGTCTAAACGTTTCAGAGCTCCTGATGCTCTGTTCGTCAGACGCCTGCCAATCTCAGAGATCCTGATACTCTCGGATTCCCAATACCAAAGCCCTTCGGATGGTCTCAAGCCCCTACCCGTTCCAATGTTCTCTGAAAGTCAGAGCACCAAACATCTTAGACGGATGAGATTCTCCTAAATTGTTTTCCAGACGAGCCCCTTTCAGAACTCCTCGCCCATCATCAGGAACCGCTCCTTCGTCGCCTTGGCTGCAGATAGGCGCACTATGTTATGCGAAGGTGTTCTGGAGACTTTTTCAAAGGTCCCGAAGAACTGCGGACTGCGCCTTCCATATATGGAGACTAATCCACGCATTGGGATTTGGTAGCAGCATTCAAGGTTAGGTGAATTTGTCGCTCAAGGCCTTGAAGAGTTCAGGGGTAACGTGGGTCTTGGTAGGAGGGGCTGAGCCCGCTGTTTCAGTGGGGCTACTGGACACGGGAGGCCAAGTGAAGAACTGCTTATAAGGAATATTGTTCACAAGGCTCTGCTCAAGGTAGGTAATTCTTATCTCTGGCGGTTTGCTGGTGTGGGACATGTCATCGCATGCAATGTGCTCTTCTATCCAATTCGCAACCAATGGCATGGGATACTGCTTAATTTCAGGGAATATTTGCAGTTCTTTTCGTATCCAGAGATGGGCACACGTGTGCCCTTTGCATACACTTGCAACATCCTCCTGCCAGCATGGTTGCAAGTGTTTGTGCACAGGCATACACGGTCTTGCAGATGACAGAGCCAAATGCCAACAGTATTTCTCCCTTTTAGTTCAGTCTGGGTCAGGGGTGCACCCTTGATTTATGGTGGAATGGGCAACCAATATTTGCAATGGGGGAGGAATGTTTATGATAGGATCCCAGCCTCATTGACAGGCATCTACACAACATAAACTGACTAATTGACTCAGCAAAAACATCCACACATATCAACTGGCTATCCATGTTGGTTTGCTCATGCTCTCATGCCTTAGGAAGTGTTTCAGCTGTGTGCACATATCTGCTTGGCTGTCCTCTAATACTGCCACTAAATTACAGTTGTTGGCCTCCACACATTGCTGTCCAAGGTATAAAAACTGAGCCAAACCTGAATGGGCTTAAGTCTCATAACCTCCCCCTGGCTGCAGTGCCGGCTTGACTGGTGTTTTCAGCACAGTGCCAGATTATGCATTCATGGAGATGGCTTGGTATAAGTAGCTCTACCCATTGTACTGCCATCAAGCTCACATATTTGTGGGCACGGCACGCCATCCAACTGACAGATTTTTAGATGACTGTTGGCTGTTCTTCTATTGGCTGCACCTACCTATCCACCAAAATATCAAACAGCATGCCAGACATCTGCTTGTTTCTTGGAAGTCATGAATGGCATATCAAATAGGAAACGTGGATAGAAAAGCATGAAGGCTAAACAGAAAATCCCAATGGTTGGCACATACTTATTTTGTGACATTCCTGACAACATGTTTGGTAGATCTGCTTTAGGTCTAGCATTTTAGCAAATAGTGACCA
Source organism: Pollicipes pollicipes (assembly GCF_011947565.3). NCBI lineage: Eukaryota > Metazoa > Arthropoda > Thecostraca > Pollicipedomorpha > Pollicipedidae > Pollicipes > Pollicipes pollicipes. Next base: position 16,468,399 of record NW_023596576.1, read on the forward strand.
TTTAATTAACCATTTAATTAACCATTTAATTAACCTTAGAGTGATGTGTGCAAAAGCTTGACCAAGAAGGTCCTACACACCATATTTTTGGAATGCCACTGTGATATTCTCTCTGAGAGGCTTTACATATTGTGACTGCCTGATAAAGAGAATGTGATTTACTTACACATGCAAATTTAACTTTGGGAACTGCATGAGCATGGCTGCCATTTGGTCATAATTGACAAATTCAGTGTTGCAGACAGCTGACACATAGGAACAAGAGCTTTGCTAGACATGGGAAGATAGTTATTGGTCAGTTGTTTCTTTTGGTGCAATGCCATTGGGCTTTAAGCCTTTGGTACAATGCCTTTGTGCTTTAAGCCTTTGGTACAATGCCTTTGTGCTTCACAGCTTTTCTTTTCAAGGTTGTTGGGGAAGGAAGGTGGCAGCTCTGCGCTGTTCTGAATTTACCACCTCTAGGCATGAAAGTAATGTTCAGAGACAAAGTGTTTCCATTTTTC